>NC_037295.2:5278499-5614297 GCF_000002775.5 Populus trichocarpa
GGAAGTGCATCATCAACCTCACGGTCTCTTCCTGCATCAGCCAAGTATAGTCAGGAACTAGTTCAGTTAGCCGGCCTCACCAACACTACTTCGGTTGACACTCCCATGGAACTTAATGTGAAATATCGTTGTGACGAAGGGGAGCTTTTTGATGATCCTACTACCTATCAGAAGCTAGTTAGTAGTCTTATCTATCTAACTATTACTTGACCAGACATTTGTTATGTTGTTCACACTGTCAGCAAATTCAAGCAAGCACCAAGGCATCTCCATCTATCTACTGTCTGCCGTATAATTTGCTACATTCTTGGCACTCCTAGTCGTGGCTTATTCTTCCCTACAGGTTCTTCACTTCAACTATAAGCCTATAGTGATGTTGATTGGGCCGGTTGCCCTGACACTAGGAAATCTACTACCGGCTGGTGTATGTTTCTTGGTGATGCCCTTATCTCATGGAAATGCAAGAAATAAGACCACGTCTCCAAATCATTAATTAGTACTTAAAAGTGCATTTTTATCAAGGTTTTATATCATCATTTTGCACTTAAAGTATCAATAACTCCTTAACTAAAGCATGTTTTATAATAACAAGTCTGATACTATAAGATACCTTTAATTTATGGTAAATGTTCATCTCAAATACAGGCCTATCACATAAATCATTGGATTGATTAATGAGTGTAACTACTGAAATTGAGAAGACAAAGAGAGGGTCAAACTTAGAAAAGAGATGCTGGTTCTGTCCAAACTAGAACACTATTCAGTCATTGGGTCATATCTGGAGCTGTAGATCTTGGATTTCAATTTGGTTTATATGGCTACAAAGCTAAGACATAGGCCTAAAACATTCATGCGAAGCCCAAGACTCAATTCTGCTGTTTAGAAGTCCAAATCTTAGCAACAACAGAGAAATCAGAATATGTCCTGCAGCCCAGACACTGTTCAGTGTTTAGCCCATATCTCGAGTTCTAGAAATCCAAATGTACTGATTCTTTTTTTGTTGGAAAGCTGAGACAATTTCCTATAAATTTCATAGGATAATCTATTCAAATTCTGACATTAGTAATGACGTTTTGTTCAGACAAAAAGATAAGGATTGTCACCAAGTCAAGATGTGGCCACCCACTCAACAATTAGTCATCAAATCAATAGTTCCAAATTTTGGCCTATAAAAGGAGGCATTTGCCATGCAGTAGGCATCTTGGTTTTCAGATAAAGATCATGCTCTTGCTCTCTCTCTTTTTGTAATGCTTAAGTTTTGTTTATATTAATCTCTTGTTTATGCTTTTCATTTCCTTTCGTTTACTTAGTTAACTTATATCTTATTTATGTTCTTATCTTGTTTATTTATGTTTCTCTTTTTCATTATATTTGGCTAAGTTTATTATGTCAAGGTGAAAAGGTTACACTAATGGTTTAAGAATAAGTATAGTGTAAACTCGACGTGGACTTTAATGTTTAATACTAACATGTTTTATATTTGTTATCTTGTTCACTTTTAATACTTTTCTTATTAAATAGTTAATCTAGATTTATGTTGTATAACACTTGGTACAACAAATACTTTGCACTTTCATAGCCCAAACCGTATGGTATAACCGACACTTGTGTTATGAAAGGAACTTGATTTGTTGTTAACATAAGTTATAATCATGAATGTCTAACAACATTTACAAGTATTAGCATTATTCGAATGAGATAACTAATGTAATCATGTTAATAATTTATAATCTGATTGAAACCTTCTTTGTGTGTGGTTTCCAGTTGAATAATAAGAGTTTATACTATACTTGTTTGAAATACCATTAGTGGATCCTCTAACCTTGACAATTGTTTTTATCATTGTTTAATCCTTATATCAATATCACATCTCAAAACTCTCTTTATTATTATTATTATTACTACTACTACTACTACTACTACTACTACTACTACTACTACTACTACTACTATTACTATTCTTATTGTTGTTGTTGTTGTTGTTATTGTATTATTGTTATTTATAATTTATATAGTTAACCTCCTTTTGGTTCGACCCCGGTCTTGCCGGGTTATTTATTACTTCGACACTCCTGCACTTGGGAGAAGACATCAATCTTTTGGTTGTGTCAATCATCTACTGAAGCAGAGTACCGAGCCATGTCTGCTGCTTGCTATGAGATCATTTGGTTGCGTGGTCTCCTCACAGAACTCAGTTTCTGTCCAGTTCATCCTACTCCACTTCATGCTAACAACACTAGTATCATCCAAATTGCAGTCAATCCTGTCTATCACGAACGCACCAAGCACATTGAGGTTGACTGTAACTCAATCAGGGAAGCATATGATCATCAGATTATCACCCTTCCACATATCTCCACCACTCTACAGATCGCAGATATCTTCACCAAATCCATGCCCCGTCAGCGCCATCATTTCCTTACTGGCAAATTGATGCTTGTCGATTAACCAACATCAATTTAAGGGGGGATGTCAAAGGAAATACCTATACCTACACATTTAATGCCAGCAGATTCTTTGCCTATTTATTCTTTCCTTTATTGGGATATACTAGCTGTAGGTTAGCTTAGCTAATTCTTTCCTTTTAGGTTGTTGTCCACAAGCTCTTGTTGCCTAACTTAGCTGTTTCTAAGGGCTGAAGATCAGCCTATCTTATTTCCTGTATCAACCTATATTATTTCCTGTTGTATTCTTTCCTTTCTTAGCTTGTAAATTCTACCTATATAATGGGCAATTCTCAATGAGAAGACACATAATTTTATTCAAAAGACTCTAAACTGTCATTAGAAAACACCAACACCATAGCAATTATAAGGCAAACCAAACACCAACCAGCTTACCTTAGGTAAGGCATACTAGGGGTGCTAATACATTTCCTTTACGCAACTAGTCCCTTGCCTTAGAATCTCTGAAAGACCAGTTAGGTTTCCTAATGACCATAATACTAGGTGGCGACTCCCTTATTCACAAAACAAAAAAACTCGACATGAATCCCCGCTTTCAGGGAGGGTCGCCGCGACTCCGCGCTCTGCGCGAGGGTGCGACACATAGTATGGTCAAAATGAAAATAAATAGATTAAATATTGAAGGAGGAATATATGAATTAATTGTAAAAATGTGATTAATATGATACTTAGTCAGTCATTTGGATGGGGACTAAGGTTATAAATATGATATTTAGTCAGCTAAAAGAGAGAAAGGTTATGAATATGATACTTTATCAACCATATAGACGAGACTAAGGTGATGAATGTGATATTTAGTCAGCTATGTGGATGGGACTGAGGTGAGGGAAATGATACCTAGTCAGTCGTGTGGACAGTGATTAAGAATATGGATATGTTACACAATCAACCATTTGAACGGAGGCTATTGATATAAACATGAGAATTAATAGGTTATTTAGATTGAGACTCACAAAATTAAATTAAAGTTGGCTATTTGGATAGTGACTTGTGGATATGAATTAAAGTTGGCAATTTGAATGGAAACGAACTAGTACTAGGTAATAATTGTAGTTAAGGAAAATGCGTAAGCACTAAATATAATCAAATACTTCTTAATTATTTTTTATGTTATTATGATATTTAAATTGGTAGTATGTATATCATTTCAAATGGCTTTTCATTTGGTAGTGAGTAAATGTTTTTATATGCCAAGAACTTATGGTTATTGATTTTGAAATGTTTACGTTAGATTTTCTCATATATTTCATGGACATATTGTATAATTAATAGGGAGAATGTATTGTGATCCATAGGGGGAGCAATCATTCATAATTTTTGGTGACATGTTAATACTTGTGAAAGTATTAATAGTTTGTCATCATCAAAAAAGAAAAAAAAATACTAGCAGAAAGCTATCATTTGCTCATAGTTTTGATGAATCAAACCAATAAGAAGTTACTAATCATTTTCTTAAAGTTGTGTTGATATAGGTTCTTTACTATGTCTGACATTTCAAGGATTATCGATAAGTCTTGAAGTTGTGATAAAAATATGAAACTATATTAATGGTATACTTTTCTTCAAAATTAGTCTTAGGATGTTATATGTTGTTCAAGTTTTTTTAAAAACTAAATTCTTAAAACCAACTTTTTATACCTAAAATATTATCCTGAAAAATTAGTCATAAAATTCCCTAAAATACCTTATAACCCTTAAAAAGTCTAAGACCTCTAATACACCAGATAACCATACAAAACACATCTCTAAAGCCTTTTGGAATGCTACACTGTAAGCCAAATAGTATGTGGTTTACCAATTAACTAAACTAGATATAAAATTTCAAAGATAACTACTAAACTAGATATCCTTACTAGATAAACATTTTTTAGACCACTCATATACTAGATGATTTTTTAGCATATATGGTTGGCCATTTATTACTTGAATGAGTTGAAATTATTCTCTGTCTCTTGTACTCAAGTGTGTAAAAGTCGTACCAAGCTTGTCCTTGCACTTATGTTTGAATATGAAAATACCTTATCTCTCATCTTCCAACTAGGATAAGCAAGACAAGCAATTTAATTTCCATCTCTATGACACCACTCTATTCTCTCTTGAATAATATAGTTTTTACATCATTTAGCTTAAACCATATTATATACCAATCTTTAAAAATTCAAAGTTCTTGGCCTATTCTTACATATTCTAAACAACTACAAGCTTGATTTTCTCTATAAATGGGCCTCTTCTTATATATTTTAAAGGTTGTTACAATCATTAAGCTTTTATTCATGTTTATACAAAATCAATTCCTTTAATTTCCAAGTGTACTCTTTATTATTCTCTTATATATTGATTGCTTCACCTACCTCACTTAAAAACAATTAGATTACACCTATTAAAGACTTGAGATTATTTTCTAATATAATCTATTTTTTGTGTATATTTTATTTCATTTGTTTTTAGTAAAACTTCTTGTTAAAGTGTATATAGCACTATAACCACTAAGATTTTAGTTATGACCTTTATGTGCAAGCTTGTATAGATTTCGGTCTATCTTCCTCAAAAAGGAAATGTTGGGTTTAATCTTGTTTCCAATCTTAAAAGGTCAATTGGTTCTTTGACATAGAGTGTGAAGTAGACAGTTAGTTATAAAAGAAAATGGAGTATGTGGTAAAAACAAATCACTATAAAATTCATTTGTTTCTCTCCTACCTATCTCTTTATTTATTTTTTATTTTTTATTTTTTTGCACTTTTACTTGTGTTGTTATGTGGATTGTATGCTTAAGCAAGCCATTTTCATGTGTATGGATGATAGAAATTGTTGTGGACATGTGTTTGATATTATTGTGTGGTTGAAAAGGTTGTCGTGGTTGTGATCTTGTTCTTTGAGGTGGATTTAATTATAAAAAAAATACCTCGTCCATCTCCATCTCTTAAATGCTTAGGGGTATCAAAAGAATTATGAGATCAAGATTCATGATTAAGTTTGTTCTTATTTTTTTAAAAAAGAAATCTAAGAAATGGATCTTGAGAGGTTTTAAGGTAAATACATATATATTTTAGAGTAAAAAATGGATTTATAAAGATGATGGGAGATAATTTTGATATATTTTTAATTTAAATGTTGTAAAAAATAGAGTTTTATAGGAAAAATAAGTGGTGATTAGTTATTTTCATAACTTAAAAGTCACTTGAAAAGATAACAAACCAGGAATCTTTTAAATTAGATAACTTGTCATTTTTTAAACCAGACTCACTCTATCTTTAGCATTGTTTAATGTATTTTTTTAATTATTATCTTTTTATAAAAATCAAGTTGGTACTCATATAAATTTTAAAAATTAAATACATAATAAGAATATTATTCCTTTTGACATGATTTTAGTGAAGCGAATTTTAATGAAGTGATATTGAAAAAGTTTGAGACAAAATTTTCCATTAAAATTTTAAATTTATTTGTCGTTAACTAATATAATATATTTTTACATATTAATATTATTATCAATATTTTTAATTGAGAATTTATGGCGCCATATAACTTTAGGGGTTAAGAAGATTTTCGAATAATTGATAAATATTTTTTATTTTGACGTGATAAAACTAGAATGAAATTTCAATCTTGATTTTAGAAACATTGGTTTATGATAAAAAATTTCATGTAAAATTTATGGAGGAATAATACTTTAGAATTTCTCAGAATTCATAAATCTTTATGAAAGGATTTTTTTAGTAAAAATTAAAAAATTTTACTTAATTTATAAAAATCATCTAATTTTATAAAACTTAATCTTGGTAGATTTGTAATGCATAATAAGAGTTGATTAAAAATTAAAACATATTTTAGAAGCAGTCTCATAGCATCGCGCAGACATGTTTGCAAGCTTTTTTTATTTGATTTGCTTCCACTATCATAATCTTTAGATTTACCGACGGAATGTTTCGTCGGTATTTACACTATCATTCTATTGGTAATTAATTTACCAACGAAATCACCGACGGAAACACTCCGTCGGTGAATCTTGTGTCAGTAATTTTTTGTCCGTCGGTAAGTCCGTTTGTAATAAAAAAATATTATTACTGATGGATTTACTGACAGAAAAAGCAAGCAAAAAGAAAAATTACCCGCTTCATTCCATCGGTATTTCCCTCGGCAAAATACCGTATGTAATTCCGTCGGTAATTATTTAAAAATATTTAAAAAAATCTATTTTACAAAACTATAAAATAATTAAATTAATATAAATCAACACTCTATAACACTCAAAATGCTTGGAAAAAAGAAGAAAATCAACTCAAACAAATTTGCAACAAATAAATTCAACTAAAAAAATTCATATGAAAAAAATTTAAAAATCCTATAAATAAATCAATTAAAAATTGATCTCATATGAAAATAAAAATCCTACACCAACATTCATACAATTATTAAGAACAAAAACAATTAAAAACAAATAAAAAACAAATATAGTGAAAAAAACACGAAATAAAAGAAATCTTACCTTAATGTAGTTGTAAGTGAAGCTAAGAAGAGAAAAACAAATTCATAAAGTATACTAATTAAAAAAAAATTAAGAAGAAAAAAGAAGAAAGGAAAAGAAGACATACCTGAGCATAGAGGAGAAGAGAAGGAGTTGAGGAGAGAAGAGAAGAAAAACAAATGGATATTGATGTTTTTTACATATGAGGGAGAAGAAGAAGAAGAAGAAGAAAGGAGACGGGTCTGTTGTGAAATTAGGGATTCTAGGTTTTTTATTGGAGTGTTTTACCGATGGATAATTAAATATTAATATTTTTAATCATTCCGTTAGTGATTTCGTTTATAATATATAATTTAAAATTTTCATTTAATAAAATTTTTTCAGAAACCGCTAAATATCACCGACGACTTTTCAATCTGTTGGTGATTCCGTCTGTAATATTTAATTTAAATTTTTAATTTAATCTTAAGTTTTTAGAAAACCGTCAAATAACACCGAGGACTTTTCAATCCGTCGGTGATTTTATCTATAAAGAACAATAATTAACAGTGCAATTGGGAAGTGAACAGTTCCATCCGGAAAATACCGACGGAATTTTCAGTCGATGATTCCCTTTGTAATTGACATGGTGAATAGTATTCACAGTTCACCAACGGTTTTGCCGACAGATTTTACCGACGGAAATATTTCCTGTTCCCTCGGTATATTTCGGTAATTTTGTTGGTAAAATCGTCAGGTCATCATTTTTTTTACTTTGTTTTAATTATTTTGTTTCTCACTGTAATTCCCTCGGTATATACCAAGAGAATATTTTCATCGGTAAAATCTGTCGGTATATTTTCGATGGAAATATTTTCTCGGTATTTCCGTTTGTATTCATCAATTTTTTGGTAATGTTCCCTTTACTTTAAGATTCAAGAGTTTCGCAATATTTGTTTTTCTTTCGATTCGTGGATTTATTAAATTTACCAGCAAATGTACATAAATAATATTCATGAGTTTCCTGAGTTTTTATATATATATATATATATTAAAAAAAGATAAATCACCCTACCAAATCATATCCTGAATCTATAGACTTAGCTTAGTGTATGCATCTAATCCTATTGACAAATTTCAGTGCTTAGTCAACAACGACCTTAATCACTGCAAATGGAGTTAGGAGAACTAATTAATATTCACCGTAACCTTGATCTCTGGCCATGTTCTTCATTTTCTTTTCATCTTTTTGATCCTTATGTCGTGAAATTTATGGCATTTCAGTCTGAGCTTGCGAGGAACCCTAATTAGTCTCCAAATTGTCAGAGTTACTCACATATTCCCACTTCGTAGAGCCCCATTCATCCTTATCTAGTGCTTGAGCAAAAGTTGAAGCCCTCCTAGGAACTCGGGTTTTATTTCCGTTGTAAAAGTATTTTGTAATTCTCTCTTCACTGCTTGAACCACTCTTACCACCTGGAGTGAGATGGCCTCCATCTGCTTCTTGATGAGGCCGTGAATTCCTGAACAAGCGAATGAGAAATAGCAGAAAACAAATAGTAGATATCGCAGCAGATACAATGTAGATTCCCTTGAAGCTGCGGAGGCTCAGGCTTTCGACATTATTATTAGTTGCCGAAGTTGAACACTCAGGTGAGGGGGCAAACCACTTTTCTTCGAAAAATGTTATGTTTCCATCCTCCGATAGGCATAGAATCTCTCTAGAAAAATCAGCAGCAAAAGGAGAGCCTTTTTGGAATGCCTGCAGGTACAGCAAATATCATAATATTTAGTAATAAACAAACGTTCAAAGAAATGGCTTCACCGTGTTTCAAGTCTTTAAAAAGGTTCCTGACATCATAATGCAAAGAAAATAGAATTGCAGTGGATATTAATACTTACAAAGCCGAGCCCTCCAAATCTGTATGTGGCTTTTGAGCCGCTGTAACTTTTACAATGTTGATTGAGGAAAAGTCTCTCATATGGGAGTTCAAGAAAAGCAGCAGCTATGCTGTTCCTTTCAAATTCAGTTGTGTAATTATTTTCACGGTTAAAGACCTTGATTTTATCGTGATCAAATCCAAGAACATCCTGGAGGTACTGCTGGACGAAAGAATCATCATCACAACCAACATTCAACTTGTCCTTCTTTAGTTTCTCAAACTCTGAAAAATTCGGTTTCATTCGTTGCACGGTGAGCATTGAAGTCAAACTGGCAGTGTAGCTTGAGGTTAAGATAAAGACAACACAAAGCCACGCTACCACCACAACTCGAGTGAAGTTGCTATAAAGTTTCTCCCCTGCAAAATGTAACAATGAGCTTCAGATTGAGGTTACTGACAGAGAATGTGCCGTCAAAGAGTCTTGGATACATATGCCATATATAACTTGTGAAACTGAATACTTACTCTGAGCAAAGAATAGAGATGAAAATGTGAACCAAAACGCGGTCCCGAACTGATACTTCCGAGGTCCTCTAAATTCTGGATTCGTTTGGTGCTCGAGGAACCAAATTATAAGCATTGTGTAGATGAATATAGCACAACTCACCATCCACATCTCTAAGTTAAAAGGCTTCACGAAAATCCATGTTGTATCTTCAGTCTCAAATGGAACTATCATGGACAATCCTGACTCTGCGTAAGGTTGAGTGAACTCTACGTATTCTGTTCTTTCAGCTAATATGGTTATATCTCCAATGGCAGCATCATAAGTCTTCCGATTAACAAGTGGCACAAGAGTCAAACAATGGCACTCAGCACAAAAATAATGTTGAAAAAACAGCTGATAGAACGAGACAGGAGCAAAATAATGGCAAAATCATACAACTCCTCAATGGGCCTCAATGAACTAGTCAAAGTTTGTCTAGTTAAACTATGAGAAAAGTCTGAAGTATCTCATAGAAATGTATGGTGGAGAAATTTCAATTTCTTATCAGAAACAATGCTATATGAATTTATTCTTGGTTTTGAGTTGCAGCCAATTTCGACTCTGTGTCATCTCTTCTATTCGGATAAGAATTTATAGTCGGCAAATTAATGATATTTATATATTCTATCTATAATATATAATAATAAATCAGAAACAATTCCAATTAAAATATTAGAATAACATATGGATTTCTGATTAGAATAGGCTCATATTACTTAAATGTGTGTGAATACATGTGGATATGTAGTATATGAACACCCTTTTCTTAATATTATCACCATAATTAAATCTTATCAATAATTTTATTTTTTTTTAATCTTTAACAGCGTCTATTGGCAATAGCGTGGCATTGACTAGTTATTCTAGAAGGCTATCTTGATATGCATGCGTTCATACTGAAAATTAGAGAAGATCACATTTGGATGTTTTGGCAATTGGGTTTTTTTTGTAGAAGATTGTGGAATCAATATTTATGGATATTATTTATAAAAATCTAACTAAACCTAAAAGATAAAATTTAAAAATATAATTTATATTATTCTTTAACATACCCCTAAAATAAAAGTTATTTGAATTTAAAACTTATACATATTTACATTAACTTGTACTTAATTTTTATTAAATAAATAGGAATTGTGACATTCAAACTCGTGATTATGAAGTCATCAAAATTTTAATACCATATTAAAATATCAATTTAATTTAAAATTTTAAAATAATATTTCAAAATATAATTTATATTATTCTTTAATAAATATCTATTATCAAAGTTAAAATTCAATTCTTTAATAAATATCTACCAGCAAAGTTAAAGAGTCGTTACCTTGTTGTAGACACCTTCAATCATATCGCCGTACTGCCCATCAAAGTGGACGAATACGTGTGGTATGGAGTAATTCAATCGTCTCACAACTTCGTCAAAGAGGTCAACGCAAAAACCTACTGGCCGCTTCTCGCCACTTCGAAATGTCACAAACTTATCGAACGAGGTTCTTTGAGGGACTATTATTCGCAATGGCTTTGCTTCAGTAGGCATTGCCCATCCTTTTGGGTCTCGGCCGTTGAGATCACCAGGCCAAATCACTGGACCGGACAACCCTCCTGTGGTTTTACCACCATCACTGTTTCTGCACCTTCCTTTGCCTTGTTCCACGTAGAGGGTATCCGAGAAACCGCAATTTGGCAACCAAAAATCCAGTTCCTTACATTTCTTCCCATCCACATTAACAATCCTTAATGTAGGAGCATCTGACAGCATCCCATCCTTGAAACGTATTCTACCACTCAAACCAGTGAAATCGCTTTCTAATACGCTGTTTAGAAACATTTTTGGACTCCTAATGTTGCTACCTAGTTTTTCTATGGCCTGTGTGATAATACCAATGCTGTCATAGGCTCTTAATGCTTGAATTCCTGGCTGAAAATCATTTTCATTTAGATACTCTGACCGAAAAATTTTCTGGAACAGTGCTTCGAATCTTTTGTAAGAACTGTTGGAAGAATAGTAGGTTTTGATTCCTAGAGTGCCTTCCATAGAAGAAAAAACAGGATTGTCCACAGAATCCAAGAAACTAGTAATACTGTTTGCAACTATCCAGACCGTGTCATTGCCTACAAGCCCCGCTTTCTTAGCTTCTCCGAAAATACAAGTGAGCATAGGCAAAGATGACTGAAGAACAATAAAAACACGAGCTTCTGTTTGATTTTGTAGCTTCATAAGCTCATCTTGAACAACATCTTTTGGATCTGTTAAAAATGAAAACGGTGGAAGAACCAAGCGGTATTCAATCTCCGAACCAACCTCTTGTAGAGCCTCGGTTAAAAGAGCTAAATTGCCAGATTCACTTCCTAACACGTCATCTTCATAAATCACGACTACCCTTTTCCAATTATAAGAATGGACAAGAGCTGCAATGCATCTCATCTGTTCTGACCCATCACTGGCCATTCTAATTAGAAAAGGCCAACGAAGTGAAGTTGATATCGGGGTTCTGGCTGGTGCTGCAAATGAAAGAATTGGAACTTGAGACTGGTTTCCAATATTAGCAACCAGGGCTGCTTCCTCCCATTTGTCCATGCCAATAATCACTTCCACTTTCTTCTCTTTGATCAGCTCTTCAGCTGCAAGAAAAATTGACCAGTCACTACTGCTTCAAATCTTGTTAATGTTAAGCTAGAAACTCAAAATCATTTAGAGATGGCTAGATTATTACCTGCATATGCTGCTTGAAGAGGGTCTCCTTTAGGATGCTTGAAGTGAAGAGAGAGCTTGTGGTTTCTTGAGATGTTGTTGAAGTTTTGGACTGCAATTTCCATTGCTGTTTTCTCTTCTTTCCCTGAACGGGAATTGCCATCAATGATAGCACCAATATTAGTAACCTTGTTAGTGCCGGCCGCAGCTTCAACTCCATCAGAGAGGATGAGAAGGAAGGTGATGAGCACAGATAAAAGAAAGAAAGGTTTTAGAACTTTATTAACAGGAATAAGAGGGCAAGTCCTTAGTTGGGAATTTACTTTGGTGAACAAATTAGCCCTTTTCATTCTGTTATACGAAGTTTTGATTTTGAAAGTCTTAGAATCCTTATAATACATGGATATATATATACACACACATATTCACCAAAGATTTATCTGTAGAAGGGGAAGACCAGATAGAATCTGAAATTGCTAAGAAAACTGGTATAATTGAAGATTATGTCTGACCTGGTCAGCCTGGACCACATCAAACTTTGACTTTAATACGCACCCTAAGTATTTCTATATTCTACACCTTGACTTGCATAAAAGGAAACTACATGTACTAATTAATAATTGCCTACAAGAGTCAAATTTCTTGTTTTCATCACACCTCTCTCACATTTGCGGGGTCGTTTCGATTTAGTGATGCAATTGCATGTTTTAACAAAGTGTGTGATATTAAACAATTGTAGTTTATTCAATCTAATCAAAGATTAAAAATGAATTGAGTTTCAAGCCCTGGTTGCTCATATGATGGTCACTGGAGACTTACATGGTCGTTAACTTCAGGGCCCATGAGATTAGTCGAGGTGCGCGCAAGCTGGCCCGGACACCCACGTTAAACTAAAAAAAAAAAAATGAACGGCAAATTCAACTAAACCACCGGACTAAATCTCTTGTTAAAAAAATATAATATTATTTTATTTTATTATTTATTAAGAATTCAATAGTATTTTCAGTTTTTTTGTTTAGTTTATATATAATTTTTTTATATTTAAGTTATATAAATTCTTTACGAGTATTTATACAGTATGAATGAAATTATACTTCTCTTTAATTTTTTTGGGATTGCTTAACAAATCTAAGATGAGCTGAAACTAATAAGTAGCATATTATTAGAAATTGTTGTTTATTATCAGAATGAATCCATTTTTTACCGACAATGGCATGGCATAATTAATTATAGGTCTGTTGAATTTTGTAGAGAACTTTCCAAACAAATAACTGTTGAACTTTATCCATTTTCTCTTTATAGCTCTTCTCTATATTTGAGTATAATACTTAAAATTACAAATCTATTTATAAATCTCAAGTTCTAACTAATTAAAAAATTAAACTATTCAAAGAAAATCCGAATCTAATAAAGAATCTAACATTCTATTTAAACAAGAATTCATAAAGGATTCACAAATCCTTCTTATAATAAACTAGTTTATTATAAATCCTTCTTCATAAAGGATTCCTATATTAACTAGGATTCCTATATTAACTAGGATTCCTTCTCTAACTAATATTAAAACTCTTATAAACTCTAAATCCTATTAGCCTAAATCCTAGTTGATATTGAATTTCAACACTCCCTCTCAATATCAATTGTCATCATTCTTCATAACTCTCAACATATCTCTCATCTTTGCAAAAATATCATATTTGAGTGGCTTTGTGAAAATATCTATAACTTGGTCTTGAGTCTTTACATACTTAACTTCAAATTTCTTATTTGCAATGCAAACTCTTAGATAATGAAATCTTATGTCAATGTGCTTACTTTTGTCATGAAAAACTGGATTTTAGCTAATGCAATGGCTGACGAGTTGTCCACATAAATCTTTGTATGCTTCTCTTATGGCATTCACAACTCCTTCAATAATCTTTTTAGCCATATGGAATGACAAACACATGTTGTAGTAGCTACTAATTCAGCTTCACAAGTAGATAATGTGACAATAGATTGCTTCTTTGAACTCCATGTGAAAGTTGTGTCTCCCATGTAGAAAACAAAACCTATAGTGCTCTTTCTATCTTCATATCTCCAGCCCAATCACTATCACTATAACTCACAAGATCAAAGCTATTAGAATAACCATAGAATAAGCCAAAATCTATGGTACCTTTGATGTATCGTAAAATTCGCTTCAAGGCTTTGAAGTGAGTCATAGTTGGTGTCTCCATAAACCTAGTTACAAGTCCTACTCCATAAAGAATATTCGGACGAGTGCATGTCATATATCTCAAACTCCCAACTAAACTCTTGAATGTTGTAGAGTTTATTTTCTCCCCTTCATCATTCTTTAACATCTTCACTCCACACTCACTGGAGTATTCACTTTTGTACAATCTTCTATTTTGAATTTCTTGAGAATCTCCCTTGTAAACTTCTCTTGATTCACAAAAATTCCATCTTTTCGTTGTTTGATCGTAATCCCTAAGTAGTAGGATATAATACCAATATATGTCATCTCAAGCTCCTTGATCATTGCTTGCTTGAAGTCTATAAACATCTTTGGATTATTTCTTGTGAAGATTAAGTCATCCACATCCAAACATACAATAAGTGTATCACCACTCTCTTTGATCTTTACATAGATAACATATTTATGGGGGCATTTAACAAATCCATTCTTTAGGAGATAGCCATCAATGTGACAATACCAAGCCTATAGGGCTTGCTTCAATCCATACAAGCTTTTATTTAACTTTAAAACCTTGTCTTCATATCCCTTTACTTCATAACCCATAGGTTGCTCAATGTGGATTTATTCTTCAAGAAAACCATTAAGAAAAGTTGATTTGACATCCCTTTGATGATTCTTCATCTATGTTGGGCAGCGATGGCAATAATTAATCGAATGGTCTCCAATCTAGCAATATGAACAAAAACCTCTTCGTAGTCAATCTCATGCTTTTGACTATAGCCTTTTGGCACTAATCGTGCCTTACATCTCTCAACCTCTCGTTTGGCATTCTTCTTTTCTTTGTAGATCCATTTGACACCTATTAACTTCTTTTCATTTAGTCTAGAAACCAATCTACATGTGTCATTTTTCTCAATTTATACAATCTCCTCATCTATAGCAATTCTCCATTTTACATTTTTTATTGCTTCTTCAAACACTGTAGTATCACATGTAGTAAGATGACAATATAGTGTTATATCATTAATAAGATTAGTTACCTCATATAAGTCATCAAGGCTTTTCATCTTTCTTGGCAGATTTAGTGGAGTGCCACTACTTGAGCTTTCATTAGAAGAAGAAGAAGTTAAGCTCATTGGTGTTTATGGAGGTATGACTATAGGTTCTTGATGATCTTCATATCTTTCCTCATCTTCATCAAGAATTAGTAAGAATTCATATTTCCCACCATCATTTACCTTCCAATCCCATGTTTCTTCTTCATTGAACTCAACATCTCTATTAATCATCATCTTTCCTTCATTACGGTTATAAAACTTGTATCCTTTAGAATTTTGGTCATAGCCTACAAAGATCATCCTTTTGCTTTTGTCATCGAGCTTGGTTATTACTTGATCATCTACATGCACATAACCAATGCTCTAAAAAACTTTCAAATGAGAGACACTTGGTTTTCTTCTACTCCATGCTTCTTTTGGAGTCATGTCATTCAAGCTTTTAATATGACATCTATTTGACAAGTAAATAACACAATCTACAGCTTCAACCCAAAACTCTTTAGGCATTTTCTTGGTTTTGAGCATGTTTCTTGCCATGTTGAGGATGCTTCTATTCTTTCTCACCACTATATCATTTTATTGTGTGGATCTAGGCACCGTTAGGAGTTTTTTTTTATACCATTATATTCACAAAACTCATTAAAATTACTAGAACAAAATTCACCCCCTATCGTCTTAAGTGATTTTATAGAATAATCACTCTTCTTTTCAACTAATATCTTAAACTTCTTAAAATAACTAAACACATTAGACTTTTCTTTTAAGAAGTATACTCAAGTCTTTCTACTATAATCATCAATAAAAAGTAGAAAATATAAATTTCTACTAAACAAGCATGGTTTGATATGATCACAAACATAGATATATATTTCTTGTAGGGGTTGATTTGCTCTTGATGTAGACTCTTTAAAAAAACTCTTGTGAAATTGCTTGCCCACTAAACATCCTTCACACAACTTATTTGGATGTATAATGGATGGTAGACCCTTTAACATCTCCTTTTATGTCATTATCTTCAAGCTCTCAAAGTTTATATACCCAAGTCTCATATATCAAAGTCAAGTTTCATCTTTCACACATGTGTTTAGACATTTAGGCACATTCATCTCTATGTTTAAGAAGAACATTTTATTCTTTTTCATGGCTACCTTTACAATCATATCTTCTTTAATGTCAAGTAATGTCAAAGTACGATATTTCATCTTAATCTCATACCCTTTTTCCAACAATTATCCTAAGCTCAATATGTTGTTTTTCATTATTGGTATATAATAGACATCACCAATAAATTGATAACTTTCATCTTTCAATTTAATTAAAATCGTACATTTTCCTTTGATGACAACCTTTGAATGATTTGCAAAGGTGACATTACCTCTAATTGCTTCATCAAGCTTCATGAACTTGTCTTTATCTCCACACATGTGATTACTGGCTTCATTGTCTAGATACCACATGTTCTCTTTATCTTACATTCTCTCATTATGCACTAGTAGTAGAGTGGCTTCCTTCTTTTCTTCTACCACAAGATTTACAATCTTCTTAACCTTCTTAGTTGGACTCCAGCAATCCCTAGCATAATGACTTGTCTTTTAAAAATTATAGCATCAAACTTTTGATTTGTCAAATCTGCTGTAAAATCTAGATCTCGTATTGCTACTGCCAGTTAAACCAGTTGATCAGATCCCTTCATTCGATCGACTGTTTGATCTGTTGAGGTTGCCTCAACCTCATTTCCAAATCTTCCTCTTCCTCTTTCTTATTGAGAATATCCAAAACCATCTTGCTTTGAAAAAAGTGCTTGTGCACCCATATCCTTTTGAATCTCATTGACTTTTTCCTCATGGGCTTGTAATTTTGCTATGAGACCTTATATTAAAAGAAAACCATATTTTGTGACTCCTCTATAGCGACCACTATATAATGGAACTTCTTTTGCAGCAAGCATAGGATTTTCTCTATCATACGTGTCTCTTCCATCTTCTCCTCATATCTCTTTATTTGATTGTATATAGCCAATACTCTTGCAAAGTATTCTGAAATATTCTCTGATTTAAGCATATGTAAATTTTCAAAGTCACCACGTAGTTTTTGTAGACGTACATATCTCACATTGTTAGCTTTTTGGTTTGATTCTTGTAAAACTTCATATGTTTGCTTAGCGGTGGTTGCATTGGCCATTATCTCAAATGTGGTGTCATCTAGACATTAGTGGATGATTGTTAATGCAAGTTGATCCTTCCTTCATACCTTTTGCACGACCTTTCTTTGGACTGAAGTCAATATTGCTTTATTTATAGGCTCCTTAAAGCCTTTTTCAACCGTTTCCCACACATCTTGGGAACCTAATCAAGATTTTACTCGAATACACCAAGTTTGATAGTTGTTCTTCGTCAACCTATAACATTAAAGTGGAAGGTTTGAATTGACCATGTTAAATAATCAAACCTAAGCTCTGATACCACTTGTTGGAAAAGAATAATAGGGTGTGGTAGCTAATTTATAAGAACAAAGCTAACGAACAAGAAGAAGAATGTGAGGAATGATATTTTATTAAGAGTTTTCTCAAAAGATCACCTTTATAGCTCTTTTCTATCATAAGAATTATGTTGATGATGCAAGATGAATATACGTGTGATTTATATTTAATTGTAATGGTGGTGATCATAATATAGATATGAATGACTATAATGATAGTAGTCCATATATATAAATTAAAATTGACCATAACGATGAAAGCTAAAAAAGAAAAAAGTATATAAATCAGTGGCAACAACAAATTATTCTATTATTTGTTAAATGTGTTTGGAATAAAAAGAATTGAGTTACGTGATTGGAACGGAAAGATGCATAGTATGGTCGAAATAAAAATAAATAGATTAAATATTGAAGGAGGAATATATGAATTAATTGTGAAAACATGATTAATATGATAATTAGTTAGTCGTGTGGATGGTGACTAAGGTTATGGATATGATATTTAATCGGTTAGAGGAGACTAAGGTTATGAATATGATACTTTTTCAGCCATGTAGACGACACTAAGGTTATGAATATGATACCTAGTCAACTATGTGGATGAGACTAAGGTGAGGGAAATGATACCTAGTCAGTCGTGTGGAAGGTGAATAAGAATACAGATATGTTACATAATCAGCCATTTGGACGGAGGCTATTGATATAAATATGAGAATTAGTGGGTTATTTAGATTGAGACTTACGAAATTAAATTAAAGTTCGCTATTTGAACCGAAATGAACTAGTATTGGGTAATAATTATGGTTAAGGAAAATACGTAAGCACTGAATATAATCAAATACTTCTTAATTATTTTTCATGTTATTATGATATTTAAATTTGTAGCATGAATATCATTTCAAATGGCTTTTCATTTGGTAGTGAGTGAATGTTTTTATATGCCAAGAACTTATGATTATTGATTTTGAAATGTTTATGTTAGATTTTCTCATGTATTTCATGGACATATTTGTATAATTGATAGGGAGAATGTATTATGATCTATAGGGGGAGCAATCATTCATAAATTTTATTGACATGTTAATACTTTTGAAAGTATTTAATAGTTTGTCATCATAAAAAAAAAATATTAGCAAAAAGCTATCATTTGCTCATAGTTTTGATGAATCAAACCAATAAGAAGTTAATAATCATTTTCTTAAGGTTGTGTTGATATTGGTTCTTTACTATGTCTGACATTTCAAGGATTATTGACAAGTCTTGAAGTTGTGATAAAAATATGGAACTATATTCATGGTATACTTTTCTTCAAAATTAGTCTTAGGATGTTGTTATATGTGATTCAAGTCTTTTTAAAAACTATATTCTTAAAACCAACTTTTTATACCTAAAATATTATTAAGAAAAATTAGTCATAAAATTCTCTAAAACACCTTATGACCCTTAAAAAGTCTAAGGCCTCTACTACACTAGATAACCATACAAAACACATCTCTAAAGCTTTTTGGAATGCTACACAGTAAGCCAAATAGTATGTGGTATACCAATTAACTAAACTAAATATAAAATTTCAAAGACAACTACTAAACTAGACATCTTTACTGGATAAACATTTTTTAGACCACTCGTATACTAGATGATTTTTTAGCATATGTGGTTGGCCACTTATTACTTGAATGAGTTGAAGTTATTCTCAATTTCTTGTACTCAAGTGTGTGAGAGTCGTACCAAGCTTGTCCTTACATTTATGTTTGAATTTGAAAATACTTCATCTCTCGTCTTCCAACTTGGATAAGCAAAACAAGCAATTTAATTCTTATTTCTATGACACCACTCTTTTCTCTCTTGAATAATATAGTTTTTACATCATTTAGCTGAAACCATATTGTATACCAATCTTTAAAAATTCAAATTTCTTTGCCTATTCTTATATATTCTAAACAACTACAACCTTAATTTTCTCTATAAATTGGCCTCTTCTTGTACATTTTAAAGGTTGTTACAATCATTAAGCTTTTATTCCTGTTTTTACAAAATCAATTCCTTTAATTTCCAAGCTTACTCTTTATTATTCTCTTACTTATTGATTGTTTCACTTAGCTCACTTAAAAAGAGTTAGATTACACATATTAAAGACTTGAGATTAGTTTCTAATATAATCTATTTTTTTGTGTATATTTGATTTCATTCATTTTTAGTAAAACTTCTTGTTAAAGTGTATATGGCACTATAACCACTTGGATTTCAGTTATGACCTTTTATGTGTGAGCTTGTATAGGTTTCGGTCTATCTCCGTAAAAAAGGCAATGTTGAGTTTGATCTTGTTGTTAAAAGGTCGTTTGGTTCTTTAACATAGAGTGTTGAGTAGGCGATTAGTTATAAAAGAAAATGGAATATGTGGTTAGAACAAATCACTATAAAATTTATTTGTATCTCTCTTACCTATCTCTTTATTTATTTTTTATTTTTCATCTTTTTTTGCACTATTACTTGTGTTGTTATGTGGATTATATGTTTAAGCACGCCATTTTCGTGTGTGTGGGTGACAAAACTTGTTGTGGTCATGTGCTTGATATTATTGTGTGGTTGAAAAGGTTGTCGTGGTTGTGATCTTGTTCCTTGAGGTAATTTGGTCTAAAACCAAATTATTGGATATAGTTAAAAAATACCTCATCCATTTCCCTTTCTTAGATGCTAAGGGTATCAAAAGAATTATGAGATCAAGATTCATGATTAAGTTTGTTCTCAATTTTTTTAAATGAAATCTAAGATCAATAATAATTTTGGAAAAGTTTAATTGGATCTTGAAAGATTTTAAGGTAAATATACATATATTTTAGAGTAAAAAATGGATTTATAAAGATGATGGGAGATAAGTTTGATATATGTTTAATTTAAATGGTGTAAAAAATAGAGTTTTAGAGGAAAAATAGGTAGTGAGTAGTTATTTTTATAATCCAAAAGTCATTTGAAAATATAAAACAAACCACAAGTCTTTTAAATTAGATACCTTGTTATTTTTTAAACTACGAGTCTTTTAAAATTTTAAATTTATTTGTCACTAACTAATATAATTAATATATTTTTACATATTAATATTATTATCAATATTTTTAATTGAGAATTTATGGAGCCATATAACTTTAGAGGTTAAGAAGATTTTTGAATAATAATGATAAATATTTTTTATTTTGACTTTTTATTTTGACGTGATAAAATTATAATTAAATTTCGGTCTTGATTTTAGAAACATTGGTTTATGATAAAACTTTTCATCTAAAATTAATGGAGGAATAATACTTTAGAATTTCTCACAGATTCATAAATCTTTATGAAAGGATTTTTTTAGTAAAAAATAATATTTGTTTTTACTTAATTAATAAAAAAAATAATCTAATTTTATTGAACTTAATCTTGGTAGTCCCGCGCAAACATGTGTCGCACGTCAGAAAATCCGCGCGGCATCGGCTGGCGATTTTATCTTTGCGTTGATTTAGGGTCTTGGGAGTCGCCACCTAGTAATTTATTGAGGGTTACTAGGAAACCCGGATGTACTGATCTTGTCAGAGATTCGCGGGTAAGGGACTGGTTGTGGTTAGGGAAGGTATTAGCACCCCTAACGCACCCTACCTGAGGTAAGCTGCTTCGTGACTTTGATGTGTTAAGAAGTTTTAATAATTGTCTTTTCATCGGATATTAGAAATACAACTTACATGTAAGTTAATAAATCTTGACCGTGATCCAATCAAAATATTATATTCTTCTTTAATCTCTTCTTTAATCTTTACAATTTTATCTTAAATAAAAATAAAACATCCATAAAACAAATACAAACAACACATACACTTTCACTATATCTTTTCTTTTCTTTTCTTTTTTTCTTTTCCCTTTTTCTTTTCTTTTCTTTTTTCTTTTACATCCACATTACAAAATTATAAAAAATTAAACACTCAACAAAAATTACATTACATAATCCAAAATTTACAAAACAGTCCCTAAACTCCAGAAATTGCAAAGGAACCACTTCTGGAATCGCAGCAACAGTGCTGGAACAGTGGCGGCGCGTGTTCCAACGCGCCACCGTCACTGGCGGCGCGTGTTCCAACGCGCCGCCGCTGGAAACCTGAAAAAACAGGGGTGCCCGGAGCGTCTTCCTCCCTTCTTCCTTGCCGGCGGTGACCTGCACTAACAGCAAAATCCCAACAACCAGTTGATTTTAATTTTTCTTTCCTTTGTTTTTTCGGATCTGCTTTAGTTTTCCTTCTTAGATCAGTCCCGATTCTCTGCCTTCTCCCTTCTCTGTTTGGTTCTCTTCTGCCGATGGAAGACCTGACGGCTACTGTCGTCCGTGGCTGTTGAAGCTGCGGTGGAGATGGGGATGGCTGTCCGGTCAGTGGGGAGAGAAGAAATGGCGTCTGCGGCTGGCTGCTGTGGTAAGATCCGTTCGTTGGCCCGGAGAGGGAGGCCGAAAGGGGAAGAAGATGCCACAGGGGGGAGCCTTCGGTGTTGACAAGGGGAGGCAAGGATGATCGGTTGCTGGTGCCGCCGCCGCTGAGGGCCGAATGGATGGAAATCGGAGAGCTTGAGGGAGAGGGGCTCTCGGGTGGCTGTGGCTGTGTGATGTAAGGCTGTGAGCGGCGGCTGGCTGAGAGAGGGAAGAACGGTGGTTGGCTGGAGCAGAGGGCGCGGCCGAGAGGGAGAGGGGCAGAGGAAGATGGTGAGCGGCGGGGAAAAAGGAGAAGGAAAAAATGGCCAGAGGGGAGCTGCTGGAAAAGGAAGGACCGGTCTGTGGGGAAGAGGGAGCCTTGCTCCTGATGGTGCTAGCTGGAGGTGGGTCGGCAGCTATCATCTGGTGCTCTTTTGGCCATGGAAGGGGAGTTGTGGCCGGCTGCGAAATTGGAGGCTTGTGCAGGCGGCTGAAGAGGAAAAATCTGCAAAACCAAAGGAGGGAGGGGGGCGGCGGCTCTCCTTGAAAAAAAGGATGGGTTTAGGTTTAGGTTTTTTTGTATTTTTTCTGATGTTGTCAAAATTGCCCCCCCTCTTTGTTTGAGTTGTGGACCAGTATTTATAGGTAAAATGTTGCATGGATCTCCAAATTGGTCCCTCAACTTTCTTTCTTTTTTTGTAAATTTGATTTTTCTTAATTTTTTTGTATTTTTTTGAAAACGAGCAATATCAACGTCGACTCAATGAAGAAAATCAGTGATTTTAAAAATAACGCGTTAAAAGTTGAACGCGTTCCAAATGTCTTTGAAAATTTAAATTCTTTTGAGACGATGCTAAAAATGCTAAAAAACGATGCAAATGTATTAAAAACGTATTTTTTGGATTTTCAATGTTTTTCGCTATTTTTGAATTTTTCTGAAAATTTATCAAAACATGGGTCAAAAATTGGGTAGCAACAGATGCCCCCTCTTTACAATGCTTACGAAGCAAAACTCCTCAATGTTTTGCATAGTAAGCTTTGTAAAGAAAATCTCTTTTTTTTTTTTTCCGTTTTGTCCTGAGATCCCATCGGGCGATCTCCTTGAACCAAAACCAAAATCTGCGTGGTTGGGTTAACCTGAGATCCCGTCCGGCGATCCCCTTTAACCAGAACCAATATCCTGTGTGTGGTTGGGCTAACCTGAGATCCCGTCCGGCGATCCCCTTTAACCAGAACCAATATGAGATCCCATCTGGCGACCTCATTAAACCCAAAACTAAAAAAATGTGTGTAACTCGGTCAACCTGAAATCCCATCTGGCGATTCCCTTTAACCAAAGCTACATGAGATCCCATCTGGCGACCTCATTCAATTTGAACTTAAAAAATGTGTGGTAGCTCGGTCAACCTGAAATCCCATCTGGCGATTCCCTTTAACCAAAGCTACATGAGATTCCATCTGGCAACCTCATTCAACTGGAACTAAAAAATGTGTGGTAGCTCGGTCAACCTGAAATCCCATCTGGCGATTCCCTTTAACCAAAGCTACATGAGATCCCATCTGGCGACCTCATTAAACCAAAACTAAAAGATGTTACGTAACTCGGTTAACCTGAAATCCCATCTGGCGATTCCCTTTAACCAAAGCTACATGAGATCCCATCTGGCGACCTCATTAAACCAAAACAAAGAATGTGGAACAAATGGTCTCATTGTAATGGGTGACGAACCCAAGAAAAATGATGGTCTCGTTGTATGGGTGACGAACCCAAGAAAAATGATGGTCTCATTGTATGGGTGACTAACCCAAGAAAAATGATGGTCTCATTGTATGGGTGACGAACCCAAGAAAAATGATGGTCTCATTGTATGGGTGACGAACCCAAGAAAAATGATGGTCTCATTGTATGGGTGACGAACCCAAGAAAAATGATGGTCTCATTGTATGGGTGACCTACCCAAGAAAAATAATGTGGAAAACGGTCTCATTATGATGGGTGACCTACCCAAACGGAAAGAATGTGAAGTGCGGTCTCATTATAATGGGTGACCTACCCAGGTGGAAGATAGAAAAAATGTGAAGTGGTCGCGTTATAATGGGTGACCTACCCAGGTGGAAGATAGAAAAAATGTGAAGTGGTCTCATTGTTATGGGTGACCTACCCAGGTGGAAGATAGAAAAAATGTGAAGTGGTCTCATTGTTATGGGTGACCTACCCAGGTGGAAGATAAAAAAAAATGTGAAGTGGTCTCATTGTTATGGGTGACCTACCCAGGTGGAGGATAGAAAAAATATGAAGCGGTCTCATTGTAATGGGTGACCTACCCAGAAAAATGATGGTCTCATTGTATGGGTGACTAACCCAAAGATAGAATGTGACTTACCTGGCAAAAAAGACTTGGCAGGAGCAGTCCTGACAGGACAAGGCTGAGAAACTTGGCACCTTCTGGTTGCAGGTTGACTTGAAGACTCCTTGATGACGGGGTTAATCTCCTCTTTTCTTTGAGATTCTCCTATTGGCAGGGTTCATCTCATTCTCTTCTCGTTCTAGGATCTAAACCGATTCTGTCATCATCAGCTCAATGATTCTTTCTTTGTCCACAATCTTGCTGGACTTCATTGAGGATCTTTCTGTAACAAATCACAAATATGTGCAATGCTTTGAGGTTAGATGACATGCATGTATCCTTACCTGATGTGAAATATAGGTCCCCCCCTTTGATGATCCATCGTCATAGGGTGCCTTTGTTTGCTAACCAAAGCTTTATTTGTTCTTTCGATGCATTGGCTCATGCATGTGCTAGCCATCCACTCAGCTGTAAGTGCAGTGCCCATCCTGGGCTGTCCACGACGATTACTGCTCTCGCTGTTTATCAAGCTTGACTCTGCCCCCAAGTGTGGTGTTGCTTGATTCATCGTGAAGGATTTTCTCTCCTGGATTCTTCTAAGAATTATCCTCTGATTGGTTGTGTGCATCATGCCAACACCCATCATGATTTTCCATCAGTCATAAACTTGCCTCAAGCTGAAACAATACTCTTTAAGTAATGTTATCACCAGTCTTCATGGAAATTATCCAATCGTCCAGACATGCATCTCATAGCTTGCAGTGAAAGACTCATCGTTGTATGCTCAATGTTCTTTCTCTATGGATTCCTCTTAGCTTGTCAAATCAGATCATGAAAGGAAATGCGTTGGCATCATCAATGATGTTCATCACCCATATTCATGCGGTGAAGTGCGCATTTGAGCTTCAGAATAGATGGTCCCACAGTCAATCTTGGTGGTGTGCATCTTTCTGACATTCATTCCAATGCAACGATGCGATAACATTTGTCATAGCCATGTTTCAAAGGGTAACCCCAAGATGAAGATACGAGGTTGTCCCTCAATTGCAGCGTTGTTTTCAATTGCTGCTAGAGTTCACTAGATCATGGAATGTTTTTTGAACAACATTGCCCCCGATAATGATCTGAATGCTTGTTCTGCTGATTAGCATTTCTTTAAACACCGTTGTCCTCAGTGCATTGATTCATCATTTGATCATCTTTCATTGCCCCCAGCTGATCTAAATACTGTTTGTTTTCCTACCCATGATCCACTGTATTGCCTCCAAGTGGTCAACTTTTCAAGGAGTGTCGAGAAATGTTGATGTCATTCTTGTCAAGGATTTTGCAAATTCGGTCGATGTTCTTGTTGTTTAACAATCTTTCTTCTTTTGGAATCAACTCTCATATTTCAAAGATCATGTCAAATCAAGTCTAATTGTTGAAATGAAATCAGAGAGATATCTATTTTGGAAAAGATCTTTTAAATATCATGCTTTTTGGTCAAAGACCCAACACACATCATTCAATGTAATCCTTTGATTGTCTTGTATTTTGAAAACAGAAATGACCCATTGTAAGACTAAAATGGTTTTTTTTTTTTTTTCCATGGTTCTTTGTATCCATTTTAGACTCTGATTTCGGGTATATCTTTTGATGGCCTATGATGAGGTGACCTTCTGTGAATTTCAAGAAATAAAAGACTCAAGTCAAACTTGAGGATTCATCAAGAAAGATTGTTTTTTTTTTTTACATCAATTTTATCAGCATGCATAATAACCAGTAGCTTAATTCATGAAGCCACAACTCTTATGGAAAAAAAAAACTCTTCAAGTTTTGAGATCGCCATTTATCGGTTCAGATTGCTTACTTGATCGAAAAGGGCTTTTAAAAGCACGTAATGCAGGCTATGGTTCATGGCTATGAAAGAAAGGAAATTCACAGGCTCAAAAGGTGTTTGAGGGTTTCAAAGACCTAGGATCAACATCAACTATTCATCAACTCTCTTTCTCTTGTGGTTATTGTAGAGAAAGTGACATATGACCTTGTTAATCTCAAAGATCAGAATTCTCTTAGCATAAGTCATAATGCAAATCCAACTTTTCTCTGATGAATAATGAATCTAAAAATTTTGAAGACACTAAAGGCTTTATCCTAGACACACCAAAAGACATGAAACTTGATTTTTTTTTTTTGGTGTTGACTTTTGGCATTTGTTGTGTCTTTCTTCCATTGAAACCTCTTTTGCCCCTCTTAGAATTGATAGGCATTCTCCTTCATTTCCACTTTTTTTTTACTTTTACATAGCCTTTCTCAAAGTTTTCTTGGATGCCCTTCATTCTATGGCTTTTTTGTTCTAGCCCTTTCTCAATCATTGGGCTTTTATTCTAAGCCTTTCTTTTATCATTGATTCTATCAGTGTCTTTATCCTTCCTAATAACATATCTCTCATTGCCCCCAGTGTGGGGTGTGATCCTAGTCAAGGTTTCTTTTTGAAAGAAAATATTTTACCAGGCTCAAAATGGGACTGCAAGGGATAATATTTCAAGAAGTGTGAAAGGATAACAAAGATGGCCTTTTCTCATTTCAAGCAAGGTCGGTTAGAATCAATAAATTTTGACCTCATCCAATGTAATGATTTGGACTTTTAAGAGTCATGATTCACGGGTCCATAACTACTGAATCCACTACATGTCATTATGCATACTGCTAAAACTTAGTTATATGATGTGTGGTTCAGTTTCAGGAGGTATAAGTTCAAAATTGTTTGGTCACCTCATGTCATTTTTAAGCATCGAGTCATTTTTGCAATCAAAATACTTTTAATGTTCATGATTAAACTTTGCATGTTGGAGTTTGATCAAAATATTTTGTAAAAATACCCTTTGAAAGAAGCATCTCTTGATTTCAAAACAACAGGAAGACAAAGGAAAGACATGTTTCGTTCAAGGATGAGATGTGACCCCAAAACAAAATGCAAGATGGCAAAATCCATAACAAAAATGATTGATAGTTTAACCCCTTCTTAGATCAGCCTCTTTGGCAATATCTCTATTTTGCCAAGCAATTCCAATCACTCGTCATTCTGAGGATGTTCTGGCGATAAAATGATCGATGACAAGCTCCTTCACAGATTTCTCTCGTCTTTTGCTCACCAACTTCCGGACTCGATTCTTGCAATTGTTCAATTGAAATGGCTGAGGACCCCACCATGACATCACATCTCTTGTCTGGATTATACCACCTAGAAAACGGTGGTTGCATGGGTTTTGTCGGAGTCAGGCATTAGGTCTGGAATCTGGCAGATGCTAGTAAATAAACCCACATGGCAAAGGAATGTCTATCTTTGGCAAAGACATTGGAGTAGTTGATGCTTGAGCGAGACTTGACTAGGCAAAATAACTGAGGTTTCTCAATTGAGAGTCATCTTCTGATTCAACTCTCTTCACAGTTCTGGAATCCGTGGCAAAACCTTCAATCCTTCACTTCTTCATAGCTCGCTCAATTCTTTCGATGATCTTCACAACATCATGTCATTCTTCCAATGTTGTTGTGGTTTGTTGAGGGTTGTTGGAAAACTTCCACCAGCGAGGTAATCTTGGCAGCGCCTACAAACTTGCAGCATTGTCGCTGTCAATGTGTGAAATGATGCATTGTTTTTATTAGAGGAGAAACTGCTGAATATGAAACTCCTTTGTCTCCTCTTCGATCCCTCACTGACAGTGCAGCAAACAAACACCTGTAGAGGGAGCTCTGCTCTGTTGAAGTTTCAATCTTCCTTCTATTTTTCAGCCGAGGTATGTCTCTTTTCCCTACTTTTGCATTTTCAAGCTAACACTAATGAGAGAAAATTATAGATGATCAGAAACTACTGCATCCCTTCTTGGATTCTCCACTTGCAGATCTACAAACAGATTTCTGCAGAGAGAGCTCTGCCACGGTGAAGTTCTATATTTGCTCCTGTTTTCTAGCTCAAGTCTGGCTTTTCTGCCTACTACAGTGCTTCGATGCTGAAACTGGTGGGGTAACTTTTCACATTGTCTGGAACTACTTCATCCCCTCTTGCATTCCCCACTTGCAGAGCCACAAACGGGGTTTTTATAGAGAGAGCTTTGCCACGTCAAAGTTCGATGACTGCTCATGTTTTCAGACTAGGTCTGACTCTTCGGCCTACTCCAGTGTTTTAGTGCTGAAACTAATGAGACAACGTTTTATAGCATATGAAAATACTGCATCCCCTCTTGCATGCCCCATTGGCAGATCCCCAAACAAATCTCTACAGAGAGAGCTCTGCAACGTAGAAGTTTAATGTCTGTTCATGTTTTTCAGACCAGATTTGGCTCTCCAACCTACCACAATGTCTTTGTGCTGAAACTGATGAGAGATTTTTATAGCATATGCAACTAATAAATCCCTTCTTGCATTCCCAACTTGCAAAGCCATAAACGGATTTTTGTAGAGAGAGCTCTGCAACGTAGAAGTTCAGGGTCGACTCATGGTTTTTTTTTTCAGGGTTTTTTTTTTCTTTTTTTTTTCTTTTTTCTTTTTTTTTTACATCTTGTGCCGCTGAATTGGAATTGAGTTAACAGTTGGGGTAACGTCAAAGAAGGCTAACACACCATGCACAGAAAGATAGCAGTTATTTGGTGCCATTGAAAGATGGGGAGGCGGTTAACGATTAACAGGGCAACTGACCAAGAACAAAAGTTGTCATTAGTTGATGACTGAAGGCATTGCTGCGATTATTCATTAATGAAAAGAAGAGGTGCAACTTCCATCGGACATGGACAAACAGTGTTCCCACAGAAAATCGTGCAAACATTCTCTTTCCATTTGATGCTCAACACTTGTTCAGGGAGATCTGAGTCTAGCTACTTCACCTTTGATGCTCTCAACTTCCCATTGATAATGAGCTTCTCTCTAACCCCTTTCTTTATTATCCATCTTTTCATTCCAATGTAGTAAACCTTGGATGGGGGAACCTATTTTCAACTTGGTACATGCATGATAAATGTATGAACATGTAAACTATATGAAGAACTCGCCCTTCGAGGGGTGACAATATGGTCGTAACTCTCGTATGATGAACAAAAATCTTGATTCTTGCCCAAACTCTATAATGAAAATTTTCTGAGTGACGGCCATTGGGTCACCCACAAGTCTTGAGTTCAAGATGCTTCAAGAAGGGTTTGCCCTGATGCAAATAAAAATAGCACATACAACCTAAGGACAGCTTATATTCACTATGTGAACATGGGTAGGTTCTCTACCTGGTCTCAAAATGGTCTCATATCTGCCCAGTGACGTTCTTCGTAAAGACAGTATGGGGGCGTTGCAAGGAATAGTTAAGGTACGTCTACCCACCATTACCAAGCAGGCACTCAGATATGAGTTCGGTTTTTCACGCATCTGAACCCTGACCAATAGTCATAGGGCAGATCGCTAATTCACCACCTAACTTAGAAGCTTGTGTGTGCTTTAAAAAATAAATACAGGTGATGCATGAAACAATTCTAAAAATACATGGATAAAACAAAAATAAAACAAGACAAAAATGCAAAAACTTAAACACATCAAATACACAAAGCTTAGTCCAATATTGTCAGAAACAGTACCTTCCCCAGTGGAGTCGCCATTCTGTCGCACGTCAGAAAATCCGCGCGGCATCGGCTGGCGATTTTATCTTTGCGTTGATTTAGGGTCTTGGGAGTCGCCACCTAGTAATTTATTGAGGGTTACTAGGAAACCCGGATGTACTGGTCTTGTCAGAGATTCGCGGGTAAGGGACTGGTTGTGGTTAGGGAAGGTATTAGCACCCCTAACGCACCCTACCTGAGGTAAGCTGCTTCGTGACTTTGATGTGTTAAGAAGTTTTAATAATTGTCTTTTCATCGGATATTAGAAATACAACTTACATGTAAGTTAATAAATCTTGACCGTGATCCAATCAAAATATTATATTCTTCTTTAATCTCTTCTTTAATCTTTACAATTTTATCTTAAATAAAAATAAAACATCCATAAAACAAATACAAACAACACATACACTTTCACTATATCTTTTCTTTTCTTTTCTTTTTTTCTTTTCCCTTTTTCTTTTCTTTTCTTTTTTCTTTTACATCCACATTACAAAATTATAAAAAATTAAACACTCAACAAAAATTACATTACATAATCCAAAATTTACAAAACAGTCCCTAAACTCCAGAAATTGCAAAGGAACCACTTCTGGAATCGCAGCAACAGTGCTGGAACAGTGGCGGCGCGTGTTCCAACGCGCCACCGTCACTGGCGGCGCGTGTTCCAACGCGCCGCCGCTGGAAACCTGAAAAAACAGGGGTGCCCGGAGCGTCTTCCTCCCTTCTTCCTTGCCGGCGGTGACCTGCACTAACAGCAAAATCCCAACAACCAGTTGATTTTAATTTTTCTTTCCTTTGTTTTTTCGGATCTGCTTTAGTTTTCCTTCTTAGATCAGTCCCGATTCTCTGCCTTCTCCCTTCTCTGTTTGGTTCTCTTCTGCCGATGGAAGACCTGACGGCTACTGTCGTCCGTGGCTGTTGAAGCTGCGGTGGAGATGGGGATGGCTGTCCGGTCAGTGGGGAGAGAAGAAATGGCGTCTGCGGCTGGCTGCTGTGGTAAGATCCGTTCGTTGGCCCGGAGAGGGAGGCCGAAAGGGGAAGAAGATGCCACAGGGGGGAGCCTTCGGTGTTGACAAGGGGAGGCAAGGATGATCGGTTGCTGGTGCCGCCGCCGCTGAGGGCCGAATGGATGGAAATCGGAGAGCTTGAGGGAGAGGGGCTCTCGGGTGGCTGTGGCTGTGTGATGTAAGGCTGTGAGCGGCGGCTGGCTGAGAGAGGGAAGAACGGTGGTTGGCTGGAGCAGAGGGCGCGGCCGAGAGGGAGAGGGGCAGAGGAAGATGGTGAGCGGCGGGGAAAAAGGAGAAGGAAAAAATGGCCAGAGGGGAGCTGCTGGAAAAGGAAGGACCGGTCTGTGGGGAAGAGGGAGCCTTGCTCCTGATGGTGCTAGCTGGAGGTGGGTCGGCAGCTATCATCTGGTGCTCTTTTGGCCATGGAAGGGGAGTTGTGGCCGGCTGCGAAATTGGAGGCTTGTGCAGGCGGCTGAAGAGGAAAAATCTGCAAAACCAAAGGAGGGAGGGGGGCGGCGGCTCTCCTTGAAAAAAAGGATGGGTTTAGGTTTAGGTTTTTTTGTATTTTTTCTGATGTTGTCAAAATTGCCCCCCCTCTTTGTTTGAGTTGTGGACCAGTATTTATAGGTAAAATGTTGCATGGATCTCCAAATTGGTCCCTCAACTTTCTTTCTTTTTTTGTAAATTTGATTTTTCTTAATTTTTTTGTATTTTTTTGAAAACGAGCAATATCAACGTCGACTCAATGAAGAAAATCAGTGATTTTAAAAATAACGCGTTAAAAGTTGAACGCGTTCCAAATGTCTTTGAAAATTTAAATTCTTTTGAGACGATGCTAAAAATGCTAAAAAACGATGCAAATGTATTAAAAACGTATTTTTTGGATTTTCAATGTTTTTCGCTATTTTTGAATTTTTCTGAAAATTTATCAAAACATGGGTCAAAAATTGGGTAGCAACAACATGTTTGCTAGTTTTTTCTATAAGATTTACTTCCCTTTACTTTAAGATTCAAGAGTTTTGCAATATATTTTTTGCTTTCAATCCGTGGATTTATTAAATTTACCAGCAAATGTACATAAATAATACCCATGAGTTTCCTGTGTTTATATATATAAAAAAGGAGATAAATCACCCTCCCAAATCATATCCTGAATCTATAGACTTTGCTTAGTGTATACATCTAATCCTATTGACAATTTTCGGTGCTTAGTCAACAACGACTTTAATCACTGCAAATGGAGTTCGGAGAACTAATTAATATTCACAGTAACCTTGATCTCTGGCCAAGTTCTTCATTTTCTTTTCATCTTTTTGATCCTTATGTCGTGGAATTTATGGCATTTCAATCTCAGCTTGCGAGGAACCCTAATTATTCTCCAAATTGTCAGAGTTACTCACATATTCCCACTTCGTAGAGCCCCATTCATCCTTATGTAGTGCTTGAGCAAAAGTTGAAACCCTCCTAAGAACTCTGGTTTTTTCTCCGTTATAAAAGCATTTTGTAATTCTATCTCCACTGCTTGAACCACTCTTACCACCTGGAGTGAGATGGCCTCCATCTGCTTCTTGATGAGGCCGTGAACTCCTTAACAAGCGAAAGAGAAATAGTAGAAAACAGATAGTAGATACCGCAGCAGATACAATGTAGATTCCCTTGAAGCTGCGGACGCTCAAGCTTTCGAAATTATTATTAGTTGCCGAAGTTGAACACTCAGGTGAGGGGGCAAACCACTTTTCTTCCAAACGTGTTATGTTCCCATCCTCCGATAGGCATAGAATCTCTCTAGAAAAATCAGCAGCAAAAGGAGAGCCTTTTTGGAACGCCTGAAGGTGCAGAAAATATCATAATATTTAGTAATAAACAAACGTTCAAAGAAATGGCTACACCGTGTTTCAAGTCCTTAAAAAGGTTCCTGACATCATAAGGTAAAGAAAATAGAATTGCATGAGTGCATATTAATACTTACAAAGCCGAACCCTCCAAATCTGTATGCTGCTTTTGTGCTGGTGCAACTTTTACAATGTTGATTGAGGAAAAGTCTCTCATATGGGAGTTCAAGAAAAGCAGCAGCTATGTTGTTCCTTTCAAAATCAGTACTTGTGTAATCATTTTCAGGGTTATAGATCTTGATTTTATCGTGATCTAATCCAAGAACATCCTTGACGTACTCCTGGATGAAAGATTCATTATTACAACCAACATTTAACTTGTCGTTCTTTAGTTTCTCAAACTCTGAAAAATTCGGTTTCATTCGTTGCACGGTGAGCATTGAAGTCAAACTGGCAGTGTAGCTTGAGGTTAAGATAAAGACAACACAAAGCCACGCTACCACCACAACTCGAGTGAAGTTGCTATAAAGTCTCTCCCCTGCAAAATGTAACAGTGAGCTTCAGATTAAGGTTACTGACAGAGAATGTGCCATCAAAGAGTCTTGGATATATATGCCACATGTAACTTGTGAAACTGAATACTTACTCTGAGCAAAGAATAGAGATGAAAATGTGAACCAAAGCGCGGTCCCGAACTGATACTTCCGAGGGCCTCTAAATTCTGGATTCGTTTGGTGCTCCAGGAACCAAATTATAAGCATTGTGTAGATGAATATAGCACCGCTCACCATCCACATCTCTAAGTTAAAAGGCTTCAAAAAAATCCATGCTGTATCTTCAGTCTCAAGTGGAACTATCATGGACAATCCTGACTCTGCATAAGGTTGAGTGAATTCTACGTATTCTGCTCTTTCAGCTAATATATATGGTTATATCTCCAATGGCAGCATCATAAGTCTTCCGATTAACAAGTGGCACAAAAGTCAAACAATGGCACTCAGCACAAAAATAATTTTGAAAAAACAGCTGATAGAACGAGACAGGAGCAAAATAATGGCAAAATCATACAACTCCTCAGATGGGCCTCGATGGACTAGTCAGAGTTTGTCTAGTTAAACTATGAGAAAAGTCTGAAGTGTCTCATAGAAATGTATGGTGGAGAAATTTCAATTTCTTCTCAGAAACAATGCTATATGAATTTATTCTTGGCTTTGAGTTGCAGCCAATTTTGACTGTGTCATCTCTTCTATTCGGATAAGAATTTATAGTCGGCAAATTACAGTTGATAGATGATATTTATATTCTATCTATAATATATAATAATAAATCAGAAACAATTCCAATTAAAATATTAGAATAACATAAGGATTTCTGATCAGAATGGGCTCGTATTACTTAAATGTGTGTGATAGATACACGTGGTATGAACAACTTTTTTTTATATCATCACCATAATTAAATCTTATGAATAAAGTTTTTTTATTATCTTTAATAGCGTCTACTGGCAATAGCGTGGCATTGACTAGTTATTCTACAAGGCTATATTGATATGCATGCGTTCATACTGAAAATTAGAGAACATCACATGCGAACAATTGGGGTTTCTTGCACGAAGAAGATTGTGTATTTGATATTATTAAATAATTAATTCAACTTAAAAATTTAAACTTTTTAGATAATATATCATAATATAATTTATATTATTTTTTAATAGAATAAAAAAGCACAGTTAAAGAGTCGTTACCTTGTTGAAGACACCTTCAATCATATCACCATACTGCCCATCAAACTCGACGAATACGTGTGGTATAGAGTAATTCAATCGTCTCAACACTTTGTCAAAGAGGTCACCGCAAAAACCTACAGGCCGCTCCTCGCCAGGTCGAAATGTCACAAACTTATCGAACGAGGTTCTTTTAGGGACTATTATTCGCAATGGCTTTGCTTCAGAAGGCATTGCCCATCCTTTTGGGTCTTGGCCGTTGAGATCCCCAGGCCAAATCACTGGACCGGACAACCCTCCTGTGGTTTTACCACCATCACTGTTTCTGCACCTTCCTTTGCCTTGTTCCACGTAGAGGGTATCCGAGAAACCGCAATTTGGCTACCAAAAATCCAGTTCTTCACATTTCTTCCCAACCACATTAACAATCCTTAATGTAGGAGCATCTGACAGCATCCCATCCTTGAAACGTATTCTACAACTCAAACCAGTGAAATCGCTTTCTAATACGCTGTTTAGAAACGTTTTTGGACTAGTAATGTTGCTACCTAGTTTTTCTATGGCCTGTGTGATAATACCAATGCTGTCATATGCTCTTAATGCTTGAATTCCTGGTTGAAAATCATCTTCATTTAGATACTCTGACCGAAAAAATTTCTGGAACAGTGCTTCGAATCTTTTGTAATAACTGTTGGAAGAATAATAGGTTTTGATTCCTAGAGTGCCTTCCATAGAAGAAAAATTAGGATTGTCCACACAATCTAAGAAACTAGTAATACTGTTTCCAACTATCCAGACTGTGTCATTGCCTACAAGCCCCGCTTTCTTAGCTTCTCCGAAAAAACAAGTGAGCATAGGCAAAGATGACTGAAGAACAATAAAAACACGAGCTTTTGTTTGATGTTGTAGCTTCATAAGCTCATCTTGAACAACATCTTTTGGATCTGTTAAAAATGAAAACGGTGGAAGAACCAAGCGGTATTCAATCTCCGAACCAACCTCTTGTAGAGCCTCGGTTAAAAGAGCTAAATTGCCAAATTCACTTCCTAACACGTCATCTTCATAAATCACTACTACCCTTTTCCAATTATAAGAATGGACAAGAGCTGCAATGCATCTCATCTGTTCTGACCCATTCTAATTAGAAAAGGCCAACGAAGTGAAGTTAATATCGGGGTTCTGGCTGGGGCTGCAAACGAAAGGATTGGAACTTGAGACTGGTTTCCAATATTAGCAACCAGGACTGCTTCCTCCCATTTGTCCATGCCAATAATCACTTCCACTTTCTTCTCTTTTATCAGCTCTTTAGCTGCAAGAAAAATTGACCAGTCACTACTGCTTCAAATCTTGTTAATGTTAAGCTAGAAACTCAAAATCATTTAGAGATGGCTAGATTATTACCTGCATAAGCTGCTTGAAGAGGGTCTCCTTTAGGATGCTTGAAGTGAAGAGAGAGCTTGTGGTTGCTTGAGATGTTGTTGAAGTTTTGGACTGCAATTTCCATTGCTGTTTTCTCTTCTTTGCCTGTACGGGAATTACCATCGATGATAGCACCAATATTAGTAACCTTGTTCGTGCCGGCCGCAGCTTCAACTCCATCGGAGAGGATGAGAAGGAAGGTGATGAGCACAGATAAAAGAAAGCATGGTTTTAGAGCTTTATTAACAGGAATAAGAGGGCAAGTCCTTAGTTGGGAATTTACTTTGGTGAACAAATTAGCCCTTTTCATTCTGTTATACGAAGTTTTGATTTTGAAAGTCGTAGAATCCTTATACTGAATGGATATATACACACACATATTCAGCAAAGATTTATCTGTAGAAGGGGAAGACCAGATAGAATCTGAAATTGCTAAGAAAACTGGTATAGTTGAAGATTCTATCTGACCTGGACCACATCAAACTATTTGTCCTTGGAACCCATGCAAGCTACCAAGAATGGTGTCGTACGTAATGTCTAGTATTGAAACTTTGACTTTAATATGCACCCTAAGTATTTCTAGATTCTACACCTTGACTTGCATAAAAGTAAACTACATGAGCTAATTAATAATTGCCTACAAGAGTCAAATTTCTTGTTTTCATCACACCTCTCTCACATTTGGGGGATCGTTTCGGTTTAGTGATGCAATAGCATGTTTTAACGAAGTGCGTGATATTAAATAATTGTAGTTTATTCAATCTTTATTTTTTAGGATTGCTTAACAAATCTAAGAAGAGCTAAAACTAATAATTTAATATCAGAATGAATCCATTTTTTACCGACAATGGCATGGCGTAATCAATTATAGGCTAAGACAAAGAAATTACTTCCTTAATATCAGTAGATAACTTTCCAAACAAATAACAGTTGAATTTTATCATGTTTTCCATGTAGCTTTACCTTATTTATTATCATTTTTTCTCTAGTTGTGCGGTAATTGAGTTTTTGCCATATACCCTTAATCTACATGTTTTCTTCCTTCTTCCAATATATTTCTCCTCGTTAAACTTCTTTTTCACGGCGAGCTGTTATCATTGATAAACAAAATTTAATGCTCGCGAGCTTTTTTTGCTTCTGTTGGTTTCTATTGAGCTTTTTTTGCTTCTATACTGTCTGTAATTGTTTCTTTTATAATTCAACAATTTTTTCCCGTGTCACGGGCTTTGGTTATCTGATTTTCCATTGAAATTAGTTAAGAGAATTGAAGGATTGATGTTTTGTTTGGATGTTGATTAATTCCCTTTTCTGTTTCTCTGGCCCAGTTAGGTTTGCGTTGTTGCTCCAAAATTGTTCAACATGCATGAAAAGATCCTAATACATTACTTTAATTCTAACAATATCTAACAGTAAAATCTTCCTCAATATTCTTTATTCCCTTGTATTTGCTAATTAAAATTACTAAGTATTTCTTTTGTTATAAGGATCACTACAACATTATCCAGTTTTACCGACGGATTAATTCCGTCGGTGACAGCAATGAAATCCGTCGGTGAAAACAATACCGACGGATTCACCGACGGAATTTCTCCGTCGGTAAACCAGTCGTCGGTAAATCCCATTTCCGTCGCTAATTCTGTCGCAAATAAAAAAAACCATCCACCGACGGAAACACCGACGGTAATACAGACGGATACGCGCGCCAAAAAAAAATTCCTCGCGGGAACATTACCGACGGCCAATCCGTCGGTACTTTTAAGGGTAATTACCGACGGCATCACCGACGGGTTGTCCGTCGGTAATTATGGCATGGCTTGTAATTTTGTTGCAACTCTCTGTGTAATACCGACGGATATTATCCGTCGGTAAGGCCGTCGAAAGTTAATCACCGACGGATAATATCCGTCGGTGATGCCGTCAGTAAAGATGGCATGGATGGTAATTGTTCGGCAACTCTCTGTTAAATACCGACGGATATTATCCGTCGGTATATCCGTCGGTAGGTATTTGAAATATATAAAAAAAATAATTTATTAATTGTAAAAAACATTAATAAACAAATAAAAATGCATTAAACATTAAAAATGTAAAAGTAATAATATTCATTACAAATTTAATGTGTTTAAAAAACAAAATTAAACTAGAATAGCGGCGGAGCTGGAGGAGGAGGCGGAGGAGGAGGAGGAGGCTGGTTGTTCCCGGGACCAAACGGCCAAAAAGAAGCTGCACAAGTATCGTCACCCATCTTTGATCTCATCTCCATGACTATTTGACGGAGCTCATCATAATTCGTCGAGAGTTGTTGATATTGTTGTTTCAACGCAATGAACTCCTCAGACTGGGTGTTCGATACTGATGGAGAGCTTCCAACAGTTGAGACACTACGAGTCGAACGCAAGTTGTCAGCCGTAGTGTTGGAGAGCCCGTAGACCCTGTTTTTATCGGGTCCACCAGACGATCCCGCCTCCATCCACAAATCTGGATCAAAATCTGGATGGGTCGACGGATTGTCCCCATATCTCTCCCTCAACCGGCTATTATAGGTCTCCTGAAAATTTCATCGGTAAAAAAATCATCAAATGCAATTCAAGATGCAATTCAAGAAAATAATAACTTACAAAATAAAATGAATGAACGAACATACCACGAAGTGCTGAGCACGGTTGTCCACGAACTGCTGCACCCCTTTTTGGCGGTCTTGACTCCGCACATGCGTCTCTAGAAACAGCTCCATTGGACTCGGTTCACGTCCAAGAGACGCAGCCTGTAAGGAAAAAATAGGTTGAAAGTTAAATATATTATAAGGAACGACAAATTAATTATCGATATATTTCAATAAAATTAATCTTACCATCCGCTTTGCATGTGCGCTGAATGGGACGGATCCACCAGTGTGCGTGGTCACCGAACCATAAATTTGCCGGTTCCGGTTGTCGGCGCCAGACTATGAGCGCCGTGAGAACCGCTCTGAGGTCACGTGCTCAATATATGCCGTCCATATTTCCCCCGAGATGAATGGCGGTTTGAATTCCTGCCAAACCGCCACCTCATTCCATCCTTCAAGACCGTTATCCCTCGCATGTCTTTTTGATTTTTTTTGGGTGTCATACCAAAAATCACGCAACCTACTTCCATAGTAACAAATTAGAATTTAAAACATTAAATTATAAAACAAAAATAAATATTATTTTTGATGTTACCTAGTTGCCGCGTGATTCTCCCATACCCTCCTCACAACATTGTTGTCCGCCCTATCCCACTCAAATTTGTTCTGTGTATATAAATAATTCATATAAAATAAAAATAGTACAAGATATAAAATTATAAAAATCATTTATTAAAAATAAGCTGGAAATTAAAAATTAACACCGACCTGAAATCGCTTAAACCATGCATCGATATTAGGTTTCCACTCAGGATGTTTGGAAACCTGGCTCCATTGAAACAATGGAATCTCCATCGACGATTTAAACGCCAATATTATAGTCCTTGCAGCCTCAATGTTTGTAAACCTGAAATTAAATAAAAGTAGTAATTAATATTAATTAGTTGTTCATAAATTATGTTATAAGTATATAAAACAAAATCTAAAACCTAAACAAACTTACATTGAGAGGTCATCCTTCCATTGTGCCTGGTACTTGCGGGTGAATTGACCCCGCTGTGAAGGCACACCGCTTCTGCGCTGTGAAACCGCGCTAGAAGAGGCAGCATCACAAGTTGGCGTAGATTCCTCACCGTGATCAGCACCTAAGTATACGTCCTCCTCGCTGCTAGAAGAACTAGCTGCAACCGTCTTCTGACGACGTGCTGTAGATTTCATTCTACGCATCTACACACATGTATACGAATAATTAACTTCGATTATTTAAAAAAAAAAATCGACAGAGTCTCCCCTGTACTGGGGGGTCCCAAGTTGTCGACAAAATCATATTACACTTCCAATTTTATTTCACATCCCGATCCAATCATCCTGGATCTCAACCCAACTCATCATCATCAACACAACATTTTATTCAATAACATCATATAGAATTACAACTATGAACATTCATTTAATTATTTTATCCTAAATTAAGATAAACTAATAATTAAATGCAATTCTATATATATAAATTAACATTTTTAAAATAAATCAACAATAACAATTATATTTATAAACTAACATTTTTAACATAAATTCAACAATAACAATTATAGCAATACAAACAATAATATCCTAAATTAAGATAAACTAATAATTAAATGCAATTCTATATATATAAATTAACATTTTTAAAATAAATCAACAATAACAATTATATTTATAAACTAACATTTTTAAAATAAATCAACAATAACAATTATATTTATAAACTAACATTTTTAACATAAATTCAACAATAACAATTATAGCAATACAAACAATAATATCCTAAATTAAGATAAACTAATAATTAAATGCAATTCTATATATATAAATTAACATTTTTAAAATAAATCAACAATAACAATTATATTTATAAACTAACATTTTTAACATAAATTCAACAATAACAATTATAACAATACAAACAATAATATCAAAACTAAAAAACTAAAATTAATAAATAAAATTAAAAAACTAAAAAACACTACACAACACACAAAATTAAAAAACATTATATCAATTCAAAATAAATTTTGGAATAAAAAATGCTTACCTTAATAATGTGTTGAATTTAAGATTTTATCTACAAACAATATACAAAACAAAGAACACCAAAAAAAATAATCATAATTAAAATAAAAAAAATACAAAGATAAAGAAAAAAAAATACATACCTTTTGAAACTAAATGAGAGAAGAAGATCACACTTGAGAAGAGGAGAAGAGAAAGGGAGAAGAGGAAGGGAGAAGAGGAGAAGAGAAGTGAAAGGAGAAGAGGGGGAGAAGAGGAGAAGAGAAAGGGAGAAGAGGGAGGAGAGGGAGGGGGAGACGAGGGGGGGAGAGGAGGGGGGGGAGGGAGGAGACGGTGCGGGGGGGGTGGGGGGGCGGTATATATAGGGAAATTCCGACAGAATTACCGACGGCCCTTAATTGCTGTCGGTGCAATTAATTTCCGTCGGTAATTCTGTCGGAAATTAATTGAAATGCGCACCAAAAAAGTTCGAAAATCCCGCCAAACTTTTCGATCCGTCGGCAATGTCGTCGGTGATGGTGCAGACGGGACACGTGTCAGACATGCGCGGGCCGTCGGTGATGCCGTTGGTATGTGACGTCGGTAATGCCGTCGGTAATCGTGCAGACGGACACGTGTCAGACATGCGTGCGTACAATTCCGTCGGTGATGCCGTCGGTATTGGCGTCGAGAACTCCGTCGGAAATCCGTCGGTGAATGTGGCAAAATCCCGTAATTTTTTTTCAACTCTCTGTGAAATACCGACGGGTTATAGTCCGTCGGTATATCCGTCGGTGAATGTGGCAAAATCCCGTAATTTTTTTGCAACTCTCTGTGAAATACCGACGGGTTATAGTCCGTCGGTATATACGTCGGTGAAAAGGTAAATTTTTCTTATTTTTTATATGTAACCCTCTCAAAAAATCTTGAATTGCAAACTAAAAAACACACACAACACAATAACAACGGCTGACCCTTAAAGAAGAATAAATATTTCATGTTTCAAATTATTACATTATAAAAATAAGGCTTTATAACATGTTTAGTTAGTCGGAATTTTCATCTTCGTCCTCCATTGAATTGTTATCATCAGCTTCATCGCACTCTTCAATTTCGTTATCATCTTCTTCAACAACATTCTTTTTTCCACTAGTGGAGCTCAGAACAACATTCAACTCCTTTGCGTCAACATCAACAAGACTATCGTTGAAAACGCGAAAATTCGAATTTTCTTCTAAGTCAATCGACGGAGCAACTCGGTATGGTTCAACCAACTCACTAGCTTGGAAGACTTCATCTATCACACTTGTGTCTTCGTTCTCATCCTGAACAACCTCGACACGACCCTTGGGTTTTGTTTTTAAAACGGATAACCAATCAACTCTTGATCGGTCCTTTCTAAAGGAAGGGGTGTATGTGTAATAAACTTGTTGGCATTGCTTTGCGAAAATAAAGACGTCGTTTACGTTGCGGTGTCTAGCTTTTGAATTGATTTCAACGAGACCATAGTGAGGATCTACTCTGATTCCTCTGTCAGTTGTGTCATACCAATAACATTTGAATAAAAACACTCTATTTTGCTCGCTATGATATTGCAGTTCGATGACCTCTTCCAATCTACCGTAGTAGTCAACTTCAAACTCACTAGAAGTCGGTCCCTTAATACAAACACCGCTGTTGTATGTCTTTCTTCCATGCCCGTATTCTTCAGTATGAAAGACATATCCATTGACAAAATATCCATTATAGCACTTGACTTTTCTTTTAGGGCCCAGACATAGTAAAGACAGTGAAATAGCAGCACTACCTCCCATTTGATAAACCTAGCTTGTAAATTAAATACAACAATAATCAATAAACGGATATTATGTAACATTGACTACAATTAATTACATTGCAAGAGATAATGAGTTTGTGCTAGGACTTACATGTGTTCTAAACCATGTGGCAAATTGTTCATCTTGTAATTGAAAGATCTGGAATTCAGTCAGCTGTGAGTTATTGGACAGTAAGTATCGTCGATGTTGCCTGCAAGGTTGTTCCAAAGTATATGAGTGTATGGTATCACAAAACATAAATAGTACACTCTTGACAAAGTTTAAGTCGAACATCTACTTACTTAATAAAAGGTCTCAGCTCATCACAGTTAAATAGGACATAATTGTGTGCTTGTCTGAACTCTATTTCAGACAAATATCTTCCCCTCACGGCATTTTTAGGTGTGGGTCGTCCAGGATTGGAGAATATTGACAAGTTCCCACTTGAATGCACTTCACCACCATCATCATGCCGTGGAACACGGTTTATCCTCGTTCTCAAATGAGGTTCGAAATAGTATGAGATAAATGTTGAGATCTCCTCAACAATATACGCCTCACATATTGACGCCTCAACATGCGCCTTGTTCTTAACCTTTTTTTTAAGATTGAACAAGTACCTGCATATATATATATATATATATATATATATATATATATAAAAATTATCAATTAAAAACATTAAAATAAAAACATTTAATTATAAATGTCATAGCAACTGTAATATCTAACCTCTCGAATGGATACATCCATCTGTACTGGACCGGTCCTCCAACTTTTACCTCAAACGGTAAATGTACGGGTAGATGCTCCATTGAGTCAAAAAATGATGGAGGGAATATCATCTCAAGTTTGCATATTGTCTCGATGATATTCTTTTCAAGCCTCTCAATGTGATCAACATTCAACTTGCTGGAGCATATATCTCTGAAGAAATGACTAATCTCCGTTAGTGCATCCCATATCCCCTTTGGCAACAAATCACAAAAAGCTAATGGGATGAGTGTTTGCATAAACACATGGCAGTCATGACTCTTCATTCCATATAATCTGCATTCCTCCGTATTAACCAGCCTTGATATGTTCGAGGCATGTCCATCGGGGAAACGCAGACTCTTAAGCCATTTGTAGACTAGTAGTTGTGCGTTTTTCTCTAGCACGAAGCTTGCTCTTGGTTTTGCGACCCGTGACCCATCACAAACCAACTCCATATTTTTACGGTTACAGAACAGCGCTACATCCAATCTAGCCTTGATGTTGTCCTTTGTCTTCCCCTTCACATCCATGACGGTGTTGAAAATGTTCTCAAACACGTTCTTTTCAATGTGCATGACGTCAAGGTTATGGCGGAGAAGATTGGTCTTCCAATAAGGAAGCTCCCAAAATATACTTCGCTTCACCCAATTATGGGTCAAACCAAAACCAGGAAACTTCTGCTTATCTGATTGGAGACCAAACACAATTTCACCGTACTCTGACACAACATCAAACAATTCTTCACCGGAAAGACGCGGGGGTGCAACATCATTTTCAACCCTACCAACAAAGAAATCCTTTATGTTCTTTCTGTACCTGTGGTTATGTGGCAAGAAACGACGGTGACAGTCAAAAAAAGAAGCTTTACCCCCGTTTGTTAGCGTGAATGCCTTGTTGTTCTCCATACAATATGGACATGCTAGCTTTCCATGCGTGCTCCAACCAGAAACCATTCCATAAGCTGGGAAATCATTGATAGTCCACATCAAAGCCGCTCTCATAACAAAATTTTGTTTCCTCGAGATGTCATAAGTCAAAGCTCCAGAGGACCACAACTGCGTCAACTCATCAATCAACGGACGAAGACAAACATCTATATTCCGCCCCGGACTGCTCGGACCTGGTATGACCATAGATAAAAACATGAACTCCAGCCTCATACACATCCCTGGTGGCAAGTTATAAACCGTCAGTATGACCGGCCAACAAGAATAAGGAGCAGCAAATGACCCGAATGGATTGAATCCGTCTGTACACAACCCAAGACGCATGTTCCTTGATTCAGCTGAAAAGGGAGGATGCATACTGTTAAAGTGTTTCCAGGCTTCACTGTCAGAAGGATGAACCATCACTCCATCAACCACATGGTGTGATTGGTGCCATGTCATGTGCTCAGCAGTCCTTGGTGACATGAATAACCTCTGCAGTCTAGGTGTGATTGGGAAGTATCTAAGTTTTTTATATGCCACGAGAGTCTTCCCTCTACCAGTTCTGGGTTTGTAACGGGAATGCCCGCACGTCATGCACTCGGTCATCTCAGCATTTTCAAGGTAGTATAACATGCAGAAGTTAGGGCATATATCAATTTTCTGGTATCCTAAACCGAGGGGTTTCATCATGGACTTGGCAGCATAGAAGTTCTCTTTCAGCCTGTTCCCTTCAGGTAAAATGCTTCTCGCCCATTCAATAATCTTGTCATAACCGGCCTCACTCAACCCGTGATCTGACTTGATGGTGAACACCTGTGCTACGGCTGATAATTTACTATGGTTCGTGCAACCATCCCATAATGGTTCGTCAGAATCTCTCAACAGATCAAAAAACCTTGCTGCATCTGCATTAGGTTCTTCTTCTACGATTGGACATCCCCTGACATTATCTTCACTCATTCTCATTGCATCCATAACCATATTCCTGTAAGGATTACTGTTCTCATTTCCAACTTCATGCATGTTACTAGCACTAGAAGTTGACCCAACCACCTGTTCTTCCATGCTCTCATCAGGAACAAATAGTTCTCCGTGAGCATACCAACACAGGTAATCTTCCATGAACCCTTTGGTTAGAAGATGCATCGTTACAACATCTTGATGCAGAAACTTTAAATTTTTACACTTCCTGCATGGACACCTAATACCGCCATCAGTAAAATTTCTCGGAATAGATGTTGCGAAATTAATAAAACCCTGGACACCGTTACAATAATCCATCCTCCGCAATCCTTGGGGTGAGTTCTGATACATCCATGAACGATCATCCATGACTTCTATTGAACCTCTATAAAACATAACAAAAATATTGGTTTTCCCCGACATTATCCAACAAACTAAAACAACACTTATGTTAAATATTCATTATCAATTATCAACTATCAACGTTCATACATACAAATTTATACATATATAAATTTACAGAATTACTCACAACTTCGAAATATAATTGATAACAATTAAACAAGACACTTAAATAAGCTATTAATTATTTATTTCATCACAACGACACATTTAATTCGGTGTAATTCAAACAAAATTTCAACAATTTACAAACAAATATAATTTGACAAAATCTAAAACAACCTATAACAACTACAAAATTATACATTCATACTACAAGTTTCTTTGACAAATAACAATTAAACAAGTACAAACGTTAACAAAATACATATACTAAAACAATAAAATTCACAATTAAATATTAAAACTAATTAAAAAGGATAGATTTACTTACAAAAAAATGATAAAATCTACAAGAAACGGATATTGTGACCACGTACAAGATATAAGAAACTTGAGTGCTCGTGTTGAGAATAGTGGAGAGTTTGGGATGGGTGTTTGGCTGCAGTTTGGGAGGAGTTTGGGAGGGGAGAGGTGGGATGGGAAAGAAGAAGAAGGAGAAACAGAGGATGAGAGTGTCGGCAGATGGGTGCATATAATGGCTTTTTCCGACGGAATCACCGACGGAAGTAATCCGTCGGTGATTCCGTCGGTTATGTCGTCGGTGACAGCGCCACGTCACTGTACGGCTATCACAGTTTGAATCCCTCGGTACGTTACGTCGGTAAAATCACCTGACGTCACCATGCCGTTGCGTATTTCCAGACGAAATGTATATTCCGTCGGTGAAATCGACGGTATATACCGACGGAAATATTCCGTCGGTATATACCGACGGCATTACCGACGGAATCATTCCGTCGGTATATACCGACCGATTTTGAGACGGAATTATGTCCGTCAGTATTAATTACCGACGGAATATTTCCGTCGGTAATTCCGTTGCTTTTCTCCGGTTTTCTGGTAGTGGATAGTCATACTCATTATCATAAAAGAAAAGACAAAGATTAGTGCAGAGATACAGCGTCTTAGATTTCATTAATTTGGTAATAATGAGAAGAAATTTGGTGGTTTAAAAATCGTAGAAAAAAAAATAGGAAAGAAGCACACAAAAATATGAATAAAGCGAAATATAAACATCAAGCTTTATTATAATTAGTGGGATCCTGTTTCAAAAGAAAATGAAATGATGAAGGCTGTTATTTTCCAATTCTTTTATGAGAGGATGCCAAGAACAACCATTCCATTTCTTAGTGAAAGATTTAGGTTTAACTGATTGCAATGATAATTCTTATTTTTATATTTTGGATACTCAAATACCAAAAAATCCGGACTAAAACTTGATTTCTTTTCTTCAACCGATAACACGAGCTAAATAAAGAAAAGAACCCTATAAAAGAATTTATGATCATGAATTGCTAACAATAAAAGAAAATAAAGAAAAGAAAATTGAGGGGGACAAACAAGTGGCTAAAATGATGGGGACACCAAACCCGAAATATTATTTATGCGCGCGAATGATCATAGACGATAGAGGATAGCCCAAACAATTGAGAAATTAGGTTTTACCTTATGTTTTGGGTTTAATTTATATGAACTTTTAGTTGAGTTTTATTAGTTTGGCTTTCTTTGTTGGGTTTGATTTAATTATTGTTAGATATTTTATTTAGTGGGCCATAAGCCCAATCATTTATTCTAGTTAGGGTTTTAGTATAAATACCCTACTTTTCTAAATGTTAAGGAGTTTTGATGATTAATGAAAAATTTGCAGACTTTGCATATCTCCAATCCCCTTTCTTCTCTTTCTTGGCTTTCTCTTCTCAGTTTCTTCTCTAAAAACTTCTTTCTTTTCCCGGCTTTAATTCTTTTGTTTGTTGTCCCGCATCATAAAATGAGTGTAGTGAGAACAAATCTTAAACTTGCCTTATCCTCCTCTGGCTATACAGAATTGGAATGGTGGTTTGATGTCTGGTTCGAAGAGGGCTCTATACCTTGATACTTTACAACAGATGATGGGGTTGGTGAAGAAGATGATGCCACAAACTATGGAAAGAAGTTTTTCTGTGTGAAGAAGATCATGCCACAAACTATATATAATTCAAGTTAATTACACATATTAAAGAAACAGATTAAAATTATATATATTTCAAATATCACAAAACAAAACATTTTTCTTCCTTAACAGGGTTTTGAAGAAGAGAGATGAGCCTTCAGCTTTTCGAATGCCTTCTGGCACTCTTTAGGAGTCCACTCAAAATTGGAAATGTTGTTCAAACTTTTGAAGAAGGGTAGGCAAATATTCTCCTGGATGTGAGATGAATCCGTGTAGTCCTACTAGTCTTTTAATAAGTCTCTATACATCCCTAACATACTGTAACGGAGTCACATTTAGAATGTATTTGGTATTTTTTGGTAAGTTTTATGGTCATGGTGAAAAACATTATTTTATAAAAAATATTTTTGGTTGAGGTTGGTTTGATATTTATATATATTTGGTTAAAACTGTGGTTGAAATTGAGGTTGAACAAAAAATTATTTAATTTGTTTGGTTAAAAATGCTTTTTAAATTGAGGTTATAAAATAACTAAAAATAATATATATTAATATTGATGATTTTTAATTTAAATATTGTAGATTTAACTACTGTTATTACATCATGAAATAAAAATAATACTTTATATAAAATATTTTTTATTGTTTCATTAAACTATCTACAATTTCATCACTACAGTTTCTATGGTTTTTTAAGCATGCAACAAAATCAGGTAAAATATCATTATGAATAAAATTAAGATTATGATCAAATTCTGTAAATGATACGCTATCATGTAATCTTCTTCTAATTTATATAGTATCATTAGATAATATTAAACATTAATTTTTTTTGAATAAAATACAATCAAAAATTAAAAAAATATTTTTTTTTTTACTGTTTACTTTGGCACACTTTTGTGTGCAGAGTTTAATTCACTCTGCAGTTCACTTTTGTAATTCACTCTGCACTCATTGTTCACATTACAAAAGTGAACTGCAGAGAAAGTCATGCAAAATGCCTCTGAAAAAAATTAGGATCCCGCATGATCATTTTGCCACATGGCAAATTTTAATTGCAGGACCACCTAATTTCTCCCCTCTACTCCCAACCACTTCCACACGCTCTCTGAATTAAACTCTGCACAGGCGATATTTTTAGCTTTAAGAAGATAAGCGGTGCAGAACTCTGGCAAAAATAACGAAAAGCAGCAATTCTTTGCTTTAGCAAAACCTGTGGCATGAACTAATTTTTCAGTGGGGCACACCTCTAAATCAGACATTAACTTCTTTAACCAAACAGCTATAAATTATTGTTCTGACAAAACGCAACCTCAATCACAATACCAACGGATATTTATGGCCTAGATTTTCTTGGGGTTTGCAAAATTCATTTATTGTTGAACAGAAAACCTAGGAACTTCCCTCCTTTAATTGTAACTGCACATTTTGTTGGGTTCAACTTCAGTTGATGCATGTGTAGAACATAAAATAGTTCTTACAAACCTTCGAGGTGTTTGTCAAAGTTATACTTTTAATAAGCATGACATTCATGTAAGCTTTTATATTCAAGCTCAACTATTATGTTCTTACTCATTTTTAGGGCCGTATAAACAAAAAAAAATACCAAAAAAAAAAGTAAAGAAAAAATATTAAAAACTAAAATAATGACAGAAGAAAAACAAAAATAATACATATCTCCATTGAGAAGAACATACCAGAATACCTATAAAATTTGTCAGTATCACTACTAGAAAATTGATGAATACAAATGAAAACACTAACAAATTTTTTTCGTTGATATTTTATAGTGATATTTACCAACCAAATTTGTTCATCTCTAACTCCATCGGTAAACATCGATAGAAATATGTCATCAGTATATACCAAAGAAATCCCAATCAAAATAGAAGGAACAAAAAACCAAACAGTACGAAGACGTATAAGTTTAACTGACAACATTTTAATCACATATATTTTTAATGAATTTATTGTTATTTATAAATATATTTAACTGATAACATTTTTTTTTCTTACAGACTAGGGCTCTTAGACGTGAGCCAAGCCCTATAAAGCTTTTTGTGGAAACACAAGTGCAGAGTGAAGACCGTCAAAAAACGATGTAGCAGTTCGTCGACAACCGAGCTCAACACTTTGTGGTACGTTGGTTTTCAATCATTTTCTTTCTTAAGTTATTATTTTCTTGAATTTTATGATTTCATTTTTTATTTCCAGGAGACATATAACATTCGGTTGAAGGAGAGATACAGGGATGATCCGGATTTGTGGTTGGAGGCAGGATCATCTGGTGGATCCGATAGAAATCGAGTGTACGGACTCTCCAATACTATGGCCGAGAATTTGCGGACAGCCCATAGTATTTCAACCATTGGGAGCTCACAATCGATACCGAGCACTCAATCTCTAGAGTTCGCGGCCTTGTTAAATCAAGGAGTGCAAGAACATACGACCCATCTACATGAAAAATATGAACAACTCTCTATGGATTATGAACTCCGCCAAATGGTTATAGATATTAAATCACATGTGGGTGATACATGTGCACCCCTCCTAGGGACGACCAACCTCCTCCTCCTCCTCCTTTTTTAACACCGCATTTGTTCTAGTTCTAGTTCCATTCTATTTGCACGTATATATTTGTAATAAATATTTGGCTTTTATATTAAGATAATTTATTTTTAGATACTTGAATTTTATACAAATTTAATTTTTTTTTAATTTTTTTTGTTCAATAGATTTTAAAATATATATATATATATATATATATATATATATATATATATATATATATTATAGACGGGGTTACCAAGTCCGTTGATATATTCCAAAAACTTGGAAAAACATTACTGCAAATGCCACTTCAACTGTTACATCACCGACAAAATTATTGCATATGCCACTGCAAATCACCGATGAAATAACTCCATAGGTATATTCCAACGGGTAATTTATTTTTGGTGCGCATTGTCCATCTTAAAAACCATCAATTTTTTTTATTACTGATGGACTTTCCGACATATCAAAAATTACCGACGAGGTTTTTTTCGATGACCGGTTTCCATCAGTGAATCCATTGGTAAAATACTCACCGATGGCATATTAGAGTAAATACCGACATAATATTTTATCGGTAAAACTGTTAAATGTGGTAGTATATATTTTTGACTAAGGTAGACCCTATTGGTAAAGAAAATTCAAAATTGAGTGTTTAAGAACACAATTGAAATTTTTTTAAGATTTAATTGAATTTATTGAGGGCTTAATTACAAGAAAATATGATTGTTGAAATCAATTTAGGCTTCAATTGGAAGAAATTAAAGTTTGGGGGAAAGATTGCAATTTTTAAGAGCTAATTTGGTCAGTAGGGATATAATTGCATAAATATTGATGTTTAATAGGCAATTAAGGACTTAATTGAATAAATCAGAAATCAAAGACCAACTTGCAAAAGACGTGTGACTTCGGGGACTAAAATTATTGAAATCAGGGGCCAAATCAAAGAGAATTGAAAGTTTGATGGTCGTCTGAGGGTCCAATTAAACAAATCAAAGACCAAGGACCAACTTGTGAAAGGCACTTAAATTTAGCGCTAGCAATTGAATTTGGCATGGTAAAATTGCATGAAATTTGGAATTTAATGGAGAATTACAAGTAAAATTAAAAGAAATGGGAAGAATATGGATTAAATTGAAGTTTGCCAAAACTCATATTAAAAAACCCTAATTTATAGGGTTTAGCCAAAACGACGTCGTTCAGCTACTGTGCACCTTCTTCTTCAGTAGTTTTGGTTGATCAAGTAAGCACTTTCAGCTGAGTGAATGTGGTGTTTCTGACCACCTCTGAGGTTGTAACAACCACCATTCAACTAAGAAACACCCCTTCTACAACCTCATTTCCATGAAATCAAATGTTTACATCCCATTTGTTCCAATGATCTCAGCAACATCTTGTCCACGATCAATGTGTTTTTAGATTCTAAGCTGACCAAGTAAAAATTTTCAATCGAATGAATATGGAGATACAGACCTCCAAATTATACAAGATTGCATCTAACATAAAGGTTTGCACCCCCTCTACCATGATTAGGTGATCTCAAGTGACGTTGATGTTAGTGTTACTCCAACAAAGCCACAAAAGTGGCCAACCCAATCAGTCTTAACTAAAACACTCATCTGCACAAAACCACCTAATATTTTCATGTGTTCACATTGAAAAAATCCAAGAGGGCTTTTATCACGAGTTTAAAACCTTTCTCTCAAAATCAAAAGGTCAAAAACACTTCACCTTGGCCTTCAAGTTTGTTACAAAACCACCTAAATCCAAAACTATTAATCTAGAGGTGAAACCATCTTTGTTTTGGCTTGTTAGAACCCTAACAAACTCATCTAAAAGCTCTGAATCCTCCTATAAAATGAGAGGAATCAAAGAAGAAAGAGGGGAGAAAGAAGGGAGAAAGAAAGGAAAGAGAGATTTTGATTAAGGTTCAAGTGATTCAATCAAGATCGTGATCTTAGAAAGGAATTTAGCTTGCTTTTACTAAGTTTGGAGAAAAGAAAGAAGAAAGTAGCATCAGAAATCCATTCCTATTTGAAGATTTCAAGCTTGGAAGGTATATTCTTGCAAACCTTGAAAGTGGAGTCCATGAGGCCTGCTAGATTGATTTTATTATTTAAATGCAATGTTTTCTTCTAGGAGAGCAGTCTTGTTTGGGCGAGCTAAGAGGACCTCTCTAGCTGTTTGTCCCTAGTGAAATAAGGAGGACCATGAAGTATTGTACTCGTCTTCTCTACCCAGATGTGACTTTTCATTGTTTATTTCACCTTCAGTAATCTTTTATCTGGTAGAGCGTACAACAAAATCCATAAAGGCTTTTTCCCTTACCCCACTGATAAAGGCTTCAGAAGTTACCAGTTCGATCAAGTCTTCAACCTTAAGCATTTCCTCGTTGGATATTTTGAGGTATGTTCTAGTAAAATCATTCCATGTTTGAGTGATTCCAAAGAGTTCAGTGAAACTCTTTTTAGTTGGAATGCTTGTACAAAATTGTGTCACTAGCTTGGCATAGAGGTCATTGAAGCTGGCGACTAAACCCGGTTCCAGGTTGTTGTATCATTTCTTACTAAACCTCTGAAATAGAGAGGATCTTACATATGACATGACTATCTTGAATGACTAGCTCTAAACTATTACGTATATTTTGTACATATTCCTCAGGGTCTGTAAGCCCATCATAATTGTCTATTGTTATTTTGGCGGTGATGTAATTTTTAGGTATGCATGTGTTTAGGACATGCCTGGACAGAAAGGAATCTTTAATCTAATGAGGAGAGTAGACATCCTTACGAATGAGTTCTTCTTCTAGTTGTTTGCCACTCTTACGCCTATTGGGCTTAAAAGAACTTGATGTCTATGGTGTGGAATGGCGTGATAGGCGAACTGTGTAATATCTCACATCAACGGGTAAGGACTTGGAGGAGGGCCTTATATGATCATGCTCACCTTGACTAATAAGACGTGTTTTGGGGCCATGTATGGCTACCCAAAACAAATTCGTGAGGCCCGTAGGCCAAAGCGAACAATATCTTGCTAATTGGGTAGGGTGTTACAGTTTGGTATTAGAGCGCGGTTGTGATTCAGTAGAATTAGTCAGGGTCAGCATACTCATATAAGGCCCTTCCCCAAGTCCTCACTCGTCAATGTGGGATATTACAGACTGCCTCATTATTACATTACCAAGATGGACTCCTGAAATAACCACTTTTTGCCCGAGTTTCATAAGGGCATTTATGCTTCTTCGTATGGCTTGATGACCTCTGAGGTTGAAGATCCTTTAATAGATCATTTTTTCCACATCCTTCTAGATAATATAATCATCTATGGAGGTGAGTGTAAAGATGCATCAACTTACTAAGGAGGAGTTGCAATTAGTGGAGGTGGATTTTATCTCGCTTGTTGATTTCTCAAAACTGCCTAGATGAGGAGTTATATTTGCTCCATTAACTGTTGAAGGATTGGGTGTGTAGGGGTTGGAGTATCTGTTGTGACAAGAAGATCAGTAACTTGTTTTATTCCAAAAATGTCTTGTCTATCTGTCATTAATGATGGTAATTAGGGAAAACAATATAATAATAAAGTTATTTATGACTTTTTATAAATGTTCCCACGGACGGCGCCACTAATAATGTTCCAAAATCTAATATATATAAATAAAATGTTATTTAGTGTTTGAGATAGTAGTTAATCAATATGTTCATGTATATGGACTTCTTCTTCTTAATCTTAAGAACTTCAGGGTTACAATAAAAGTTTTAAGTACCTGCAAAAACAATTTTAATCGAAAAGACTCAAAATCTCTCTGATGATAAAGTTGGTATCTTTATGGAAAAGGTATTAAATAATTTAGGGCACCTTCAATATTTTACTCTTTGTAATCAAATTGTATTTTAAATTCAAAAACTAGATAATTGAAAAGAAATCAAATTCAAAACAATGAATGATAATTTAGCATAGATGCAGAATGTTCAAATCCTTTTTGTATCTGTGAACTAACAGATCAAAGTAACAGTATAAAGAAACAAAATTTTGATTTTGAAGGGAAAAAAAGGGATTTTTATTGGATTTTGAAGAGAATAAATCTAGGGTTTTGAAATCTAGGTTTATTTCCTTTTATATTCATTTCAAATCAAATATGGGATTTGTGTTTTAGGAGCCTGTGTATGTTATTTTTTTAAAAAAAAATTGATGTTATTACAGAAACTAAGAAATTCAGTGTTTTCATTAGAAAACAAAAAAAAAAAAAAAACTTAATGGTAGAATTAAAAACAAGGAAATAATGATTTTGATAAAGTAACCTGCAGCCACGTACGCAATGTTAACGAAAATCAAACGGTGATGTGTAAAATAATGATGTTTAAGCCAAGGAAAGAAATTTATCAAAAGTTAAGTGAAGTCATTAATGACCTAATTGTATTTGTTAATGTTATGTAATTAATCCATTAACCACTCATGCAGTCTTTTGTTGAAATTGTAAGTAATAGGTATCTTTGCGCAAAAACAAGGGGCTGGTTGAAATTGTGGTGCTTTGAGTGTTTTTTAAATATTTATTTTTTAATTTTTTTTAAAAACCCTTATGGTTAAACAATTAACGAACAGTTCTAAAAATTAGGGTTTCGGTCAATTCTGTTTGATAATTCTTTTTTGAATATTTGGGATTTTATGGAGAAACTAGTTCCATGCACTTTTTTTATTTATTTAGATTTAGTTCCCTACACTTGGATAAATGGATATATATATTTTGTAAATCTTTTTTTGGATTGGATTATTTGCATTCTCCAGCATAATTTAAGTTTTGTTAAATAATTAAGGATCACTAGGAATTTTTAAGGCAACATAAGATTGTCACACGAGCTGACATGTAATTTTTCATATTTTCTAGATTCAATTTAATTACTTGTGTATTGAGGAATTAACTAGTAGTTGATATGTGTGCTTCACCGCAGTCAAGGTCAAAAAAACTTTATAATTAAAAAAAAATATTCAAGCATACCTAACATGTTTTAAAGTATAAAAAAAGTTTTCGTGACTTAGTCATATATTAAGTCAAATAAAATAAAATAATTTAATTATATGATAAATAAAACAATGATGATAAATGTAATGATATCAATCCTAGTTCATATATATTTGGTATCCTTTACTCGAATTATAAGACTAAAATTACTGCATAAAAAAATTATGGAGTTTAATTCTCAATAATTAATTCAATATTAAATGATTAAATTAAAAAAAGATCAATCTAAAAAATGGATCCAAAGAAAAAAAAAGTAATTAAAATAATGATGATAAAATATGACACAAAAATAAAATAATATAAAATGATGTATCGAAAAAATGAAAAAAAAACTCAATATTTAATAAACCAAATATTGAATGATGAAATTAAAAAATAAAATCAGTGTAAAAAAGAAGAAGAAGAAAAAAAGACCAATATCAATCAGGGTTAACATCTCATACTCATAACTCTGCCATGAGATATGGATGACAACAACAAAAATACTACGAAACTCAATTCTTAATCATTCTAATGTTGACGGACTCAATTAAAAAAAAATTAATTTCAAACAAGGATCCAAAGCAAAACAAACAATTAAAAGAATAAGAATAAAATCTAACATTAAAATAAAATGAATTAAAATAATGAGGGTAAAATTGAAAAACAAATTCAGTTAAGGAAATGATATTAAAAAAAATAAAAATCAAAAGAATGAGAACCATATTTGATATAAAAATCAAATAAAACTAGGTGGTAAGGGATGAAATTAAAAAAAATTATAAAATGTATCCCAAAAAAAATAAAAAGCAATCAAAAAAATAAAGAATACAATTGAAATAAAAGCATATGGGAGGACAATTTTTTTATTTTGCTAGAACAACGTGAATCCCGGTAAATAGAGAGAAAAAAGTTTTATCGTCGTCAAACCACTATTCGTAATGTCACACGTACCATCTCATTGGATGTGCCGCCACTCAACTCTTTGAATGACACGGTGGTTGGACATTCTTGGCCATCGTAGGAGGCTGCACAAGCCGCCTAAAGGGCATGAGTGACCCTCACCTGGTGGCACGTCCCTTTTCACATACTAGTCATTTTTTAAAAAAATAATATTTATATTTATTAAAATATAAAAATACCCCTCAGCCAACATAATAATAACAAAAAAAAACTTAAAGAAAAGACCAAAAATCCCCTTAACATCAATTTAATAATTTTATGATTAAAAATAATTAAATCATTTTATTGTGCTTAGAATAACAAAAAAACTAAAAATTCCTTGAAGGGTGGTTTTATATTTTTTGTATTTAAAGGTAAATAAATTATTTCATTATGAAAAAAATATGTGAACATTAATGTATCCTCATCAATTTGTTAATGACTAATAATAAACTATAAAAAAAAATATTATATTATCCCCAAAGCAAGTTAACGGGTTTCGTTTGAGAATGGTAAATTAGTTATTGACTATATGAATTCTTAGTGAAATATGATCATGTGCACGATTAAAAGCTGTGTTTTTTTTTCCATAATAAATAATACTTTCTAGGATATAATATAGATAGGAAAAGACAAACATGGCTAGTATTGTACACGGTGATGCTACAATACTTTCACAACAAATAATGAGATGGGAGAAATGTGATGAACATGTCAACATTGATATAAAAGTTTCCACAACTTGGACCTGTTTGTTTGTTGGAAAGTAGTTTTTTTTAAAAAAATGAATTCCAGGAAAATGAATTATTTTTCGATGTTTGGTAGTGTAATGAAAAATAAATTGGAAAACACTTTCTAGTGTTTAGTTATGTCATGGAAAATGAGCTGGAAAATAACTTATTAATGTTTTATTTTCTCAAGTTTATTAAAATAATGAGAAACAAATCTTACAAATTAAAAATTTGAATGAGGATGAAATTAAAAAAAAAATTCATAAATTATCTCAAATAAAATAAATAATAATCAAAATAATAGAAATCAAATCTAAAAAATAAAATAAAAATGAAAGATGAAGAAATTAAAATAATAATAATTAACATTTCATAAATTATTTCAAATAAAATAAGTAACAATCAAAAGAATGAGAACCAAATTTGATAGATAAAAAATTTCAATAAGAAAATGATAAGGGAAAAGCAAATAACAATTATAAAAATAAAGACCAAAGTTAATATAAAAATTAAATTTTAAGAGATGAAATTGAAAAATAAATATTCAAAACAAAATATATATAGCAATCAAAAGTTTGAGGACCAAATTTGATATAATCAGCAAATAATATGATATTTTTAAATTTTTCACAACTTTTGGAAAGTATTTTCCGCCCAAATTTTTCAGGAAAACACTTTCCTGAAAACCAAGCCAAATTTTCCTTTGACTGGAAAGTGTTTTCCGTTGACCAACTTAATTTTCTAATGGCAAACAAACATAGAAAAATTTGAAAAGTGGTTTCCCGGAAATCACTTTCTAGGAAACAAACATGGCCTTGGAAACTATGCATACTTATAAAAGTTTTAAGAATTTAGAATTTTAATCTATGTACGTTGGATTTGTGAAATTATTATTTTTTATTTTCATTTACGTTATATTTTAACTTGTGTTGGTATTCATATTGTGATAATAAGCAAAGCATGTAGATAAATGAAATTATACAATGCTAAAAAGTTGTTTCAATTTGATATTAATTAGTATTTATTATCGAACCTCCAACTAAAACCGGACAAGAGTAATTAATTGTAGCATTATTAATTTTTAAACTCAAGTAAAAATATAATATATAATTTCCAAGAATAAAATAATTTTTTTTTTATATTCACCCGAAACAAGATAAAGAGATAGTCATCATGTTTTATATACCAATACCAAACATAATATTATCTGTTTTTTTTTTTTTTTGTCTTGTATACAAAAAAATAAATATCATTATTTTATGGACAATTTTTTCATGCTAATATCCTCATATACTAACGTGTGGGTCACTACGTCAATTAAAACGACATTGTTTTCTTTATCTTTATCTTTTTAGCGTTGACTTGGCCGGATCAAGCAAGTTTTATTAAGTCTTTAATTCAAGTATAAACTCACATCAAATCCAACAACGTTTATAATAATGTGACTCAAGATGCAGCCTCTTGTGTCCTGAATTGTTTTCAAATACTCCTTTATGTTTATTAGCATTATTGCATAGTTATAAGATAGCTTAGAGGTCTAGTCATGAACTGAGAGATCAATCTAAAAGTTGATAATTAACTCAAGTCTATTTTTATTTTATTATTTTGTTCAAAATGATATTATTTTAGATAAAAAAAGTTAAAAAAAAATTAAATGATATTATTTTAAGAAAAAAAAACATTAATTGAGTTTCATTTAAATTTTAACTAGGTCATATGAATTTGATCAAGTTAGCTCTTTAAACAATTCAAAAACATATTTGGCAAGAGTTAGACCCGAGTGAGTCATCGAATTCACTAGTTGGGCTAGGACATGCTTGATAACTATGCTTTAATGGCGCCATTTATTGTAATTCCATCCCAAGAGTTGAAAATAAAGCTTGTTCATCACGTATGATGATCATCCGCTGCGAATTAAGTGTTTTTCTTTGGGGAAAAATGGATTTTTCAGCAAAACAATGATGCATGAAACTTAATAGAAAATTATACATAAATCAACCAAACATTAAAGCGAATTAATTGACAATATGCTCTCTGTTCTGTTTTACATGAAAAGCCTATCCAGGAAAACCATTCAAATAAGACTTTGAAAAAAAAAAAGACATGATTCAATATGAAGAAATGAATCTACACATACTCTTCCCCAAATTCTGATATACCTTTATTACCATAATGATACAGAACGAGTGGTAACAAAAGACTATAAGAATTACTTACCTATGACATAATATTCATCGTCCTCCGCACCAATTTCATCTCTACAGCTCCGAGTCCTTGATGATCTCTCCCGAGTAGGTATCCCGCGAAAAGATGTTACTCTCAAGTCTGATCCACCTTCTTTCTCTATTTGATCACCGCCATGTACCATATTCTCCTCTATAGGCGGAGCTGAAGGTTCGGCACCACTGTTCATGGCCTTCTCCCCGGCTGGCTGGATCATAGGCTCGGCGTCGGTTCGACATATGGGACATGTTGAATGTGACCCAAGCCACATATCAATACACTCTACATGAAACGTGTGTTTACAATTTGGTAACACCCTAACCGTGTCACCTTCCACTATCGTACCCAAGCAAATCGAGCACTCCACAGGTTCACCGTGATCAGTCTGGTCAGCTAGCTTATATGTGAACAAAGGAAGTGAGGATATGACCAAAGGATCAAGCCCTCGCTTGGGTGGCTCAATAGATTCTTCTATATCCGGTGTGGTTTGCCTTCCTAGACCATGAAAGAATATGGCATGGCGTCTCCTTTGGCTTCTTAGCCGATGTCTAGAGTAAAGATGGAGAAGAACTAACAGCAACACAAAGCCGAAAGAACACAAGAACATGGCAAGCATGACCTTCTGGCTGACACGTTTCTTGTGATCATCATCATCAGAACCACCCATAGTTACTTTAATTGACGAAAGGGATGTTGATCAAGTTCTTGTTTTTCTTGATTTCTGATCAATTTTTTTTTGTGTAAAGAAGTTGTTCACATTTTTAAGCTTTGCTAATTTCAATAACAGAATATGTTGGGTGAGGCTTTGGAAGATGTTGCTGGAGTAGGAAACCTTTGCACCCGAATCTTGACTCTTCAGGATGCGGTCATGATCTCTTAGCACTATAAGGATTATTTATATTGGTATGAGGATTAAAGGTCAAGATATTACCATTTGCGCAAGTAAAGAAAGATGGGAGGAAAATTCAAGTGTCTTTACTTGAAAAAGACAACCTGGTACCAGAGCAACGAGGGACGTGCTCCTTGATGATTGGACAAGATTTCCCAAATAACAAGTTCTAGGAAGGTTCCGCATGGAAGAAACGCAACGGAACCTACTCACTTTATGTCAGTGGGTTTCTAGATTATCATTGGGGAAATAATTGTTTTAGAAATGAAGAAGAGTTCATATGTGATGAATAAAATAAAAGTTCACTAATTTGTAATGATTAAGTAGTAATGTGCTTTTTAAAAGGTTAATTAAAATAATATTTTTTTATTGAAATTAATTTTTGATATTAATATATCAAAAAAATTAAAAAATATTGAAAACAAATAAACTTTAACAAAAAAAATAAATAAATTCAACGTTAATTTCCAACCATCACTGTATTAAAGTGGGCCGCGATGACCTGGTTGCGTTGGCCTTGAAATTTCTCAGTCCAAGGTGCATGTTTTTCTCCTCTTTACGTAATCTATTACCTTATCATCGACTTTTTGAGCTATTTTAACCACCACAAAACTTCCTTGAGTTTTTAGTCAATGGACCATCAATCTCTAAGCCCACTTTTCACTTGATGTGGGGACTGGGAAAAAGAATTATTCACCAAATTTGAATTTTCTCAGGCAAACATCGGTTACGTATTTATATTTTGAGAATTAAGTTTTACTTTGAAATGATGTTAAGAATTGAGAAGTTGGGAAGATATTTATTTGTTATATTTGAATTCCATAATCTCCAGATAAATTATTGAATATATATTTTGATTGCTCCTCTATAGTTTTTTATTTTTTAATTTTTAAAAAATCACTAGATTTGAGTGTTTTAAATCTTATAAATTTTACATTGAAAACTAAAACCTAGCTAAAACCCACACAAATATATAAGAGGTGTAAAGCAAAACGATTAATAATTAATTCAAGAGGTTTTTTAACCCCAAATATATATATATATATATTTTATTAATGTGAGTATAAGAATCAATTTACGTATATTTTAATTAATCTCACGATGCGGAAGTAACCCAAATATATTAGAAATATATGTTGTGGACCTTCTTAGCTTGAAATCATTGATTATAATTTATTCTATTTAGATTCAGGCTCTACACATCTATTTCTTTTGAGCTTTTATCGTGTAAATCACAGGGAGATAGGATAATGGGGTAGCCAAATATCCTTTTAGACTTTTGTAAAAAAATCGTTTAGAAGAACCCTCCCTACAATAGAAACGTAGTCCACTTGGACTTTTCTTTTGCTTTTCATAATTCCATCCATTAAAGCATAGTATCTAAAAAGGGAGGGGGGGGAGGGAACACTTATGGTCTGAATATAAAAACTAGAGTTCATATACTATAATGGTCCCGTAGCTCAGTTGGTTAGAGCGTTGGTCTTATGAGCCGAAGGTCGCGGGTTCGAGCCCCGCCGGGACCATTAGTATTAGTGTCACCCTTTGCTTTTTTTCTTCCTTTTTTTTTCGACCAGTCTACGGCTCACAAACAGTAACCCTAAGTCCTAACTACCAGCACCCTCCAACCCACCACCAGCTCACAAATAATGAATCACATAAATAGTTGTTTTATCTTTCAATTATATTAATGAAGTGTAAAGCTAAAACGTGGGAACTTTTCATTGTTTATTAACTTATTATTCATCCTCTCGTATATGGACTCCAGCAGTGAAATATTTTAAAATTTACAATTTGATTCTCAAATTTATTTATTGTTTTGCATAATTAAACTTATTTTAGCCCAAATCAGAAGTCAATTGCATGATTTTTTAGGAATGAGAATTGAATTAAAAGAAAGGAGACTAAAGTGATAAAATCAGGTAACATTAGTGGCATGTATGTAATTTGCTTGAAAAAATCATATTTGTCCCTTATTGTTTTTTAAGCAATTAGGTATCTAGTCCCTATAATTTAAAAAAAAAATATTTTGATACCAAACTTTATTTTTCACTTTTTTCACTTTTTGTTTTGTAGAGGAGAGAAAAGGGGTCACCAGATTCTGCCTTAGAGAAAAAAAGTTGTCGTTGGGAAAGATATAGGCCACCGAAACGTACACTTTTTATGTAACAAGGTTCCATATAACGAGGGAGTTAGAATTATGTGTTTTTCTTACATTGAAAACACCTATAAAAACATATCTGAATTCGGGAAGATTTTTTTGTTTTGGGTTGATTTCGGGTTTTGGGCTGGTTTTTTGCACTTTTTAGATGCCATGGTTTGGTTTAATAAGGTTCTTAGGTGTTTTGGATAAAGAAGGGTTTGAAAATGGGTTTTTAGATGGAAAACATCATGGACTTCATTTTCCCAGCCACCACCGGGGCTGAATTCTGGGATCTCAGACAACGCGTAATCTTTTTTAAAAGAAAACACATTGGGACAGACAACATGTCGTCAACCCCTTTAACTTAAAAATATATATATATAGGCCTGCACACAGGCCCTATCTATTTGGGCCAAGGAAATTGCCTGGCCTCATTTTTTTTCTTTTTAAAATTTTTTTAATTAATAAATGTTTTTATATGTATTTTAAAAAACAATTAATATTTTAATTAATACCTCTTCTCTATGATTTTTTGTTGTTGCTTATTTAGCTTTTTTTTTTAAATAGCAATTATGTTTAATTATATTGGGTGAGTTTAATTTGTTAAGAAGTTAGTATGACTCATCTGTAATTTTTTAATGTATTTTATTTAGATTAAATTTTTTTTTATAATTGTTTGAATATGTGCAGTCTTGCATAATATTTTTTTAGTTTTATTAAATAAATTTTATATATGTGTTGATCTTTATTATAAATTAATTTTAATAAATAAATTTATTAAAACACAACTAGTTAAATAACTCATGTTATGATATTAAATATCTTGATTTGTCATTCAATTTTTCCACTTATATTTTTATTTATTGTTAATGATTTTTTTTTTCATTTATTTACACAATAGTTTATGATTTATATAATTGGATGAGTACATAAGTTTTTCGATTTACATTTATAATTTGTTTTTAATGTAAAAAAAATATGTTGAAAAATTCTACATGTTCAATTTTTTTTATCATGTATTGGTGTTTCAATTTAATCCTTATTCTTATAATTTATTTTTTTCATTAAAAAAATTAATTGTTTTTAATTTCACCCTTCAATCTAAGTTGATAGTGTATTTGTTTTTTCATTTTCGTTTTCATTCTTTTTCTTTTCTTTTCCTTCTGTTAATGTTTTTGTACTTTTCAATTTAAATCTCAAAGTGGAAATTTGTTGTTGCCCTTTAATTTAATATTTATTTTGATTTTAACTTTTATTCTTTTAATTGCTATTTTTAATTTTTAATTTTTTTTTTAATTTTTTTTCCAATTTCATACTTCAACATTTCATTTCCTAGAAATTGAGTTTCATGATTATGTCATGTATGGTTCTTCAAGTCTGATAACTCGAGTCAAATGTTGATATCCTTTTTTATCTTATTTTTTATACATATATTATCCTTTGATATTGTTTTTTTTTTTTAATGGCTTTGTAGTTTTCTTTAGTTTTTTTTTCCATCGAATTATCCCAACATCATGACCTAGAATACTTATCTATCGTGCTGGCTCAGGTTGACCTGACCTTATTCTTTTATTTATTTATTTTTTATGTAGTTTTGATTTTTTTTAATTTAGAACTTTTTTTTATATTTTTAAAAATAATCTGTAAGTTTGTATTTCATTTCTCTGTGATTGTTTTTGCTCATTTATCCTTTTTTAAACGGTTATTATTTTTTAATTATATTAGAAATGTTTAATTTTTTAATAGATGGGTATGATTCATTTGTAATTTTTATATATTTTATATATATTAAATTTATTTTTAGAAATAAAAAATATTTATTTCGTACAATATTTTTAATATATGCAGCTTTATTTCTTTTAATTTCGTACAATATTTATATATTTTATAAAATGTTTTTTTCTTTTTATTTTATTCAATAAATCTTATGTGGGAGTTTATTTCTATTTCAAATTGATTTTAATAAACAAAATCATTAAACACAAACAAGTAAATGATCCATATTACGATATTAAATATCTTGATCTATATTTATCTCTTAATTTTTTTAATTTTATTTTTGTTTAAGAAAAAAAGTTGCAAAGCCAAAATTGGTTTGTTGGGGGGTGTCTTTTTATTATTATTATTGAACTTGAATTTTTTTTCATCTATTTTGTTTATCATATTGTCAAAATAATAGTTTCAGAGAAAAGCCATGTTATTAAACTTTATAAAATCCATGGACATGTTTGCAGGTTTGACCGGTTGACCTGGTTCGTAAATCTGAAGAGTTTAACTTTTGTTTTTGTCTTTTAATTATTTTTTTCAACTTCTCAGTATGGGGTTGGTTTTTTTATTTTGCGGCCATCTATTTTTTATATCATGTAGTTAAATAAAAAATAGTTTTGAAAAAAATAAATTATAATCCCATTAGAGTCCAAAACCCGGTTCACAGGTTTAGCGTGCTAACTTGGGTTACTCGGTTCATAGGTTTGATGAGTTCACCCACTGGCTGGATATACTTTTTTTTCTTGTTTTTGGTCAACTAATTTTTTTTTCTCAATTTTATCTTTTAATATTAGATTGGTTTGGAAATAAATTACATGATTTATTTTTGTTTGCTTTCTATAAGGTTATCATTGTCTCAAATAAGTTTTTATTTTTAGGTTGGTGCTCAATTTTGCAACCATATATTTTTATCATATAATTAAAAAAAAGTTATTAAACTCAATGGAGTCCATGACATGAGTCGTTGGGGGACTGAGATCGATCTAATCTATCATTGTTTCAATATATTTTTAAAATAAAAAATTATCATCTTGAAGTTTTTTTAAAAATTAAGCCATGTTTTTATCAATTATCAAAATTACATTTAAACTTATGAAATCTATCAATTTAGATTAGGCTAGCTACCGTACAATTTAGTTGGAAACTAGAGGTAGGCAAATAGGTTAGGTTGTGAGTTTTGAAAATTTACTCACTAAGTCAAGTTTAATAACACAATAAAAAAGTTTTAACCCGTAGTAGAGCACGAACCAATAGACTAGTTCATAAGTAAAATAATTCTCTTTTCTTTATTAAACCATTATATTCAAAGAATGAAAAATTAAAATCAGGTTTTATTTATAATTATCTTTAAAAATATATTCATTATCTATCTATTCAATATTTTATATAAAGCACACTATATTCAAACAGGAAACACAATTACAATTTTCATATCATTAAGATAAAAAAAAAATCAATATATATATGGAAATTGCAAGTTGTTTCTTGAAAAAAATATTTGCAAAAAAAATCACCAAACACAGAGGTAGGAAAGAAATGATAAAAATCATGATTGGTGTTTAACGAATAAAATACAGCAGCATGAATATAATTATATGAAACTTCATGACAATTTTATTATTTTTTTAGGTGCTGTGTTTTATTTGTGAAAAAGAATATGTGATATTTAGGTTTAGCCCTTTTATCATTGTAAAATAGAGGGGTTTTTTTCATGGATCTTTCTTAGAATGCACATTATTTGATGCAGATGGAATATATGATTTTTATGTGTATTTATTATGAATAAAATTCTAATCTATAATTCAATATTGTTGATTATGAAAATTAAAACATTCAATTTATATTAATTAACGTGTATTTTTAGGACATGTACTAGAAAAATCCTTATTCATTAATAGAGTTCTCCAAATAAGGATTTTCAAAATAACCTTTCTTTTCTTTATTATTATCAATCATCACACACTTAATTGAGGAAAAAATAAATTAATATAGAATTATATTAGGCTGAAGAAAACTTTGTATTTGTTTTTCCCAGATTAACAATGTTTTAAACTCGAATTCAAATCCTTCGTCTAGAACCTTTATTCTTTGGAGTTTGTCTTTTGATCCTGGGCATACCTAAAAAGTCTTCCAACTACGGACCTTGTCTTGATTGGGACCCTAATGAATTTTGTTTCTCAATTGGAACTTATATTTAAAAATCCTCAATCAAGTTCTTATGTCTAAATTCTTCTAGAAATTTTTTTATTTTTATAAGATAATAACATTTCTTATAAAAAACAATTGAATGGAATTCATGAACAAAAATATAGACAAAGATCAAATTCAATTGAGAATTTATAAAGCTTTCGGAATCTAATGGACATAAAAATTGTTTGAGAGCCTAATCAAGATTTTTTTTATGTTTGCCCTTTTATTTTTGTCAAATAGACCAGGCCATGTTGATTATTTATGCTAAAGTTCTCCACTTTGCATTTTCTCTCTCGTATCCTTCTTATAATATACTATGTGATGGATCAATGTGTTTTATACATGTTATTTTTGTTTAAAATTCATATTTAAAAAGGAGATAAAAAGCAAGGTGATGACCCAATATTTCTTGGTTCAGCTATGCGCTGAGCCCAAGTACATATAGGCTGGCAACCCGCTAGACTCATATTATTGGGCTCAATATCTCATCAAATCTAGATAAATGTAAAACTAGTGATCTTTCTAAGCCTCATATTGGATCACAAGTCTTTATTTGTTCTTATAATGACCTTTAACATAGAAAGTTAAGGTCAAAGATATCCATCTCTCTACACCCTTAAATATATAAAAGTTTTCAGAAAAACATGATATTTATCCTTTATTAAATGATGTGTAAGAGATATTCATCTTTTATTAATGATGTGTGTCGTGACATGCACGAAGTCGAATAATAGAGTTGCCTCTTAGAAATGAGAGGTGTTTGGGCTTAATCATAAAGGCCTGCGAGAGTCTGGGTAAGATGACTAGTTGTGTAAGGAGAAGATGCATCACCCCCGTTGCACTATACCTAAGGTAAGTTGCATTGTTAATCGATTTTTAATCTAAGTCATTTTTAATCCAAGAGCTGCCTCTTGGAAATAAGAGGTGTTTGGGCTTAATCATAAAGGTCTGCAAGAGTCTGAGTAAGGAGACTAGATGTGCAAGGGGAAGACATATCACCCCCATTGCACTATACCTGGGATAAGTTGCGTTGTTAATTGATTTTTAATCTAAGTCATGTTTCTATTTATTGGTTTTATCTAAGGTTCAAGCCAGATCTCCTCTCATGAGGAAGTCTCTACCTTATCGGGTTAAATCCTAATTGTTCTAAGGTTCTAATTTTAGCATCGTACTTATCCCCTATTTCATATCTTTAAAACCTAAAGATATACTTTATAATGTAATTTTATACCCTCAAATATCAAAGTCTACATCTAAATCTTAACACTCCAAATAATAAACTAATAATTGTTGTGGGATTTTTAACATTTTGGTCAAATCCTAATAGATGATCATAAATTGGTTATGATATCCATTTTATATTTTTAAAAACATAATAAAAAAAATACAATTTTGTTTTTTTAAAAAAATATGCATGAAAATTTATAGAATGTGATCGTATGTAATTAAAATATTTTGTTAATTAATTTTTTTTTTCCTTTTTTCTTCTTTTTTTTATCATTCATTTAACACAATATAAAAAGTAATAAAAAGAAAACACAACACACAAAAACACACACACACACACACAATGTTTTACTATATTTTTCTCACACACCCCACAATTGAAAATTTAAAAACAAATTCAAACACACACTAAAAATTTGAAAATTTCAAAATGGTATTTCCAAAGGTTGGAAACGGGTTGGAGAGACTGTTGGGAACTCAGGAAGATTATAGGGCTGGAGGAATAGTGGCAGTACGTGGGTTCACGTGCCATCACCAGGGAAGACAAAAAATGAGTGGATCAGGTAGATCTCCTCTTTTTCTTCACATATGTACCAATAGCAAGGGGTCACGCGCCTTTATCCAGGAAAACAAAAAATGGGTGGATCTGGTAGATCTCCTATTTTTCTTCATGTCTGTACTAATAGTGAGGGGTATCGCCACCAACAAAACCAAGAAAATCCTTAAACAGCCGGTTTCATTATTATTTTTAAATTTGCCTCTCTTTCTCTACTATAATTTATGTTCTTCTATTTTTAGATATGCTCCTCTCTATTTACTGCAGACGAGGGTTGTTATGGGTGGAGGAAGGTTGACGACGCAGCCACAAGAAAGAGAGAAGCGTGGGGAAGCTCATGTGCTATCATGGCTGACAGTGGCACTACTACTTCTCTTCCATTGCTGGTGGCTTGCAGTTTGCGTAGGGAGTTCACGATGGTAGTGAGATGATTAGATGAAGAGAGGGGCTGAGTTTCAGCCGTGTGTGGGTTGATGTTAGTGGCCAATAGTTAGTTTAGAGAGGAGAAGCAAATGACCATTTTACACTTATTGTTGGGCTGACGATGCTGCTGAGAGGAGGAAAGGAAAGAGTTTTGTTTATCCATGGTGTTAGTTTCAGTTCACAAATGGGAGAGGAAAATGAGTTTGGATAATGTATCAGTTGGTATTCCTTAGATGGTTGGACAAGGAAACAAGGGTGGATGATTTTATTTTTTTTGTCTTTGATAGTGATGGTGTCAAAGGAAAATGAACGAAACAAGAGTTTGTGTGTGTTAATGGGTTTGTTTAGGAAGGAAAATGGTGTGGATTAATGATGGTGGGCGAATGGTGGCTGAAGGAGAAAGAAGGACTGATGGGTCTTGGGTATGGCTTATTTCGGGTTTTTTCAGAGAGAGGGATAAAGGCCTATTGTTTCTTTCTTTTTTTTCTCTCTCTCTAGATGACAGCTAGGTTTTGGTATAATGGGGCTAGGGTTTTTTTGTGTGTATGCATTTTGAAAGAGAATGTGGGAACAAAATTTTGGTCCCCTCCTCATTTTCCTTGTTTGAGATAGCCACCTATTTATAGGAAAAATAATTTGTCTTTTTCCTCCCCATTGCTTAGTTCCAAAAACACTTTGATCCCTTATTTTCTTCCTTTGCACTTTGGTCCCTTCATCCAAATATTTTTTATTATTTTTTTGAAAAATGCTTGAAAAAAGCAATGTCGACTCGATGAAAAAAATCAACGATTTTGAAAATGGCGCATTAAAAGTTGAACGCGTTGAAAAGAAATTGAAAATTTAAATTCTTTTCAGACGACGCTAAAAATGATGCAAATACATTAAGAACATATTTTTTTTATTTTTTTGTATTTTGAAAATATTTAGAAAAAACAGGCGGTTAAATATTAGGTTATGACAATTGCTCCTCTCTTTACAATGTTATGACAGAAAGTCTCGTAAGAGACTTTAGATAGCAAGCTTGTAAAAAAAAAGATAAAAGGTTATGGATTTACCATATCAATAAATGGTCAATCCTTCCAAAATTATGAGATATTCATAGATATCTCAGAGATTGACGGATTTTTAACAAAAGTTTTACAACTGAAAGCTCGAAACGAAATAGATAAGGCTTACTAGCGCACTATCTGGTTATGAGGGCTAGAAAGCACACTTAGAAATGAAAGAAATATAGCTAAAAAGTGCACTCAAAAGAAAATGGATATGACTAAAAAGCACAGTATCTGGTATGTGAAGGCTAGAAAGTGCATTTAGAAAGGAAATGGATAGAGCTAGAAAGCACATTATGCAGTATGCGAGGGCTAGAAAGCGCACTCAAAAGGAAAGAGATAGGAATAAAAAAATGTTATATCTAATACGTGAGGGCTAGAAAACGCACATTAGAGAATATAGATAAGGCCAGAAAGCACACTATCTGATGTGTAAGGGCTAGAAAACGCACTCAAAAGAAAATGGATAGGGCTAGAAAACACATTATTTGATGGTTGAGGACTAGAAAGTGCACTTAAAAGAAAATAGATAGGGCTAGAAAGTGCATTCCGGAGAAAATACATAGGATTTGTAAGGGAAAAAATGATGTTTATGAAAAACTGAAAGATTTTTTTGAAATGTTATAATTATATCATGTGACTTACCTATTGGTAAAATTCAAAGATTTTTTAAATAGTTAAATTGTTATGTGTAACCTGCCTAGATGAAAAACTCAACGATGTTTTGAAATTGTCAAAATTTCATGAGGGATTTGCCAGGTGAAACATGCGAAGTCTTTTTAAAATGGTTTCATTGCAATAGGTGACCTGTCCATATGAAAAATTAAAGGTTTTTTTTTAAATTGTCAAATTTTCATGGGTAACCTGCCTAGGTGAAAATACAAAGATTTTTCAAAATAATCTTCAAAATAGTCTAATTGTAATGGGCGACCTGCCTAGATGAAAAATGACTTACCTGGCGTAAGGATTTGGCTAGAAATGTCTTAATTTCATAGTTGAGTCTAAAACTTCTTGATGGCAGAGCGAGATTTCCTGATTGCAGGTTTGATTTCTTGATGACAAGGTTGAATGGAGATTTCCTAATGATAGGGATGAATGAAGATTTCCTTTCCTGATTTTTCCATGCTAGGCTTCTTGTTATCTGTTAGGATCCTTACTAGGCTTAGAAACTTGTTGGGTCTTCTATGCTAGAGCCTTACTAGACTCTTTTTTTGTTGAAACCATGTTTGCTCTTTAATCTTTGGGAGCCTTACTAGGCTCAGAACCTTGCTAGGCTTAGAACTTTGCTGGGTCCTTTTTTATGGAGTTTTGCTGGACCCTTTCTTTGTCAAAACTTTGATGAGTTTTTAATCACTAGAGCCTTGCTGGGCTCAGAACCTTGCTAGTTTCTTTTTGCTGGAGTCTTGATGGACCTTTTCTTGTTAAACCTTGTTGGTTTTAAGATTATCTTGAGTCTTGCTAGGCTTTGGAATTTTATTGGATTCCTTCTTTGTTGAAACCTTGTTAGGCTTTGAAAACCAAACCGCCTTGCTAGTTCCTATTTGTTGGAGTATTGCTAGACTTCATTAAGAATTATTTCTTATACAATTTCTACAAAAACATTATGCAATGATTTGATATTAAATGACATGCATGTATCCTTACCTAGTTGGAAATATAGGCCTCTCTTTCTTGGAAATCATCATTGATTGGTGGAAAGGTTTGCTACTACTGATCTAGCCCTTTGGTTACTCAGTTTAAAACTTCATCCCATTTGAGTTTTCCCATGTGATCAATGTGTTTGATTGCCTATTCACTGCATCAACCCGCTTAGGTTTTTCCCATGTGATCAATTGTGCTTGATTGCTTCTTTATTACAAAACCTTAACTTTTAGGTGATACATAAAGCATTGCTCAACTAACCATTCTTCAAGAAATGACAAAATTCTTAGCCATGATGTTCCCCATATTCAGATGATGCATCCTGATTTGTGATATTCTTACATTATTGCCCGCTCATTTTGATGGAGAAGTGGCACTCCATTACTCTCATGTTTTGAAGAATTTCATCAAAACATTTGTTGTTAATAACTGTTGCAAATTTCCCCCAACTAATACATTCATGTGATAACATTTTTCAGGTATCATAACCATCCTTCAAAGGGTAAACTGATTTTTCAGATATGAAGATGCTCCTCAAGTGTAGCATTACTCTCAACCGCTGATGGAATTCATCAAATCATATACTGTCTTTGAGCAATGTTGCCCATAGTTGATCTAGTCATGCTTGTCATAAAGAGGCATTTATCATCGTCCAATGTTATTCATAACTTTGATGGTTTTGTCGAATCATCATTTGATTACATGTTTGTTGCCCCCCAACGAATCTAGATATTATCTGTTATCTCTCTCAGGATTCACTAAATTACCCCTCTGGCTACTCGACTTTTCAAAGGAATGTCAATGACATTTATGTTAAGGACTTTGCAAATTCAGTCAAGAACCTCTTGTGTTTGAAAATAACTTCCTTGTTTTAGAGTCAACTCATAAATTTCAAGGATCATGCGCATTCAAGTCTAATTGTTGCAAAGAAATCATGAGATGTAATTTTAAAAGTGTTTATTTGATCGTAACCCTAAGACAAGTAATTCATCACTAAGATGCATATTTCATATGTTTCTGATCGAGAATTGACAGGGTAATGGTTGAACAAGAAGTGTTTGCTCAAAGTTGGGTTATTCATGACTCAAATGAATTTTTGCATTTTGAAAATAGAAATTTACCCGATGTAAGCTTAAAACAATTTTGTTTTGAATTTCTTATAATTTCCAGGGGTTTTAGTGTTTCTTTAGGAAAACAATGATTTGATCTGGTGAAGGTAAATGAAGAGGTGACCTTCTGATTTCATGAGTTTTAAAGCAAGAGGCTCGAGTAAAAACTTTAAGTTTTGTGGAGAAAAATTTATCTCATTTTCTTTTATTTTTATTTTATCAGCATGGATAATAACGAGTAGTTTTGTTCGCAATGTCATGATTCTTGTTAAAAAGTTCTTTGCATTTTGAGAACGTTATTTTTTAGTTCACCTTGCTTGATTAGAAATGAGTTTTATATGCATATAATGAGGATATGACTCTCAGTTATGAAAGAAAAGGATTTGTAATCTCAAAGAGTGTTTCATGGTTTTAAAGACTTAAGATCATTGTCATTGTCTCTTGCAATCTTTTTCATTCATATTTTTTTGGTTTGCTCTTTTTGTTCCCTTTTTAATAGGGCATCCTTATTTGTTTTGACCTTGATTTGGTCATTTTTACTTTTCATTTGGGTATGCCCCTTAGCATTTGGATTTCTCGGGCTCTTTGAATTTTCCATAGTATCTTCTCAATCTTTGATCTTTGAATTTTATTTCCCCCCCAATATGGGGTGTGATCCTAGTTAGAATTGACCTTTGACTTTTGGAATTTTTATTTGCTCAGTTTAGGATGTCGCACCCGACATCGCGGCGGCCCACAAAATAATTCTCTTGAATTATGGAAAAAAGAATAGATTTCTGGCATCTTGTTCTTTAATGGGGAATGGTATTGTTTAAGGAGTCGTCACCTAGTATTATGGTCACTAGGAACCCTAACTGGTCAACAGAGATTCTATGGTTCGGGACTAGTTACGTAAAAGGGAAGATATTATCACCCCTTAAACGTTCTGCCTAAGGCAAACTGCATTGCTGTTTTTTTGTCTTAAATTGCTAAATCTTTATTGGTTTACATTCTGATGATTTATTCACAATATTCTTGACTCTGGCGTCAGTGAATATTCAACTACGGATAATTCCAACTCTGGCGTTGGTAACTATTGCGTAGCTATAAAATAAATTCAGATTAATATTTTTTATTCCTGACTCTAACGCTAGTGAGTAAACAAATAAACTAAATTTATGCATTCACATATTTTTTTTATTTTTTATGTAGTTAAATAAAAAAAACAAAGAGAATAATTAAATCAGTATTTTTATTCCTGACTCTGGCGTCAGTAAATAAATAAATAAAAATAATTTATTTTTCATACATGCACGTATATTTTTTTGCTAAATAAAAAAAATATAACGAATAAAAATAATATAAACTTAAACTAGTATTTTATTCCCGACTCTGGCGTGGGTGAATAAACCAGTAAATTTATATTATTTTTATTCATGCATACACATATTTTTCTATTTTTCTATTTCTCCTATTTTTTATATTTTTTATTATTTTTGGGGCTGGGCCCAGCTCAACCCACATGGGCTGGGCTAAGCCCAGCCGGCCCAGCCCAGTCACTGGCCCAAGCCAGTGGCCCGACTGAGCTAATTAAGGTGCACGCGTGAAACAAATTCACGCGTGCAATCAGAGGTGATGCCTTAACAGTTGTTATTGTTTGTGCATTTCAAGGCAGTAAGTTATACACCTAATTATTTTTACAATTGCACAATTTCAAACAAGAATGAAAAGAGGATGAGAACGGCCTACCTGCTTCTGGAGATTGCGAGGAGGCTTGCGGCACAGTGATTTTGCTCTCGTCTGTGTATGACCTTCCCCTTTCTGTTTTCCTTTTGTTTCTGTGATGATGAAGGTCACGGCTTGCTGCTTGGGTTCTTCTTTTTTTTGGTTTGCAGGGGGGCGATTGAAGACGATGATATTAGTGTTGGGTTTACTGCTTGTATTGGCCTCTGTTTTATGGGTTTCTGTCCTCTGTCTCTCCCAGTTTTTCTTTCGTTCCCAGTCTCTCCGTCTCTTTGTTTTGCCTTCTCCCTTTTCCCCCTCTGGTCGCCTTTGTTCAGCCTTTATAGAGCCAGCAGCAGCCTCGGTGGTGGTAACAGTTGCCCCCCACCCTAAATGCTCCGTAACCGACGCCTTCAATGAAGAAAACATCCGTGTTAGCTGCCAACGGACGAAACGTCTCTGCCTTTAATGGCAGAGCCGTTGCAGAGTAAAGAGACGGTGAACAGTCGTTGCAAAACGACCCTGTTTTGCTGGCTGCAAATTTGGTCCTTGTAATTCTTTTAATTTTGCAATCAAACCCCTGGTTAAAATATAATTGGATCCTTACATTTCTGCGCCATTTTCAAGTTGGTCCTTGGATTTTAATTTTTGCAATTTAGACCCCAATTAAACCCCAAACTTTGATATTTCTTCGATTAAGTCCCTAATTGGATTAATTAAATTAATTTTCAAGCTTAATTAAGTCTTGGATTAATTAAATTAATTTTCAAGCTTAATTAAGTCTCAAAACTTATCAATTCTCCAATTAAACCCTTAATTGGATTAATTAAATTAATTTCAAACTCAATTAAATCTCAAAACTTATCAATCATGTTGCCTTTAACCCAAATTTTAATTCATTCTTCATTTATTTCATTTTACTTGTTTTTTCATCATTATCATAATTTTTTTATCCTTTTCAGTAAATAAAATAATAATAATAATAATTAAAATAAAATGGTCAAAAATTGGGTTATGACATAGGAGGTGATCCCAATCAGGGTTTTTACAAAGAAAAACTTGTTTAGGTTCAAACAGAGACCATGAGGGATATATTTTAGAATATGAATAGATAACAAAGATGACCTTTCATTGTTTCAAGCAAAAGTGATTAGAATCGATAAATTTTATTCTTGTTTAGTGTTGTTGTTAAGAACTTTCGCATAAAGACTTATGTTTTTATGAATCAATGACTAGCAATCGAACTACATGCAATTATGCATACAACTAAAATATGGCCCAGAAGACATGGGGTGCGAGCTTTTTATGCATTTTTTATTTTTCATGTCTTGATTCAAAATTTTTTAGTCACTTCAGAATTAGAATTGCTTGAATGATTTGTTTTCCATTTTATAAAATGTGTTTAAATACCGTTTTAAGCAAATATCAAATTATTTTTAAAACAAAAAAGCAAATTCAACTTTTCAAGATTATTTTGGCAAAGGGGATTTTTCAAAATTAATGTGGCCGAAATGTTTTGAATGGAGTCATGGAGTCAATTATGAAAGTCAATTTTATGAGTTTCAAAAAGACAAGAATTGCCTCTTAGCATTTTGCATAACGCATCTTAGGGTTTGATCATTCTATCATTATATTTATCCAATCATGGACAAACAACATAATGCCAAGTTATTATTTTCACAAAAACATCTTTCGATTCCTAAACAATAAAGAGACTAAAAAGGCATGTTTCATTAAAATGTATGATGCAATCTCAAAACCAAAATGCATAATAGCAAAGTTTGATATATACCACACTTTTTCTTAGATCAAATTTTCCAGCAACATTTATGTCTTATCAGTGTTTACCAACCACTTGTTGTACTTATGATAATCTAGTAACAATGTGGTGGATGACATTATCCTTCACAAACTCGACTTTCCCCTTACTTACCAGCTTCTAGACTTGGTATATGAAATTCTAGTAGCTTTTATTGAATGTTCGAGGATCTCACATGATGTTCATATGTTTGGTTAGGCTCATACCACTTCAGGTATGGTGGGTGGAATGGTTTCCATGAAATCAAAGTGATTTGTCTCATACTGACCAATTTCTCAAACATCTCTCTCAAAGGCAAGGGAAGAGGTGGTAAGGCCTTCTAGTTTTGTTGTGGATGTCTTGGTATCCTCTTATTGTTCTTTTGCTTCTTTTGCTTCTTTGGCTGATTTTAGTTGAATCCCAACTGGTGGACCTCGTTGTCTTCTTTATTTTTCTCGACAGTAATTCTACCTGCTCTTATAACTTGCTCGATTCTCTCAGTCATCAACACTATGCCGGTGAAGTGTTGAGCTAGGTCACTGATCAGATAGTCAAAATAAGGGTCTTCAAAAGTATTAGAGAATAGATTGACTATTTCTTTCTCAAGGAAAGGTGGATAAACTTGAGCAACCTTCTCTCTCCACCATTAAGTATGTTCTTGCACTGATTCATGGCTTCCTTTCCTTAACACTAATAGACTATATCGATCTGGAGCCATATCCATACTGTATTTATGCTACTTGATGAATGCATTCACAAGGTCTTTCCATCTTTGAATCTTGGTGTTATTTAGCCTCACATACCAACTTGGTGCTACCTCACTTAGGTTATCCTGAAAGAAATGCATTAATAATTTTTCATCGTGCACAACTTTTATTATCTTGTTTCCATAAAAAACAATTCAGTGAAGTTGTCACCCTGTCATGATGTGCACAGATTCAAATGGCAGAGCTGCCTCTTAGAAATAAGGGGTGTTTAGGCTTAATCATAAAGTTATGATAAGAGGAAGTCGCCATCTAGTATCAAGGTCACTAAGAAACCTATAGTCTGCGAGAGTTTAGGTAAGGAGACTAGTTGTGCAAAGGAAAGACATATCATTCTCGTTGCACCCTACCTAAGATAAGATGTATTGTTGATTAATTGTTAATCTAAGTCATGTTTCTATCTATTGGTCATATTTAAGGTTCAGGGTATATCTCTCCTAATGGGAAAGTCTCTACCTTATCGGGTAAAATCTTAATCATTCTAAGACACTAATTTTAGTATCGCATTTATTTTCTATTTTTTATCGTTAATACCTAAAGGTATACTTTATAGTGTAAATTTATACTTCTAAATATCAAAGTCTACAGCTAAATCCTAACACTCTGAATAATAAACTAATAATTGTTATGGGATTTTTGATATTTTGGCTAAAGACTAATGGATGATCATAAACTGGTTATTAATCCATTTTGTATTTTTCTTAAAACATGATATTAAAAAAAATACAATTTTGGTTTTTAGAAAATATGCATGAAATATTTTAGAATTTGGTCATGTGCAATCAAAACATTTTGTTAATTAAAACTTTTTTTTTCTTTTTTTTTTTATCATTCATTTAACATAAAATAAAAGGTAATAAAAAGAACACACAACACATACATACACACATTCTTTTTTACTATATTTTTCTCTCACACCTCACAATTACATATTTACAAATAATAAAAATTCAAAATTTAAAATCAAATTCAAACACACACTAAAAATTTTAAATTTGTTAAATGGTCCTTCCAAAGGTTGGAAATGTGTTGAAGAGACTGTCAGGAACTCATGAAGCATATTGGAAGATTCTAGGGCTAGAGGGACAGTGGTGACGCGTGGTCTCCACGTGCCGTCGTCACTAGCGATGCATAGGTTCACGCGTCGTCACTTAGAAAGACAAAAAATAGATGTATTTGGTAGATCTCCTCTTCTTCTTCATATTTGTACTAGCGGTAAGGGGTACCACCACCTGCAAAACCAAGAAAAATCCATAAACAATTGGTTTTATTATTTTTTTAGATTTGCCTATCTCTTTCTCTATCGTAATTTTTGTTCTTCTATTTTCAAATCTTCCCCTCTTTATTTGTTGCAAAAGAGGGTTATTATGGGTGGAGTAAAGCCGACGACGTTGCCACAGAGAAAAGAGAAATGAGGGGAAGCTCTTGTGTAGTCTTGGTTGAGAATGACATTACTGCTTCTTTTCCACCGCTGGTGGCTTGCAGTTTGTGTAGGGAGTTCACGATGGTAGTGATATGACCAGACGAAGAGACGGGCTGAGTTTCAGCTGTGTGTGGGTTGGTGCTAGTGGCCGACAATGAGTCTAGAAAGGAGAAGCAAAAGACCACTTTACACTTGTTGTGAGGGCTGACGATGTTACTAAGATGAGGAAAGGGAAGAGTTTTGTTTATCCTTGGTGTTAGATTTAGTTCATAAATGGGAGAGGAAGATGTGTTTGGATAATGTATGTGTTGGTATTCCTTAGCTGGTTGGATAAAGAAATAAGAGTGGATGGTTTTTTTTTTTTTTTTTTTGCCTTTGACAGTGATAATGTCAAGGGAAAATGAAAGAAACAAAAGCTTATGTGTGTTGATGGGTCTGTTTTTAAAGAAATTGGTATTGGATTGATGGTGGTGGTTGAATGGTGGCTGAAGGAGAAAGAGGGACTGTTGGATCTTGGTTGTGGCTTATTTCAGTTTTTTTTCAAGGAGAGGGGTAAGGGCCATTTGTTTCTATTTTCTTTTTTTTTTTCCACTGTAGCTGGTGGCTAGGTTTTGGTATAATAAGGCTATGGGTTTTTTTTTTATGTATTTTAGGAGAGAATTTAGGAACAACTTCTTGTTGTTTTTTTTATATATATTATCTAGTCCCCCTTCTTTTTTCTTATATGAGACAATTACCTATTTATAGGCAAAATGATTTGTCTTTTTCCTCCCCATTGCTTAGTTCCAAAAACACGTTGGTCCCTCATTTTCTTCCTTTTCATTTTGGTCCCTGTATCCAAATATTTTTTATTTTTCTTATTTTTTTTATTTTTTAAAAAAAGCAACGTCGAATCGATGAGAAAAATCAAAGATTTTGAGAATGACACGTTAAAAGCTAAACGCGTTGAAAAGAATTTGAAACAACGATAAAAATGATGCAAATACATCAAAAATATAATTTTTGTATTTTGAAAATATTTAGAAAAATAGGGGGTTAAGAATTGGGGGTTATGATAATGTGTAAGAGATATTCTATCCTTCTTCAATGTTATAAGCACAAGATGGCATTGCAGCCTTTCCTCTCAGAAAAACAAAAAAAAGACCTTCTTCAATGTTATAAGCACAAGATGGCATTGCAGCCTTTCCTCTCCTCTAAGAAAAACAAAAAAAAAGACCTTCTTCAATGTTATAAGCACAAGATGGCATTGCAGCCTTTCCTCTCAGAAAAACAAAAAAAAGATGACAAGATTCACGGACTATAAAAATACTATGAATCCTTAAAAGAAAAAGATTCTCAATCTCTATTCTCTACTGTATATTTTTTTTTTTCAGAGTCTCTCTAAAATTTATTTGCCTTTTCTTTAAAAAAGACACTTACTTATGTATTAGAGAGTTCTTAAATTCATCAAATGAGATATTTTACAAATACCAGCCACCAACCATCTTGGCTTACTAAACACCAAGTGTTAGGCATCACCTATCTTAGTTAAGAAGAATGGATCAGATTGTCAAAACCAAGAGATTAACCGATTATCCAATATATAAGCTTTGCTGAGTTACTTGGATCTTTTGAGACATCATTAATTGGTACCGTCTGTGGAGACTAATAAAAAAACCATCGATTGTTATTTTAGAACTAGTTTATTGGCATCCCTAATCACCATCAAAGACAAATAATCAAGACAGTTATAGAGTGGAATGTGTCATATATCTTTTTATAGTTATTGGTACATCTACTCCATCATAAATTCAAGAACTCTTCAATAAGAAGTAGGAGGCTATGCAGTAATTTAATCGCTCTAAGTTAGAGTGTGATTTCTTCTACTTGGCAATAGGCTTAGTGAGAGGAGCAAATTTATGTTATGCATTTGCAAACTTCACAAATGCAATTGAAGCCTTAAGATTTTGGAAAGCTTTCAATAAGTACAAGTGGAATGTTAGTTCAAACCATAAAATATGTGAAGTATCTTTGACAACCATCCAAGAGAAAAGGAAGAGTCTCTCTCACACCTAGCACTCTAATCAAATAAAAACTTACTATAGCCAATGAGAATAAGAATGTAAGTTTATGTATATGAATGACTAATTCAAAATGACTTCTTATTTTCTCTAGGTGATACTTGAGGAATTTCTCATAACCTTCCAATGATGGAATTGACTTAGTCTCCCTAATTCGATCACATAATTTACCTTAGAATGGATCAAAGTTTTCCTAGTGTAATTGCATAAATTACCTTGGAAGGGATTGATGTGGTCTTCCTAGTAAGATTGCACATTTCTTCAATGATGAGATATACATTGCCTCAACAATGAGGATTAATATAATCTCCTAGGGTAACAACACCATGACCTTCCAATGATGGGATCAACTTAGTCTCTCTAGTGTGATTGCATAATTTACCTTGAAATGGATCAAACTCTCCCTGGTGTGATTCATAATTTACCTTGGAAAAGATCGATGTGATTTCACTAATACGATTGCATATTTCTCCAATAATGAGATAGACACTACCTCGATAACCAAGATGGACTCAGTCTTCCTAGTGAGATTGCACATTTCTCCAATAATAAGGTAAACTGCCATTATTGAAGGGCACCTCTTTCAACAGAGTTTGGTCTATCCATCCTATTAACTTTGTACTCGGTTGAGCCGATACCAATATAATATATGTCTTCTCCTCATCAGAGCTCAAATGAGTTCTATTGTTGACATTAGAGAAAGGTACCCTTCAATAGTGGGGGTAACCCCAAATATGTTGCATCTCATCTCTAGAGTCTGTTGGCAAAGGTAAAGAAGAAACACATGTCATTACCACCATTAATACCGGTAACTAAATAGTAACAGTCCTATAGATACTAATTGTAGGCTCAATTATAATAAGCTTAAGAAACTTATCAAATGAGAATAAAATTATTCAACCATTGGGATACAACTGGTCTAAACCCAACTGATAATAACTAAAAACTTCTCTCACAAATCCTTTGAGAGGAAAGGTGTACCCCAGCATGTACATATAGAAGGGGGATGTAATTTCCAAATGACCCCGAGTAGAGTCCAATGCCAATTGGCTAATACTCTTAGCCTCGACAGGTATTTGAGTTGTGTACTTTCCTGCCTATCAAACATTAATGAATTCAATATCCTTTACACCTAGAGTACTAAGGGCATCATCCTCAAGGGCCTGAGGCAACCTTCTTCTCCCTTGAGGCTCACTAGTAATGGCGGGAGAAGGACTTCTTCTACGGGGAGAACTACTCTCTCCCTGTCCGAGGTGGATGTTGGGGCTCTATCCCTTCTAATTCTGGGGCTCAATCTGATGGACCTTTATCTCTTGCTACTTCCATTGCTCTCAAATAAAAAATTGAACTCCTCCTTAAAGATAGCGACATCCCTTTTTCTAGAGACAAATCTAACTCTTTTTGGGTCTATTTGTTTTGCTTAAAGTAAAAAAAATCAAAAACAAAAAACTTACGGTGAAAAATATCTAGAATAAGGTTTTCTTTTTGGATCAGAACAAAACTAGTCTAGGTTTTTCAACAAAGTAGTTTTTCATAAATTACATAAAGTAAAAGAAAAGATAGAAGCAAGAACGGCTAGGGTTATAAAGGAAATATCTTTTCACTCTCACCATTGGATGAATGACTTTTCATGTCATCTCAGATAATCAGAAGTCCATTTAATTGTTGCATTGAATGCACATCGTTGTTTTGTTTCCCAAAGGACACCTCTTTTTAAAAGATATGTCAACTGATTATATCCTTTGAATAAGGACAAGACACATGGCCACAAAGAATCCTAATAGTCCTACAAAGACAAATCTTATGGGGAAGGTAAAAAAGTCTCTCATAAATGGGACAAACAACTCTCAGGTAAAAAGATTTTCTTTAAGGCTAGTAACCTTTCAAAATCTTCGCGTCATAAATACGCAAAAATTTGGGGGGGGGGGTTACTGATGGATCAATGTGTTTTATAGATGTTACTTCTTCTTTTTTTTTTTCTAAAATCCACATTTAAAAAAAGGGAACAAAAACAAGGCAATGACTCAACATTCTTGGGCTCAGCTACGCGTTAAACCCATGCACATATAAGTCTAGCAACCCACTAGACCCAACATCTCTAGGTTCGGCTACGCGTTGAGTCCACGTTCATATAGATCTTATAATCCGCCAAACCCTACATCCCTAAGCCTAATATCTCGCTAAGCCTAGATAAATGTAAAATTGATGATCTTTCTAAACCCTTTATTGGGTCATAAGACTCAGTTTGTTTTTATCATGACCTTTAACATAGAAAGTTAAGGTCAAATATATTTATATCTCTATATCCCTAAATGCATTAAAGTATTCAAAATGACCTGATATTTATCTCTTATTAATGATGTGTAAGAGATATATTATCTATTTTCAATGTTATGAGGGTAAGATGACATTTCAATCCCTCCTCTAAAAAAAAAAATAACAAGATTCATGAATTATAAAAATCTATGAATCCTTCAAAAAAAAAAGGTTCTCAATCTCCATTTTTTATTACATATTTATTTTCAAAATCTCTCTCTAAAATATATTTATTTTTTCTCTAAAAAATATATTTACTTAAACATCGAAAAGTCCTTAAATTCACTAAAAAAAACTTTTTGTAGGTACCAGTCACTGGCTACCTTGATTTAACAAATACCAGACACCAGCCACTAGTCACCTTGGCTAGAGAGAATGGATTAGATTGTTAGAAGTAAGAGATTAACTGATTATCCAAGATACAAGTCTTACCCCCAAAATATTTTGACTTTTTGGGACATCATCATTATGGTTTCAAAGTCTTTTCTTTTATAACTAGAAGATATGTTTGATATCATTTTCATTTTTTTTATTTTTAAAAACCAAATTTGAAAATAGGAACAAATTGTTTTTTCTAAACATAAGAAACTAGCAACAATTGTTAAAAATTATCAAAACTCAGAAGTTGATTATTGGTTTTTCTTTTTCTAATAAAAAGAATTTAAAATAGATAAGTTTCTATTTTAGAAGGAAAAATAAAATAAAATAAAATAAAAAAATAACAACCATAAATAATACCAAACATTCTCTGAACTTTTGAAGTTCATTTAATGAACTTGTTATTTTGTTTAGAGTCTAAAAAAATATAGCAATTAAATTAAATTAAAAATATAAAGTTTGATTTAAATATGGTTATCAAATTTAGTGACTACAAACAATTATAGTTTTAAAATTCAACTCGAAAGTTGATTCGGATAAGATCCGGGTTACAAGTCAGGAGAGTCGATAAAAGAATCTCTTTTTCTAAACAATTGAAATGGCATAGTTTTGAAAAAAAAATTCAAAAAAAAAATCAACTAATTGATAGTCGGGTTTTGACCGGGTTGACAGGGTTACCAGGTCAACCTTGATTTTGACTAAGTCAAGTAGGTTTTTTTCTTCTTGTTTTTTTTTTTAATTCGAACTGGTTCAAACTCCCGTTCAGCCAAGTTGATAGCCGCCTAGTCCATGTTTGAAAACAATGCAAACAACAAAATTTAATTTTTAAAATCAATAGAATTTGACAAAAAATTAAAGATGCAATTAAACAACCATCTACCATTTTATTAAACCTTGTCATGGTTTGTTAACCTGTGCCTTCTATTGTTGAATTATTCAAACCCAAAAAAACACAGCTGCCAACATTACACCACCCACGTAGGACAAACAACATTGTAGTTGTTGAATCCTTGATTGAGGGACAATGGGATTTTATGATATTGTTTATATTTACAAAATTGTCAAATATTTGCTGGTGAGCGTTTTTGGATAGGAAAATAAAAAATGCGGGCCATGGGGCCATAGGAATCCACATTTCATTACCCGCTTTTATTCTTGCTTTTTCTTTTTCTTTTTCTTTTTCTTTTTCCTTTTCTTTTTCAGGGCTTTGCTTCTTCTTTACTACAAGTACTATTGTCACCACCACCTTTGTTTTCCCACGAAAACTTGACTGCCCATTTCCATACAGTACTGGCTTCTCAGGTATGCCTTACATGCCAATATTTTATGTTTCTGTTTTCTCTTTCTGAAACAACTCTTCTTTGGGCTTTGACTTTTAGATTGACCAATGTGATTTGACAATTCCATTTGTTGACAATGAAAAATGGGGTGAGATCTGGATGTTGTAGTTTCTGTTGAATTCATTTGTCTCAATCAGATTTGTTTTGAATCTAGTTGTTGCTTAACGTGATTAAGTATTAAAAATTAATGAGTTTTGTTGTTGAATAGAGGGATTGTTTCTGGGATTCTACTTCTTTGTTGGTTGGGAGAGAAGAGGAATTGAATGTTTAATGCAAGCTGATGAGATGAACTAAGCTATAATATTTTGGAAATCTGCAGTTAGTTTCCATGATCAATTGGTTGTTTAACTATATGAACTCAAATTTCCTTTTGAGAGGTAGAACAGTCAGTCAGATGCTAACATTTTCAATGCTGCAGTATTTTATACAATTTTGTTTCCTTTATTGTTTTTTATGGCTTTGTATGTCTCCCAGTTCAGTTTCACTCATGACTGTTTATTTGGTTAACCAAGAAATGGAAGAAATGGATGTTTTGAATGCTATGTAACTTTTGCAAAATGTACAAAATGCTGATGCTGTTTATATTTTACCGCCAGGTTTATGTTAAGTTGGAAGCAGACATCTGACTTCTACAATGGGTTCTGGAGATTGGTTTAAGACAATAATTAGCATAAAGAAAGTGAAGGATGACAGCTCAAAACAAGCAAAGGTATTGAATCATCCAAAGTTAATCTGCTGTATATATATTTTGCTCCTTATTTATATTTTCATAATGAATTCAGATTCCTTACTCTATTGAGGTTTATTGTAATCTGGCCATTCAATTCTTTAATTGTAAACAACTGCTGATTCAAGATTATTTCAAGGCAGATATGTTCATTGTTGGAATTGTTGTTGTTAGGATGATGGCAAAGAAGTTTTTTCTTTTTTGATCTATTAGATGTTACCACATCTGTTCCTGCAATCTGAACAGGGGTCTTCAACTTCTGAAAAATCAAATGGCTTCAAATGGAAGCACAAGCTTCAAAAAGAATCTGCAAGCTTTGCAAATGGTTCCAATAGGGCCAATCCCAGATTTCCTGACATGCCAGTTGAGGATTTGGCTGCCACTCGGATTCAAACGGCATTCAGGGCTTACAGGGTATGTCCATTGTCTGTACTACATGTGCAATCCATGGATATGCATATAAATGGAGAGAGATGCACATATGAATGTGCAATTGTTCATTAAATCATTTCCTGATGATGCAGGCTAGGAAAACTCTTCGCTGTTTGAAAGGTAAAGTGAGATTACAGATCATCACCCAGAATTATTCTTTCAAAAAGCAAGCTGCAACTACTTTGAACTACCTTCACTCATGGAGCCAAATACAGGCCCAGATTAGAGCCCGTAGACTCTTTATGGTTACCGAGGGCCGGTTAAGACAGAAGAAATTAGAGAATCAACTAAAACTTGAGGCAAAGCTTCATGATCTGGAGGTTAGAAAAAAAAATTATGCGTATATTGTCAATCAAACTAAAAACTGATTACTTTAACATCGATGTAGAGTTGATGGATGTTGTAGTTATGTAGGTCTTTTTGTTTTCCATAAGGGAAGGCTCATGTGGAACTATTAAATGGAGTCGAATCTGTGGAACTTTGGGTCCTTTAAGACTTGCCACACTTTGCAGTTCTGAGATTGTTCATGTGTCTACAATGTAACAGCCATGTGCGTCCTGTTGAGTGTAAAAAAATAATGATGAAGGTCACTTAATTTCTCTTTTATTAGAAATCGAATGTTCAAACTTTATTTGCTGGCTTTATTGTGTTGATGTCCATAAATTATTCTACGCTCCACTTACCATATGAGGCCATATTTTTCAAAGAGTACTAGTTGAAACGAATGACAGGTTGAATGGAGTGGTGGCTGTGAAACAATGGAGAAAATTCTTGCAAGAATACATCAGAGGGAAGAAGCAGCAGTTAAGCGGGAACGAGCAATGGCATATGCCTTTTCTCATCAGGTTTTTCAAATTCTGAAGTGTTAATTTTTCATTATAGTTTTCTGGAAGGGACAAAAACAAAATGGAAATCACCATAAAAATCCCATGAAATACAGTGGAGGGCCAGCTACGGTCATGACCTTGGGGTGGTTAATTATGAACTTGGGAAAGCTAATTGGGGCTGGAGTTGGAAGGAACGTTGGATTGCTACTCGACCATGGGAAAGCCGTGTCGCTGCCAAGTCTGTTAGTCCAAAGAAAATGAAGGGCAGGCAGGCTAATAAGGTTGATGAAACGACAAAGTTGCCAACCAGAAAAACACCAGTTTCATCTAAACCATCATTATTTAATGGGAAAGGAACTCCAACGGCGCAGAGATTATCTTACCCACCAGCTGAAAAAAGGGTTTCACTTGAGGGAAGCATTAAATCTGATGCAGCAAACAATAAACGTGAACAGTTGGTATCTTAATGCGAAGCAAAAGTATAGATCAGAAGGGCTTATTCTATTTTCGGTCATTTTTGTTTCAGATAAGAAAACTCATTACTGATGTTTTATAAGGGGAGTGATGTGATGTGATAGTGAAATGCTTTTGCATATAGCACAGAAACTGTAGATCAGGCCTGCATTTGTGAATGACAATTGTCATTCTTCTTCATGTTTTTTGTTCTCCTTGATGTGTTTTTACTTTCTCTATTTTGAAAGTTCATACGTATTTGTGGTGTAAATAGACAGAATTTTCTTGGTGGTGAATCCATGATGTATTTTTAGAAATCTTATAATTCTTCAGTTGCTCTGTAAAGTTCCTCACCGTTAGTTATTGTCACTTTTTGAGAATCCTTGTGCTGCGAGAAACCTTTGCATCTTTTATTGCAGTTCATTTTCGCTACATTACTGGTGCAATTCATTCTTATAAGTTGGATGGTTGTGGTTGTCTCTAGTTCTGTCATGAATGGAAGTTGTCAATAAGCTCATCTGTTTGGTTTGAAAAGTTGGCTTGAGGTTCTGCAAATTACATTCTTTCTCAAGTGCCAAGATTCTTTGTCAGCAGTTTTATTTCCACTTAAAAAGATGAAGAATCCTTCAACTTGATAACAACATCAGAAGCACATTGCTTGGACTGGTGCCTTGGTAAACAAGTCCAGCTAGTATTATGGCGTGCATAGCACTGGTGTGTTTTGATTTTCAACAGCAGAGGATAGGCTGATATGGGGCAATAATTCTTTCATTTATGGTGCTGGATCGGTAACAAGAAAAAGGAAATTCACTTGGTTTTGGTGGTTCATGAGATTTATGATTGCACCCTTTTGCTGGCTTCATGAAAAGGCCTCAGTTTCTTGCTTTATAGCTTTCACCAATTCAAAGATTTATAATTATGGTTGTTTTTCGATGTTTTCTTAATTTTTATAAGAATTCAAATTGATTACTATTGAGAATAAAATGACATCAATAAACCAGTTATTTTAATTTGTAGAGGATAAAGTATTGTTTAAAATTTTAAATTAAACTTAAAAATAAAAAAAATACATCAATAAGTTAGGTTGTTTCCAACAATTTAACCTATTGAATTACACTGTTGAAAATAATATAATCTATGTGGTTGTGTTATTCCCAATAAATATATTTTAACTAAATAAATATATTTTTTATTTTATAATTTCAATAATGAAAACTCTTTCAAGTAATTATTTAATTCTAAAATTAAATAATAATAAGTATTGAGAATGCTGGGGTAAAAAAAGAAGTAAAGTTTTAAACAAATGATAGAGCTAGTATGTACAAATAGAAAAAAAAAATGTGTTTTGATAAAAGTTACAAGTGAGTGTTTGGAAACGCGTCTTCAAAAAAATTAAATTTTGTTTTGTTAAAAATTAATTTTTTTATGTGTTTTAAATCATTTTGATGTGTTGATCTCAAAAATAATTTTTAAAAAATAAAAAAAATATTATTTTGATGTATTTCGACACGAAAAACACTTTGAAAACCAACCGCAACCACACTTCTAAACATGTCTTTAAAACGTGATTTGAAAGGAAATTAATCTTATTGTATAAAAAACTAATCAATGAACAACCTAATTATTTTAAAAGAATACTTCTTTAAAAAAATCGAGATCATCAATAATTTAAAAAATTGGTCTCATAGTAAGATGATGTACTCTTTTTCTTAAATTATTGAGCTGGAATTTGAAGTACCTTCTAACAAATTTTATTTCTTTTGGAAAAATAAAATTATTATTTGAAAGAGCCAAATTTATTCCATTAAATACACCAAACTGATTTAAAAATACACCTTAATAATAACTCTCACAACTGAATTTTACAAAAATAAAAGCAACAATAAAATGTACTAATTCTCAAAATTTTGTTTCCAGCTCATACAAAATCAAAATACTTTTGTAAAATGGCTTCAATATTTGTTCCAAATCAAAATTATTTGTTTTGCATTTTTGTTTTTGTGGTAACATTGTATTTTTTTTTTGTAGTTTTATATATGTATTAATATAAAAATAATTTTTTTAAAAAATATATAATTTTAATATATTAAAAAAATATTTTAAAAAACTCCCTGATATAAACATTATATAAATTAAACCTAAAAAACATAGCTCAATTCATAGTAGAATAGTTTTTAAACCCGACCCGATGGTTGATCCAGTATAATGATCGGGTCACGGATCAGATGGGTTGACCCGGGTCAACCTAAAAAATAACTTTTATGATAATAACCATGGCAATGGATCCTACAATATAACGTAAACTCAATAAACAAAATAATTATATTCTCTACTTTATATAAACTCATTCCAGCGAGCCTTCAAGCTTGGACCTGCTCTCTTTTTTTTTCAAGCCAAATCGCTAAGGGCAAACTCTTATAAAATAAAATGACAAAAACATTCAATACATCATGAATTCTACACCAACCTCATCAAAATAAACCCCACATTTAGTAGCTAGAGCTAAATCCAATGCACCACCAAATCCTAAAAAAAATCCCAAATTACAAATTATTCTAAGAAAACAAAAAAAAAAACAAAATTGTAACAAAACCCATTTTCTCAAAACGAAAATTGAACTATAAAAATCATAACTTGATAACAACAAACAACAATTTGTTTGGATTCAACAACTTACTTTTGATTGAAGGAGAGAAGAGAATTAAGTTATCATATAAGTACTGGCCATAACGTTGAAGGGCGAGTTTTGAGTCATCAACAAGCTTGAAATCAAGATCGAAATCACAAGATTTGAGAGAATTGAACAGGACTAAGTGGGAAGATTTGAGTAACAAGTCGTCGAGGAAGATTTGAGTGACAAGTCGTCGAGGAAGACTAAGAGGCGACGATCTGTTGGGGAATATGTGGAGAAAGAGAGGGAGAGAATGAGAAGGAGTGTGATCGAATATAATTGTTAAGATTGAAAAACTGTTTCTTTCTATTTTTGCAGTCTTGGCTGTCTAAGTGAGAGAGAGAGAGAGAAAGAGAGGGGGGGGGGGCTGAAGACTAACCAAAAATTAATATGGCTATGAACTTTGAAGAGAGACGAGAATTAATCGACAGTAAAAAGCTAAAGCCAAAAACTACATCGTTTAACATATATATATATATATATATATATATATATATATATAAAACAGTCGGGTTTTCTCGGCTCAACCGAGTTTTGCTGGGCCAATTTTCTTATGAGTCTTTTTCATCAACCAGCCCGATTCCAGCTTTGAAGTCAGCCAGATTCCAATCAATCCGCCGAGCTAGGCCGGGTTTTAAAACACTGCATAGTAGCAATAATCACAACCAAAGCAAAGCTAATCCTCCTTGCAAGTAATATATATTATGCCAAAAATCATCACTTCATAATTTCTTTGTTAAGAACAAAGCTATTACTATCTTCTCCACTGCATAAAGCACCAACCTTTACAGTCATGGACTCTTATGGATCACAAAGGCTTGTGGCTTTAGCCCAGCAGCTTCGCTTCTACAAGCCACCCTCTCCATCACCAGATGAAATTGAAGAGCAAAACATAGAGGAAAGTGCAGGTAAAGTTGTTTCCCAAGTGGGTTTTCAAGAATCTGCAACCTCAATTTTTAAAGACCGTGAAAGGTTTAGACCCAAAAGAGCTGCCGTTTTGGTCTGCATCTTTGAAGGTGATGCTGGTGAATTTCGTGTTATTTTGACTAAGAGATCCTCCAGATTGTCTACTCATTCAGGTTTGTGGATTTTCTTTCTTATGAGAATTGGAGTTTTTGAATGCTGTTTGCTTGCTGATTTTTTTTAATTTTTCTTTAGCTCTGGGGATTTGTTGTCAATTCAGTTGAATGGTTATCGTGGCTGGCTGACTTGTGGATGCTCTTTATTTGGTGGGATGCGTGTGCCAAGATTTTCATTTCTTTTTTAATTCATGATAAGAAATAGAGTTTAAGGGCAATTCACTTAGATAATTTTTCAATGTTGTAGTTTTTGCATAATGTAGTTAATAGTAACTGCTCTTAAATGATACTTCTCAACTTGAGTGGTTAGACTGGATAGAGATAGGAGTAAGACTGTGGAAGATAAAATGTATTGAATCTGATTGCTATCTTTTGAGCTTTTCTCCCAAGTTCAAATTATTTGAACTCATCTCGGCTGAGTTATTATATACTTAAACAAATGCTAAAACCCAGAAAGGTTTAAAATTTGAATCATTTTGTCTCTTTCATGCAACGTTGAAGGAATCAAATAGAGCAAAAGTTGTTGAACTCAATTGAACAACATCTCGATTATTTGATAAAACTTAGAGATAAAATTTCAAAAACTTAATGATTCACTAGAGAGGTTAAGGTAGTGGGACAATACGAGTCTTGTATTATGCAAAGCTATTGGTTATCATTTGCTAATAAAGACTTGAGATTGAAAATTGCTTTTCTTTTCTCATATTTGTGACTGAGTAGTGAAAATGTAATAGCGGCACTGATGAGAGGTATGGGTGATAGTTGTTGGTTGGTCATTCCACTAAGTGGGTATTTTTGGTTGCAGGTGAAGTTTCATTACCCGGGGGGAAAGTAGATGAGAGAGATAAGGATGATTTTGAAACAGCAACAAGAGAGGCGAAGGAGGAAATTGGGTTGGATCCCTCACTTGTGGATGTTGTTACCGTTCTTGAACCATTTCTGTCTAAGGTATGAAAAGGGTACTTGTTCTATGTTCTCGACATTTATGGTGGACTTTCCTTCTTTCTATGGATTATGATTTCTGCTGATTTCCATAATATTTCATTTGACCAATTAACCTGTATGATTGTCTCAAAATTTGCTTGGAATGGGGGAGTTATTCTTGTAATACTGGTTGGCAATTTGAGGTTTAGACCACCTCTGACCTTGTGGAATGAAATGTGGACAAACACAAGATTACCAGCAGGAATTAGAGTCCAAAACCTTGAGGAATCTTGTGATTAGCCCCTGTCATTGAGGGGTAAATAGTGAAATTTCTTCTCTTTACTCTTATTAGGTGTTTGGAGGGGGAGAAGGCTGGTTTGTATCAATAAGGATGTGAGTGGCAGGAATTTGATGGGCTCATAAAGATTTTCCAGGCAGGACTTATTTCCACTTTTACTTCTTTTCTTTTTTGATAATTGAAACCTTCATTGATCAAGAAACAACTTGGCACATGATATGATCCTAATTACAGCAATGATTGTACAAAGAGACAACTAAACAAGAAGCAAAAACAATTAACTGACAAATATCTGAAAATCTAGTACTTGCAGCAACCTCTTTCAGCAGCTTAGACCTGGACAACCTGTTTTTCACAACTTGAATAATGATTTACCACATGATGTTTTGACAGTTCCTAGAAAATGTCACCCACCACTATTCTTCTTATAAGTGGTCTTGATAATACCTCTTCCCCCTGTGTTAGTATGTCATGGTGGTTGGCCTCGTATATCTGAAATGAATTATTTTATACCTGTCAAAGAATAGGTAGTCAACGGATGTTTCAATTAATAAGTTTAACTTATCATATCTGGAAGTTATGAAGATGATGCTAGAATGCTTCCAGACTAGACTGGCAAACATGGATGCACATAATGGAATTTTAATTTTTTCATAATCCAGACCGTCATTCATCATTTATGTATCATGAAAGTCTTTTGAAAGTTTAGTGGCTCTTTTCTATTGTACTTCTTGCTTTCTTCTTTTACCATAACAAGTTTTTTTTTCTAAAGTCAGGGTATGTGAGGTGAACCTCCTAACCGTGAGATTTGAGAAGAGTGCAAGAGGATTCATCTGTTAGCTATCTAGCTATTTTCAGTTATGCAACCGTGATAATCAACATGAAATGGTGATGCAGTCATCTTTTGTTTTAAAATCAATAACAATGTGATACTCTGTTGATAGCTATGATATGTGCATGATATACAGATTGCTTGGGTCTGTATGGGTGGTGTATAGCATTTGAGTTGTCTGATAAATGTGTCTGTTAGACATCAAAGAAAATTAAGCTGCTGTTGTCTTTATTTTTCTGTTTTAGCAATGATTGCTTTTCTTGCAGCACCTCCTCAGAGTAATTCCTGTTATAGGCATCCTCTCCAATAAGAAGGCATTCAAGCCCACTCCAAATCCTGCTGAAGTGGAAGCAATATTTGATGCTCCCTTGGAAATGTTCATCAAGGTTCACCATTTTCACTTTAATTAGTTGACTTAATCATTAGGTTTCTTTAAAAAGAATATGAAATCAAATGTTTTGTTCAGGATGAAAATCGACGAGTAGAGGAGAGTGAATGGATGGGAGAAAAGTATCTGATTCATTTCTTTGACTACGAAACAGAGAATAAAAAGTATTTGATATGGGGTTTAACTGCTGGGATTTTGATTAAAGCTGCTTCGGTGGTCTTCCAACGGCCACCAGCATTTATGGAGCAGAATCCAAGGTTCAAGTTTCCTAAAGGTGCAAACAAAGATATGGTGATGCGTTGAATTATTCAGGAAAAATATTGTAGGGTTGTACTCAGATTCTTGGAATAATCTTCCTTCTGCGATAAAACCCCTCACAACCCACGCCTGTTGAAAAATATTGTTAGTTTTATCAAATTTATGTGCTAAAATAGCTTTGTGGGTAGATAAGCAGAATGTGTCATGTCTTTTAGGCAATTGTAAATTGGGGAGACTGATTATTCTGGAGGGAAGGAGGTAACTAGATCAAATTGCCACAAATTCTTTATGGAGTAAATTGCAGTTGTCTCCTTCAACCTCAGTTCCGTTGAATGACTTAAAGTTTTTCAGTAGCTTAGTCCTTGCTTGAACTCATCCCATTTCCCAGCACTAAAGCTGTTAACAAATAGCATTGCATATCTTCAGTTTCTTCTGCGTTTGAAAATGAAGTGCACCTAATGCCTGCTTATGTTGACTTGGCCCTTTAACGGTAGCGTTGAAGAAGCTTGTTGTGTATTTGCAGGAATCTTAAACTGCTTGCCTCTCTACAAATAAGACCTTTGTTTTTCATAGATGCTACTTTTGGTAACATGTTCCTTGTCCAAGTGTTGTGAATTTCTGCAAATTGTATAAATAAACTTGTTTCTAATCGTTTGGTAAAATTATTTGTTGTTGCTCTCCAAAATGTGGAATCTCGATAAAGATTTAAAGTTTATATTAAAGTATTCTGCCGATTGCAGATTCTTAAGATCGTATATAATATAGTGGCTTTATGCTCTTCAGAGTATTTTCTCTTAATACAGGCTTAGTGTATTTACCTTTGATCTAGTTCCCTGATTGGTGGTGGTTTGTCATGAAAGTGCAAGCAAAGATTTGATACAAAAGGATAAAGAAATGAAAAGGAATAGTATATTTACTTTTATTTTCTTCTCCAATCTCTGGAAGAAATGTTAAATATGAATTATATGATATTAGAACCAACCAAGCTGCCCTTTGAGTTGTAAGAAAGAAAAAGCCGGTTCTTTTCGTACATGTACATTTGCCAAATGAGCACTTTGTCCTTGTCTTGTAAATTGTTTCATGCTTGCTTTTGTTTTCTCTAGAAAAAAGATTAAACGGAGGTCCATTTATCAAAATCTATAAAATTTTCAATGAATCCTTTCTTGGTATATATATCTTGTAACTAATTAGTTTATTAAAATAAAAATAAAAATATTTTATAAAAAAATTATAAATTGGATACAATTATAATGATTTTTAATTTTTTATTGTATCAAAATATAGTTAAAAAATATCCATAGTCAATGCTCTATTAAAAGTGTACATTAATTATAGATTTAAACAAAATATACTTTAACAAATGGTTTGACCATTTTGTAACTGATATCAAGATTCATTCGAATAAACCTAGAGAAAAGCATGAATCTCTAATTTCATTTTCCAGGGATGTGTGAGACAAACATTTTGGCAACTCTTGTACAAAAAGCATGCAACCACAGAAGAGTAGGAGAAGAGTAGCAGAATATGCAGGCATAGCATATTCTCTTCAATTCGATACAAAATCCTCAATAACATAACAGATGTCCATTTATGTAGAACATGTAACAAAGGTACCGTGAGAAGGCAACATGATAAAAAGAGAAAATATAATTAGAGGAACCGTTACAAAAATCACAGAAATGTAATTCTAAAATTACTGCCATCAGCTAAAAACCTCATAAAATTTCTCAATGACAAGTAAACCTGAGTCAATTGACTCCAATGGATCCTTCCGAAGACGATGTCTCAAACAATTGGGGATGACAGTAGCAATATCTTCTGCGGTTACTTGATCCCTACCCTTCAGGGCAGCGAGGGATTTTGCAGCTCTATTTGTCACGATGTCTCCTCTCAATCCATCAACATTAAGCTCTGCACAAACCTTAGAGATTTTAACCTTCAGATCATGATCTATCTGTACAGATGAAAGACAAGCCCTAGCTGAGGCAATTTGTTGCCGGAGTTTCTCTTGCTCTGCCTTGTAAGAATGACGAAATTCCTTTGGATTTTTGTCAAATCGAGCTCTCTCTTCCACGATTTTCACTCTGAGCTCCGCATCCCTTACAGTCCCCACTTGTGCATGCATTCCAAATCTATCTAGTAGCTGTGGCCTTAGCTCTCCTTCTTCAGGATTACCAGAACCAATCAAAATAAACCTTGCAGGATGTGAAATCGAAATACCCTCTCTCTCCACTGTGTTCCACCCTGAAGCAGCAGAATCTAATAGAACATCCACTAAGTGATCATCCAAAAGATTAACTTCATCAACATAAAGAATCCCTCTATTAGCTTTAGCAAGAAGACCAGGCTCAAATGCCTTTACCCCCTCGGTGAGAGCCTTTTCGATGTCAATTGTCCCACAAACCCTATCCTCCGTTGCTCCCAATGGCAAATCGACCATGTTAATTTTGGTCATGACAACAGTGAGATTCTCCCCTTTCACGACACTCTCCCTGACTTCAATACCCATGGACTCTGGATCTTCTGGATCTGAATTATAGGGGTCACCAGCAACTACCTTAATTTCAGGAAGTAAATCAACCAAGGACCTAACAGTCGTGGACTTCCCCGTTCCTCTATCACCCATGATCATGACACCTCCAATCTTGGGATCAATCACATTTAACAAAAGGCATAATTTCATCTCATCTTGCCCTACTATTGCAGCAAATGGATACACTGGTCTCTGGTTTTCTTTCGAAGCAAGCTTCTGGGCCTATCAAAAGTACGGCAATTCATATAACCTTGCTAAGCACATTCTCTTCAACATAATGCTTTCTTCTAGAAGTATAATTTTCACTTTCACCAAGCCTTATCATAGGAGATCAACTAATTAACAAAATTAATCTTTCAAATAAACATGTAAATTAAACCAAGTTCTCAAATCTTATTCAAACACTTCACAACTTTTCGACATAATAAAATATAAAACTAAGAAAAGAAATGAACAACAAAGTTCTAATCTGATCTCAATATAGCATATGATAACAGGAATTAATTTGGAAATGAAAAGGCAAGAATAGAAAAGCTTACCTCCTCAACAGAGCCAATGTCTGTTGCAACACAGGCGACTGCAACATGAAACTGAGGCCTCCCTTTCTTACCCACAAGACCAATCCCTCCATAAGACTCCCTCCCAAAACTCAGCCCTGCAAAAACCCACCAGCTATCTCAACTAAAAACCATAAAAAACTCACAAACTGTAGAATCTAATCACAAAGAGATCATAAGAAAAAGAGGTGGGTCAACCCCAAATGCACTTAAATCTTGAAATATAAAGAAAAGTTTCTGAATTTTGAAGAGGAAAACTGAAGCGGGGTTTAATGTACCTGAGGAGGTTAAAGAGAGAGAAGGAATGGAAGGTTTGGAGAAGGGTCTATATGCCAAAATTGCAGCGGAAGAAGTTCCTAGTATAGTTGCCATTTGCAACTGAATTTTGGACTACTACTGTGATTGTGTTGTGTTTTATTGGACCTTTTACCGCAGCAGCTTCACATTTGGTTTTCTATTGGTCTGTTAGGTTGACGATAAGAGGATACATAGATTCAGGCATATCTACTTTGCTCCTCAGAGGCCTCTGCTTTGTCAGTCAGCAGAATATTTTTTTTCCCTTCATTCTGAAGGAAAAACAGAAAAGGAAAAGAAAAGAAAAGAAAAGAAGTTGAATTTTGCTGATTTATGAAAAAGAATTCCCAAAGAAAAGGTGTTGAGAGTAATCTGAATTTGTATAGTTTATTTCATCCTCAGAATTTTAATGTATTTAGCTTTGCCTCTTCTATTTCTTAATTCGTATTTTATACCCATTTATACACATTAATTTATGCTGCTGCTATATTTTAAGAAATGTTTTGATAATTAATTAAAATTTTTGTTATGATATTAGTTCATGGTAGCAATTTTTCAATTCAAAATCAGAAGTTATAATAATTAGATGATATGAATTTATTTCTTTTTTTTTCTAGTTATATTATAACCTCAATTAAATATTCTATCCATCCAATAAGTTTAATAATATATATATTCAAAATTACTCATTTTTTATTAAATCAAACTACCACTGATTACTAATAATTAATATTTCAAGAGACATTTTTTTCATTTTGTTAACGTTGTTTATAAAAAATGCATTGAACAAATATAGTTATTATACAATTTTTTATTTTATTTTTATTGGGGTAGAGATCTTGAATAAGAAAGACAACCTTTGAATTGTATTTGTACCGGCTATAATTAAAGCCTGTTTAAGATTGTGATAATAGTTGCGGTTTAAAATGTTTTTACTTAGAAATATATTAAATAATTTTTTTTATTTTTTAAAAATCATTTTTAATACCAACGCATCAAAACGATCTAAAAATATTAATTTTAAACAAAACAATTTTAATTTTTTAAAAATATAAGTCGTATCACGTTTACACTCTAAACTTTAAAGCTCAAGTACACTACAATTTTTTTAAAAGAAATCAAACAAGCCAACTACTTGGTTTAGTTACTTTAGTATAAGTTTGAGTTACCATCAATCAACAGAACTAAACGGCATGTCGTGTGAACCTTCTCAATTACTCCATGAACGACGTGTTGTCAAAGTATTCTTCCACGTGTCACCATCAGACGTGAGAAGGAAGTAAAGATCCAGCCGTTCATGCAAAATGTAGTCAGACGGGCGTTAGTCGTCGCTCGTTCATTCCCGCCTATTCGATGTCCAACCCCTTATAAAGACCAGGCACATTCAAAAGGCTGAAAAATTTTCGCTCAACGGAGACTCCAGGTTCCGCTCTCTAATCTCAAAATCCGTTAATATTTTCTCGCGAACCAAACATCAAGGCATCTCTCTCTCTCTCTCTCTCTCTCTCTCTCTCTCTCTCTCTCTCTCTCTCTCTCTCTCTCTCTCTCTCTCTCACTCATAGTTTGTGTATTTGATCGATTTTTATAACTAATTTTTACGGAATCACGATCTCATTTTCTATCTCGGTGTTGTTTCGATGATTGAAAAGAGATGCATTCCTTGTTTTTCGTTTTTGATTCTTTGCTCAAATTAGGTTATGCAATCCGGCACTATTGTTTTTTATTTGGAATTTTTGTGCTTATTGTTTTGTAGTTTTGATTGATTTTGCATCTTACTTCAGTAATTCTCTGCTTCTCAGCTTTAGGTTTTAGTTTCACTCATTAATTAGTTTTATTGCAAGCAGAATTGTTAAAATTGATTAGTTGTTACTAAATGAGGTCATGCACTATTTTTGTGTTTATTTTGTTAAATCTGAACATTTTCTTTCTTAGTTTTTTCTTTTTTACTGATTTATGGACATTTTTTTTAACATTCAGTTTTCTGGCATATTAATCAATGACAACAGTTTAATCATTTTGCAGATGGCAGAGTCGGAGAAGAAAACTTCATCATCAATTGATCCGAAAGAGAAAAAGTCGTTGTTCGGTAATCTCTTTGGTACACCGTATTCATACTATGCACTCTAGAAGAGTCATAGTGAATGTCATTGATAGGCAGTGCAGATATCTTCATTGTTCTACGAATTTTACCTAGTTGTAGAGTAGTTGTTGATATTTAAGCATTGTGATAAAACTAGTGGTCTTTGAATAGACCATTAGCAGTCAAATGCTGCGATTGTGTTGATTTCTATAAGATTGTTTCTCTCATGCTCTGGATAGTGAGATCCTAGATTATCTTTGAAGCAGATGTTGACATTGGAAATGAGTTCCTTGGCTCCTGGAAATCAATGTCAGTGATGGATGATGACAAAATGGATTTTGGCTTTGACACAGTTTCCAGTGGCAAGAAAAAGGCATTTAACTTTGGGAACTTGTAAGTGCTTTTAAAAACCTCAAGCATAGAATTTCTCTTATTGAATCCATATATCTTGCTGTAAAATCTTGCCTTCTGTTGTATGACTCGAAATATTTTACTCTGATTCTGGCCATTCTCTAAGTTCAACTCTTATAAATATTTCAATTTCTTTGAACCTATTTCTATTACTCAGTTGGGTAGATAATATGCAATTATGCTGTTCCTCAGTTAACTTGTTTCACCTCTAAAAAATGGCTTTGCGAATTGGTGATAGCTTTGACGCAAATATGCTTTTTTACTAGTCTTACATACTTATTTGGCACATGGACAAGAATATGGTTATGAGTACTAACCTATGGTGCAATATTCTTTTCAGAGATATGAATTTTGATCTGGGTTGTGATTTTGGCAAGTTATCATCCTTCAAAGTTGACATGTCAGACCTTGATTTCCCAATCTCATCCAAAAAGGCTGCAAAATCTAAAGATACATCTGAAGGGGAATCTCCTATGGGTAATAGTCAGAGGAAAAAGGACAGCTTTTCATTCTCTTTTGACTTTAATGAGTAAGTGCGTAACAATCTTTTTGTGGTATTACTGGTCCTCTTATGATAGAGTATTTTCTAGAAGGTATGCCCGAGAATACACAATGAGTTATGGAATTTGGAACATAAATAATGAATATATATATTGTCAATAAATAATGAATTGTTTTCATAATGCAGGTTGGATAATTTTGATTTTGGTTCAACTTTAAAAAAAGATGAAAAAACTTCCTTGAAGAACCTAGATATTGATGGGGTTGTTTCAGATAGAAGTATGCATCAAGGCTCCAAAGGTAATCAGGCTAGGGGCTCTGATGCAGTTCTTGATGATGGCCAAACTGAAAAGCCTCCAGCATCAGAGAGTGTACCGACTTCAAAGGTTGAGACTACTTTAGGTGGTGGAGAAGGAGACAGTTCTTTGAGTGTCATTTTGCCTTCAATATCAGGAATGAAAGAAGACACGGTTGTGTCACACAGAGCAAGAACTTCCACAGAGAAATCAATTTCTGCTACTGCTGAAGAAACAGACCGACAAAGTAGTTCCCCTGAGAGGACAGTGCCAGCTGAACCATATGCTCTACAAACAACACAGATATTAGCAGTCCAGTCTCTTAGCAAGAACGATTCGACTCAAGATATTGTTTCAAATGTAGAGATAGAAATTGGTTCTCTGAGGACAGATGTAGATGTAGAGTCAGGTGCAGAGCAAATTGTTAACGGCAGAATAGTCGATGGTACTGATCCTAGCCATGAAAGTGCACAGCCAAAGAATTCAGATTCACTACATCTTACTGGATCAGACAATAATGGAGGTGAAAGCAAAAGGACAGATGGTGGAACCCCAATTGATAATACAGTAGAGGCTGAACCAATGCCTGATGATTCAGACTTTGAAACCACTTCCATCAGAAGTTTTTCAGGGACAGCACCACAAGAAAACAATACCAGCAAGGATATCCGGAATTCAGCTTCAAAACTTTTGGTTACATTGGCAAGGTTATAAAATATACTCGACCTGTGAATTGTTAACTCTATTAATTAGGATTGTTTTGTCAATATGAATCAAGAAAAATAAGGAACAAAGAATTCCATGCATTATCTCTTGAGCTGCAGTGTGTTTGGAAAAACTACGAAATAAATACTTGGAATTATTGTGGAGGTTGATGTTCTGTGACCTGAAAATATACTGATGAATGTCTTGTAAATGATAAACAGCATAATGTTTTCAGTGTGTAACTGTGTTCATTGAGGAAAGATGTAAGGATCTGAAATGAGAAGCTGAGTCGTACTGATGCGTTTCTGTTTATTTATTGTAGCCAACCCGTGGTTGATAAAATGACAATCATAAAGGAGAAAGAATCAAGAGGCGTCTGCTCTAAGTTTTTTAGGAGATCTGCCGAACCTGAGCCCCAGCTACATCACCCATCCTCAGAAGGTGTGGAGGTTTCTTCATATGAGAGCAAAGGAATTTCTTCCTTGCAATTAATTCATCCAGAAATTGGGAAAAGGTGAGCATGCTTTCTTTGAAAACTGCAGTAAAGAAAATTAGTTCAAGGCATTCTCATTTGTTTTTGGTCCACAGGCAGGGGTTCACTACAATCGATGCACACTTGGGGAGAAAATTGGTTGGGGATTCAAAATCAGCTTTTAGGGAATTATCAAAAGGTGAACCTACTTTACTGGGAAGTGAAAAGAATGTTAAAAGTCTATGCAATATCAGGTGAGGAAAAGTCACTTCTATTCCTGGAATTGTCATTTGGAAACATAAACTTCTATTCTTTGATTCCCTGGTGAAAAATTTCTAGTTTTAGAAGCCAAATCAGATTGTATAGCTGTTAACAGCAAAAATGGAATTCCATTGTTGTTTTCAAGTGACAGTGTCCCTTACAATCTCAACAGGGAAAGTATCAACTATGATGGTGGACAAAAAGGCAGCAAGGCAGTTGTTACTCCAAGAACTCTTGCTGATAAAGAAGTGCCAAAGAGGAATCCTCCTGGGATAGGAAGCAAAATGAACATTAATGACCTTCATAATTTTGGGTGAGACCTGCTTTGAAGTTTCTTCAAATTTACCTGCTGAACTTGTTACTCCAGAAAAGGGAATAACTTACAATTTTGGACATGATGATCAAATCAACTATAACTTTCTGAACTAGGTTTTGCCTCATTCAATGAAGATACTCCTTGCATATTTTTCATATTTATGTTCTGGATATTTGTTGCTCCCTGGATTGCATGCTTGTATTACTTCACTTAAAGTGTGACCTATAAATTTCTCTTAGGATTTCCTATGCCATGATATTCCATTTGCTGATTATGAAGTCATTTTCTCCTATTTAGAGTTTCTGATACCATTAGTGTTCATACTAGAATGTCATTTGTAGTTTTTGATTATGCTCCATAGACAATAGACATGACAGCATATTTCACGTGTTGTAATGCACTCATGACAACAAAAAGAAGCTAGTATGATGCCATATAATTTTTCTGCATCTTTACAGGTAACTTGTAGGAAATATCATATTTGCAATATGCTGTGGTGCACTGACAATATCTAAATAACTCAACATGTTGTCAATTATTTTTTCTGTATCCCTTCCCTTGACTTGTGGGAAATATCATTTTTCCATTTTAAGCTTTGGGAGATTCTGGGAAATGTTTTCAGTTGTGGAGTTAATCCTTCCGGATCGACTGGTAAGACGACAAAGTCCAATACCCAGACAAGTGAGAACTCCAGAACTGTGGTTTCGAGCATTGGATTGTTACGGAACTCGAAGATAATTTCTGCTGAAGGGCTTAAAGCTATGAAAAAGACACCTGATCTTTCTAGCATGAAAAATTCCAAGTATGTTGATGCGAGAGAGCTTCCTGTTCCTTGCTCCTGTTCATTTTATCTAGTGAAGAGTTTGTGATATATCTTTCTGATGAATGCATGCCTTTCAACAAGGACTATGGGAGAAAACAAAGGTCCAAATGTTACTTGCGAAAGGGATATCAGTTTTTTGAGAAACTCAGAGAAAAACATGGAAGTAAAGGGAAATAAAGCATCCAAGTCTGTCCTTCCTCTTTGCAATGCTGAGAAAAACACGCCACTGATCACATCTTTGAAGCGTAAAACAAATGAGGTTTTTCTCCCAAATATTGATTACTATGATGAATTTATTTATACTTTCTATAAGATTTGATGACTGTAGCTCAGTTTTAAGCAAAGGTTTATCATTTTTTCTTGTGGTGTATCATGAACCAAAATAATATGCATTTTTTCAGGCATTGAATACAGATATAGTGCCATCAAAACCTCTCAAACGTCTCTCTTTGACACCTAGAGAAAACAGGTGTCAAACTATTGTTTATGATTCTTCTACTCAAGTTACTTCTTGTTTTCTGGAATATCACATTTTTTTTCCCCATGCTTGCAGAAACTTTAAGGAATGTCCAGAAAGTATGGTTGAAGATCAGGTATCCTTTTTTATTTTCACCAAACATGTGGTTTCATATCAGCAATGACTACTAGAATTCATATGGAAGATATGGTTGGTTGAAACATGATTAGGCAATTTCTAACTTCCATTGCTTTAATAATGGCTAGGTTTGTGATCAAGGTAATCGAGGAGCCAGTGTGACCCCCACTGTTCTTTATGACCATTCCTCCGGACTACAGATTACTGAGGAGGTGAACATGAAAGATGTAGAAATTTCTGTGGCATCAGAAAATGATGGAAATGTCGAAAAGGCTGAAGCATATGCGAAAGAGCTTGAGGATGTAAGTCAACTGTATATTTATGTTATTTTTGGTATCTATACATGCTTTTGGAACACTAATCAATCCTGAGGTTCGAAATTGTTATATTGCAACCATTTTTTTTTCCCTTTTGTCGAATTGCTCCCATCAATCTCTCTCCCTTACCCAATGACGCAATGCAGTGGAGAACCATTCAGAACTTGAGTAGGTATTTGGTGTCTTGGAATCAATCATGTTTCGTGGAAGAAGTTTTTTCCTTTTTTTTCCTTGTGTCCTCTCTGGTTACTGTCAGGTAATTTCAAATTCCTAGGCATTTAAACCATGTAAATTGTTAATAGGGCCATATATGGATAAGTTTCACTTTTATGGTTTCAGAAGGTCAGCTGAACAATGTTTTCACCTTTGATTCTTCACTCTCGGGAACAATATTCACTATCAGTAGTGGTTTCATACGAGTTGATAGTTCCCTGTCTGGCTACGTCCATCTTTTTATTCAGTAATTAGTTTCCAAAATTGGTTGACTTTAATATATATTTCTACTTGAGCTCATTGATTGTTGACGAACCAAGCTGGCCTTAAAGAGAATCTCCCTCAATTCCAACATCTGCTCTCTTGTAGTCAATTTGTTTCTTCTTAGGTGTGGCTGTAGAATAACAAAAGAACTAGTGACCTTGCTAATTTTCCTGCAGATATGCAACATGCTGAAGAAGAAACACGAGGAAGCGAAAGAAATCATGGTTCGAGCTATTGTGACCAATAACAGCTTGCTGATGCTTAACCATCCCATGTTTGATGAGAAGATATCCTTTTTTTTTTTGAGTTACTGGTACCATTTTTGTTTTCTTGGCTTTGACTTTATTACTAAAAGGAAGTTTTGTATTCCTTTACAACTGAAAACATGCGCATGGTTGAGAAATTTGCTGCACAACTGGTGTTGAAATAGCTTCAAATGAAATGGCCAGATCAGTTGAAGGTACACCTCTCTCTATATATCTCCCTTTGTTAGATGTGCACTTAGTAGTTAGATTATGTGACTGATAGTTCAATATGCTGCGCCTATTTCAGGGACAACATATTCTATTTCCTGCTGCTGTTTGGACCATGTTTAACATCTCTCAACTTCAAAGCACTTCAATCAGGAAACATAGTAAATACCCCAACTGCGATCGATGCTCCGCTTCCAGGTTCAACGGACTTGACCATCCACGTCTTTAATTTTGCATAATCTTCAAGAATATCCATCCTGTTTACTTTGCTCAGACCACCCAGCTGGTGCTTGAGCCGCTTGTTTCTTCAGTGCTTCAAAATATGTTCATTGATTTAACTGTGCAAGATGCTCTAGTTAGATAATGTCAATGTAACTGGCGTTGGTTAGATTAGTCATGATACAAAGGAATGCTGTGTTTGATTGGTTATGACACAAAACTGCCATATCTTCAAAACACCTTCCAGTGGGCAGTACTAAGCTATTTCATTGATAGCTTTGGGTGACTACGAACGTTCAATTCCCCGCCGGTTGCCTCTTTTCTTTTAGTTTCTGTGTTTTCTTTATTATTGTTTAATCATTGTCGCAGTCCATAGGTAAAATAAATATACAAATAGGAACAAGCCAGTTTCTCACGAGATAGGGAGGTAGGAAAGGAAAGACACGATAGTTAAAGTCGGTCTGTTTTTGCTATTTAAAAGCAGTTTTTTTAAAAAGTAATATTTTTTATATATATTTAAATTATTTAGATGTGTGAATATAAATTTTAAAAAATAAAAAAAATATTATTTTAATAAATATTAAAAAAAATAATTTTTAAAAAACTATAACATGGGCTCTAGGCTAGACTGAATAAGTGAGGGGGAATATATTATATATGAGTTTGGAAGAATCCAAATTCTGGCAAAGCCCAAAAATCAGAGACCCTCTATTCCCTCCATCTGTCTATGAAAAACCAAAAAAAAAAAAACACATCCCAAAGGCCAAAACGAAACTTACCAAAAAGTTTCTCCTCCCTCCATCTACGAAAGCCAAAATCAAAATTTACTATTTCTCCGAAAACAAAACCACTTCAAAATTTTGTTTTGAAATTCCCCCCCTCCAAAATACCACCATTATGTATGCCCAGTCCTGCCTCTCCCCTTTCATCACCACCTCTCTCACGGTATCCCTTGCCAATGGCTGTTCTCTTTCTTAGTCAAGATGACAACAAGGAGAACATCCCTCCTTTCTTTCCAAAGCAAGCTACACTAATCACAAAATCCAAATCTCCTCTCCCCACCAGCAATAAAAGAAGAGTCAGGAGGCCACTTGAGGACATTACCACCCTCTTTAATCGAGAAATCTATTCAACTTCAGCTCTTGATAACAGGATCTATATTTTTCACTCACTTCCTTCAGCTTGCAAAGTGAGAAGTGGAAAGAGGAGAGCTGAGGATGGTGTTTACCCAACCTGCAAGAAGACCACCCAGTTGCTGCATTCCAGCAAAAATTTCAGATAGTTCAATGAACCAAGATATTTTTCTCTTATGACTTCCATTGTTTAGACAGTCATTCTGCTAATTGATTGTCCATTGAATCTTGGTTTCATCTTCTTTGTTGTTATTAATATTTATTACAAATTTAGTGTCAATCAATAGAAGCTCAGCAATTTCTTGCACTGGATTGATCTAACCTCACTGTTTGATTTGCTTTGTATTGAGACTACAATAAGAATAGGGATTTGATTTCAATCCCAAACAGGGTTCGCCTCAATCTACTGTCTAGTTCTTGCAGGGTTTTAAATTCTGTTATTACCAAAAGAATGATACAAACGCAATTTCTCATGTCTCTGTCAATTTCTAAGCAAATCCAAACTCACTTGGAAGCATTTTGTTTTCTCTCCCCCCTTTTGTTCTTGTTGTCTGTGGAACAAGTCTCTTGTCTGTTTCACGCTGCCAAAATCTTAGAATTGGATGCCAACAAGAGAGATTCAAATTTTATACTCTGTTTGTAAGGAGGGATTGGAGAAGAGAGATTGAGTGTATCCGACTAGCAAGAGGAATGGCGACCCAAGGAGGGATTTTCTCACTTGTAATTTCTAACACTCCTACCATTATATTTGTCTTTGTAATTTTCAGTACTTTTAATTTAGATGGATTGACTTCCATCTTTACTCTCTCTTTGTCAGACAAACAACTGGATGGATAGTAAGTTATCAATCATTTCTCCTTCCTCCTCCCTATCCTTCCATTTTTCCCAATCCATCCTTACTAACAAATATGGATGAAGGCAATTTCTTCTTACTTGAAATCATACCCTAGTTATGAACAGATTGGAAGACATCTATTGAGCTCTTTCTTTTTCCTGTTGAAATCATATCAATTCATTTGAAGACAATGATTGAGCCTTTTCTTTTTCTGATTTTGGCCCCTAGTCCATGTATAAGAAGATGCATGATCATGTCAGCTAACTCAGAACAGTATTTGTTATTCATACTTGACCTTGGACTCCTAGCTAAGCTTGGCCTGAGAATGATCCAAATTGTTAGCAATCTTTGCAGAGAATGCACCCATAAATAACCAAGTTGATAGCTGCAGAGATTCATATACCTTAAACTAAGGCTAGTGTGTAGGATACTAGTTAATTTGCCGTATGTTACAAAGGAAATTGTCTCAAGCATTTGGTGAAAATTGATTCCATCATAGTTACTAAATATGAAGCAGTTGGTTTCCGTCAAATCCTGAGGACAAAAAAGAGATTAAGGCGCTGTTTGAAATTGCATTCCTAATAGTGTTTTGTGAAAATTTAATTTTTTTTTTATGCTTTTAGATTATTTTGATATGTTGATATAAAAATAATTTTTAAAAATAAAAATATATTATCATCATGTATTTGCATTTTAAAAAGCAATGCCAACCACATTATCAAACATCCCTAAGAATTCATAAGGTAGGGGTGGCGGTTGCCAGCCCGCGTGAGTGGGTTCATTCTTAATGCTGGATAGAGTGGATTCAACAGAACATTATCACTAAAAAATTTCTGAGTGCAACATTAAAGAGACTGTTTTTACTAGCCTGGAAGCAATAAAAAATTCTAGGATTTGCTTGTACAGGTTTCTGTCGTGGACAAAAGATTCTGACGAGTACCACCACATATTCTGATATGAAGTGGTCTGTACTTTTTCTGAGGAATCAGAAAACTAAAGGGATTACAGTCCAAACGTGTAATAACCATATAACCACTAAAAACACAGTAAGATGAACTCATTCCACCCACTTTTGTTATTATAAGAAAAAGGGATCTCTGTTGATCTCTATATATTACACCCTCCCCATTTTCTCTGCAGAAGAGAGTTCCTGAGAGATTAAGAAATATGGCTTGCGTGAGATTTTACTTGTGCGTGATGCTAATATTGCTGTCATTTGCACAATCTGAAACTCGCCCCCTTGATCCTTCAGCTGTGAGAAGGAACCTGATCAGGACAATTCGAGCCCTGGGCGAGACTGAGACTTACAATGTCAAGCAGGGGAACGAAGGCATGATCGGCGGTCGATTCTCAAGTAAACGAGTGAGCCCAGGAGGACCTGATGCTCAACACCACTGATAAAACAATGAAGATTTTGTGTGAGAGGTAGACAGTTTTCATAACCTGCTATAAGAAGTCTCCTGCAAGTCTAGATTAGACCGTGTTTGTAGCTCTCAGATATGTGATGCTTTGATAGCTATTTAACTTGATATGTTCATGGAATCGCCATGGCCATGTTGTAGGGAACTCCTACTATGTTGTTATAGAATGCGTGTAATTCTTATGATGTAGCTCGAGTTATCAATTTAACTGTTTTTCAACTTGGAACTACTTTTTATCCTTCTTTGAAGATGATGTTAGAGAGTAATATAAAATAATCGCGGGATAGTTCCTTGGCATACAGTCTAAATAGGTTAACCTTTCTTTGACAGAAAAAGAGAAACGATAGAAGAAACATAAATTTGCACAAACATTACTAGGTTTGACAGAACAGAAACGGAGCTGGTTAGCTCATAAAATGATTTATAAAAAGGCAATGCTGGTTACTGGAACTGGAAGAAACAGTAAGTTGGTATTCTAGTAACAATGGATAAGATGAAGTCCATTAAAGATACATTCCTTTCTTACAACTGTGGCTGCTCCACTGGGCTTAAAATAACAGCTGTTTAGTCTCTACAATGCGCTCACTCATAAGCTGGAAACTTTTCATGTTTCAACAATGATAAGCTGGATCTTTTCTACTCTGTGACACAAAGCAACAGGTATAAAATTATGGAATCTATGCAAGCAATCTTTATTATGCCTTTTGCGCCGAAGTTGTTGGTTTAGGATTACGTGAAAGCATGGCATCATGACTCTGCTCAGCCCCAGAAGCATCTGTTCTGATTTATCTGTCATTTTTGTGCTTAGAATCTACTTTCAGGTTTGCTTAGATAGCAGAATCAAAGGGTGAGTTGCAGGGAGATTTTTTAACTGAAAAAGAGATCAAATAAGAAGCAAATGTTAAAAGAAACCAAACACTAGTGTCCATTGCTTGATTTGTCCTTTCTTTCAAAAAACACCCTGCCATTTCATTCTCTCAATAGCAGCATTCTACCCTTTATTCCAAAGGCAACAAGTATCACACTTTCATCTACTGGAAACATCAAGACAGTTCATAATGCTTACGCCTCAAGCACCTTCAACACATGTGCTTGAAGCCGTAGAGCACTGCCAATGTACAAAAGTCACTTTTCAGAATGATTTTTTAAGAAAACAGACCATTTCCTTGTAATAAAAATGCAGTCAAATCCTATATTGAACTATTAAAAAAGTTATCAGATTAAACAATACTAGAGCTCTCAGCACTCCATAACGATAGAGGATTATGTATGGATTTTCTGTCCTATTCTCTTGGATTGTTTTACTCTCTTCTGTTTATTCTGCATAGCATATAAAACAAAGGAAGTCACCATTTAGAACCTCAACTTTTACTGAGAACTAAAAGCGGGCCTCGTATGCTGGCCTTAATTCTTGATCTTAGCTTGGTTCTGTTCCAAATTAACTTAGCTACATCAAGAAAAAGACACAGAAAGTTTCCCTCACTAGCCCAAATCCCAAAAGCATGAAATGAATTGTTATTACCATGTTGATTCAACACGAAAATCCAAAAATAAGGATCATAGTAGTCCTCAATATATCATATTTTTCTATCACGAAAAAGTAATGCTGCGAGAGCATAACAAGTTAACAAGTGAGTTCTGACATGGCTTGAAAATTGTTATTGGTTTGGATAAAGCACCTGAAGACTCATGATTCATGCTTGAAATTTGTTTGAAGTCGAGTCAATGGTGATTGCATGGATTCTTACCAATTAGAACGTAAGACAGGAAAAAGGATTGGATTTGTTTGGAACCTATTATGAAAAATCCAACTGAGAAATCTAATTTTTTGTTCTCAGCGTGGGACAAAGACCTCGGCCTGGGAGATTTGGCGAAGCATCCTACAGGTGTAAGTAGCTTTCATGCCCAGTGGAAAAAGGAGGAATGCCTTTCAAGAGTGAGCTTTTTAACTGCAAAATTGCGATGCCTGCTCATAGCCCTTTAACTTAAGTGTTAGACCTGACTAGACTGTCACACTTCACACGCATATATGGCTAAAAACTTCAGCACCAGATTGGATAATATGAGTAATTGAAAAAGATGTCTCCAAGGCTTAACTTTGTTCAATAGTAGGCTAATGGATACCTCATCCTTGTCAGTCTCTTGTTTCCACATCATACAAAAATAAAAACAGAAGTTGTTCACAGAAATGTTACTTCAGCCACAAGCACAATATTACAAGCAGGAAAAGTAAAAACAGCCAAAACACAGATTGTTGTTTACTGCTACTAAAATTCTTTCCAGAATTATGTTTGGATAGTTGTTTGATTCGACTTGTCATAGAACCAAGTCCCATTTTGCTTCACCTGGATTTGTGCCTTCAAACACTGTAAGGTTTAAGGAGCAATTGGTATTTTAATTCCTCACTGTCAAAGATTAGGAAAAGCACTAATCATGGATCATTAAATAGGATGAAGCAAGCAATTACGCTCTAAGTTTAAATTGAACAATTTGATAAACTATAAAAAGTTTTTCTTTTTTTTAATAATCCACACTGACAATAGCAATATTTATAAAGCTCGGCAGCGAGGTTATGCTTATCTGACAGCACTACCCGGCATGGAAAAAGGCAGTTACGCTCTAAGTTTATCCAAATTAAAGGGCTGCTTTCTCCATTCTGGTTCTCGGCTTAGCTCCATGAGGTCATCTTCTATGGGAACCATGGAACTGATTGTTGATCAACCGGCCGGAATAAAACAGGCCTTAGCATTACTTAGGCTTCAATGAAGCTTCTACTTTGTGTCATCGACGGTCTTTGGTAGGTTTATACTTTATGCCACATCTGCAATGACAATGACAGAATTTGATTTATCATGCATGAACGTTTGTTCATCTGCCATGCAGGATCAGAATAAGACCGACAAATATTAATAAGATGAATCAAAAGGATGTCCTGCCAGCCATATATATCATATGATTGGTAAAGCTTAGTAGGATTCATTACAATGATTTCAGGCTAATAAAAACAATCTGGTGAGTGGTACCTGATGGTACAATACAAAAAGAAGTCTGAATACCTGACACAATGCACTTGGTTGGACGGGAATAATATAATTATTATTTTGCTCCAACAAATAAAACAATAAGCTCAGTGTTGCGATAATTTAGTCTTGTCCATAGTAGTCTTTCGTCATAATGGGATAATGGGATTGACAGGGGACAATTAAATCTAACCACGGTGTAAAGGCTAAATTATTTTTAAAAATAAATTTTTAAAAAGATTGGTAAATGATAACTAGGTATTTTTCTTTTTTATATGCACAATATAAAAACTATATTATCTTTATGATACAAATCTCATGATCACGTAGTCAAGCAACCGCCAACAAAGTTGAAATACAATCTGAAAAGTTAAAAACTAGATTTGATAGAACTTTGATCTCACTACTAAAAAATGAGGATATTAGCATCAAATTTTAGTAACAAATTAGCAACGGATTATATATATATATATATATATTATTTTTTTAATATCAGCAACAGACTTAGCAATGAAAATTTCATTGTTGAAGGCAACATAAAATTTGCAACCGATTATATACTGCTAATTGAAAAAAAATTATTTAAATCTTAGCCTAAAACTAAAATTATATAGACTGTTGATTAACTTTAACATTATAAGATCTCAACCGTTGATTAGTCTAAAAGAAAAATTTATAAACTTGCCTTCCACCTGGAAACGTAAACACAACAATGAAAAAAAATAATCAACTAGAAAATTAACTTGCAATTTCTTCATCTCCTTCATCCCTAACATCCATAACTCTAGAAAAATAGTTAACTGATTATCCGTTGCTAAAAAATCAGCAATGACATATCTGCATTTTATATTTTCTGTTGCTGATTCCGTTGGTAAATTTTTTTAGCAACGAATTTTAGTTTTATTTGTAATGGATTAGTTAGTTTCTAATTGCTCTATTTTTTAGTAATGTCCGGAGGTAACCTTATATCTAAGAACAAAAGATATTGAAATAAACTTGGACTTAGAGATAACCTTGTACCTAAGTATGCGAATTAAGCCACGAAACTAGTTAATGTTTGATAAATAGGTAAATGATGTTTTACCACAAACAATGAAAATGAAGAAACTCATGTTTATTATCAAGTTGCTGAAAATTACAGTTCTAAAAATATTATATAGTCTCATTTAAATAACCCTAAAGGGCCTCTTTTAGGTTGCAAGCCAATGACTCCAAACTAGAAATCAATTAACATAAGTTCAATAATTAAATAAACTCCTAAACAATATCTAATGAGCAAAAACAAACCCAAGTTAAAAATAATTGTTCAACATCAAATAAATAAAATAGGATAATAAAAACAAAATTTTCATGCTAGAATTCCTCCATGTAGTCGAAATCTCCAACTAGAAAACTTTGTTTTGGCTGGAACTTTTAACATAGAAATTCATCTAGAAAACTTTGTTTTGATTATTAGAATTTCCTTCCTTATATTGTCTCCTCTTAATCTCCTTAATATGCTAGGAATACCTACAAAATAAAGAAAAGAAACCCAAGATAAAGATCTTCTTAGATGCATGCCACATCAAGTCCATATGGGACTTGGAATCCTTGCAAACTATGAACTTCAATTCTCCAATGAATCCAAGCCACATTAAGAACCCTTGTAGCCCAAGCCTATGCATAAGTTTATGACTTCAATAAGCCTCATTTGATCATCCCTGTTCAAAATTAACCTATTATAGGTCTAGACTGATTGGGCTGAAAATAGCAAAGAATGAATATTTTGTCGATGAATTTGTCAAAACATTAACAACAACTTTGACTAACTTAAATAATATATTCTTGAGCTTTGATTGATCTGAAACTTTCCCAAAATATAGTTTTACATGTCTAGTATTTCCTTCTATATTTGAGCTCGATCTGATACACGGTTTGAGAGATATGTCTGATCTTACAAAATTGGCCAATAGGTATTTTAAGGCAAAATACGGACCTAACTTTGTTCGTATCACCTTACAAGAGAAATTGTTACAATGTTGATAAAGGGCTATTTGGTCTTTTTATATTTTTTAAGCATAGTGTAAAGTCTATATTACCCTTAAAAGCAAAAAAAATCAAGTTTAAATCTAGGGTCTTCTTTGTATTTCAAACCGGTTTTTTAGTGATTACAAATTAGCTAGGGGTAATTTGGTCTTTTAACAATCATGTATATATTTTTTTAAATGTTGGTGTTTTTTTCCTTGGAGACGATTTGGTCTTTTAACAATCATGGATATTATAAAATAAAAAAATTGTCGGCGCTTCTCATGCTCTTCGAGTAGCGTGTGTATCCAATGTAGTGTCACCCAAACCCTAACCCAGCCTTCCAGGGTGGTGTTTGAAGCATCTAACAGTGAGCTTTCTATTGGTTCCACGTGTGTACACGGATGAGTGGTGGTTAGAGTCTAGTGTAATTTTTTCTTCTCCTCCCTCTTTTCTCTCTTGTCCTTGCCAAGATATAAAGGTATCTTTTTATTTATTTATTTTATCTTATTTGATCCTAATTCTTTTGATTTCTATTTGTTTTCTTCTTTAATTTTTTTATTGAATTTTTTCTTCAATTTCGCCCTTCATCATTTGGTTTCATTTAATCTTTACATTAAATTTGGTCTTCATTCTTTTGATTGTTAACTTTTTCTTTTCCTAATTGAATTTTATTTTTAATTTTATTTCTCACCATTTGATTTCAAATTATTTTTACATCAGATTTAGTCCACATTCTTTTTATTGCTATTTCACTTGTTTTAGATTAATTTTGTTTTTGCAATTTCATACCTTTTTATTTTGTTGATTTAGAATTTTTTCTGCATTATTTTTTAGGGTTTGCCTTCTATAGGGTTAGTTCTAGGCTCATGACCAGGGTCACGGATTTCAAAGGTGTAACATCGATTGATTTTGATCTTTTTTTTCAATTTCTTCTTTCAACATTTGATTTATTAGAATTTTTTTTTTTTTTTGCTTTCGACGAGCTTCATATTTTTTTTACGTTGTTAGTTTATTTATTGTCAATTACATACTTTTATGCAAGGCACCCCCTTTTATCTTTTATAGCCAACAATGACAGCACATCATTTTTTATACAAGGTAAGTGCCTTTTTCTTGATTAATGGCTATTTTTAACCAACATATCACTAATGTTCATCAACCTTCTCACCAGTGAAAATGTTAAACATTACAACTGATGGTGGACACCAAGATTTCCACCAATTAATTACAACAACACTCTTTAAGTTTGAGGTAAGCCAACATGACTAAGATTTTTAAATACCTTGAGTCACTAGGTAAACAGAAGACAAACTTCATAGGCCACAAAACTTACTATTAGTTTTCTCTTATATTACAAAACCTCATCTTACATTCAAGACTTGTTCTACATCATAAGACCTTATCATACATTATCAAACTCATAATTTCTCTTATATTATTTATCCCTTACTATTATCAACTTAAGCATTGAAAAGTCCCTTGTTCCACTAAAGACTTATTTTCTCAGGATTACTCAAGCCCAAACACAAGCTAAACATGAAGTCCAACTCACACATCATGGCCCAGTTTCACAAACCAAGGAAAGCTTGATTTTTATATGAATTGTTTTCCTGAATTTATCATCGGCACTGTTTGTGAGAAACTAAATAAAAAAGTTAGTTCATTCCTTTTTACTCCTTACCTAAAATATTTATATGGTCAATAAAACTCTTGGACAAGGGAGAATAATTGATCTCTCTACCACAGAAACTTTAATTCCTCTAGTACTCTAACAACTCTTTAACCAAATACAAATACTTAACAATGTCATCACAGTGATGCAATTATATAAGCACACTCTTCCATCTATGCAATAACAAGCCCCCTTGCATGCACCACTGAGTGCATACAGATGACTCCATTTCCCTAAAACACTTTCCCTAAAAAGATAGGGCAAGATGATATGTAAACGAATAACGCTCAAACTCTTATACTTAAAAAAACCTACACACATCGTTCTTATATGAGATGCTCTAAACAATCCAGTCGCTAAAGAAAAATACTTGTACGTGAGACAAGCTTCATGACTTCATGAGTTTGTAGGCAAGAACACAACCCCTATAAAGTGGGAGAATCCTCATTATATCATAAAATATTCCACATTTAACTTTCTAAGAATTGTGTCGCCATAAAGGCTAGCCTAGATAATTATAAAGGACTCATAGACCCTTAAGAGCACATATAAAATGCCACACAAGACAATGATGTTATGTCAAAGTTCTTTCAACAATGCTTTGCAGATCTACACGTGCATGGTACCACAATCTAGAGCTTGACTTTATTCTTCACTTTAGATATCTCAATTTTAAACCCATCTCTCACTTCATTACAACATTCTAGCTAAAAAGAGAACCTAAAAAATCTTCATCATCATACAATAAGAAGATGAGAGCATCAAGATCCTGTTAGACAGATCTAGAGTTATTTATGATTTATGCAAAGATTACTTGAAGATTAAATGTTATTTTTAGCTTTGAATAATTACTTCAATGTTGGGTTATTATAAACCATAAGTCGTCTAAATATCTTGCCTTTAATGGTGTAATCCACACGAACCATCAATGAAAAATCTCTTAAACTCTTTAGGAAAGAATGATTGTTATGCCTTTAAGTGCTAACTCTTTTGTTTTATATTTTTTAGTGTTTTGTATTGTACTATGTATTATATATATATATATATATATATATATATATATAAAGGTATAGCATTTTATTTATAGGGAAACTTGAAAATCTTATAAATAATAAAATATCAATTTTTCTCATTGAATAATACCACATATATTATTTTATAAGTTTTTTTAAAACAATATTCAATCAAGTCTTTACTTGATTTTTCTAGGTCTAAAATTGTAATTCTCTATATAAATTATATTCTAGTTCTCAATTTCTAAAACTTATTTACAATCAAATCACACTTGATTAATCATCATAGTTTAATTTATGACTAATGGTTCTTATGTGTGTGACTCATTAGGTCCCTTAATAAGTTAGCCAAATATAAATCACAATCTAAACTAGGATTAAATAAATTAAATAAATAAATTTATTATTAATTCTATAATTGATTGATTTATATTTGAAGATCAAGTACAATGTTTAGCAACATGTCATGATCCTCCAAATATTAGAAAAGTTATAAGTGGTTTGACTTAACCTTTCAGTGACTAGTTTCTCAATGTAATTATTATCTCTTCATCAACAATGTCTTAATTTAGACATTATAGCATGGAGTGTGTCTACTACATCAAATCATGTTTATTCTTAACACTATAGTCATTGATTCTTTAAATAAAACTAGAAACTCTTTTCAAATCTCATTTCATCTTATCCATTCTATTAAGAGAGTTAATTGTAATAACAAAATCACTTTTATAAACCTTTGAGAGTTAGGTAAAAACTATTGGTATTGGTGAGGTAATTTTATCAAGGAAAAATCTTGAAAAGGGTATATCTTCAAGTGAGAAAAATCATGAGAGGGAATATCTTTAAGTGGTGAAAAAATCTTGAAGAGAAAATATCTTAAAATGATGTAAAAATCTTATTATGGATTCATTAAATGGTTGTAATACTCTTGTACTTGGACTAATAAATGAATACAATACTCAAGTACGGGCTAGTACTTGAGGTATGGATATAGGTTTGTCGAACCACGTTTAAAACGAGTTTGCAAATTCTCTTCCATTTATCTCTTTACTTTAAGTACTTTAATTATATTGTTGGTTATTGTGTTTATTTGAAGTAATTTGTATTATTTATTAATATTTGTGATATACCTAATTCACCCCCCCTCTTAAGTGTTGTGGTTACCTTAATTCTTGAACAACAGAAGAGGACATGAGAGATTAAGAGCATTAAAAAGGACACTAAGAACATATTGGTTTTTATTATGGAATAAAAATAAATAAGCTAAATAAGAAGGAAGATTAGAAAATAGTTTGGAAAAAGGTATGGTGACCTAATTGGTTGAAGTAGAATTTGACTCTAAAAAAAATAGGGAATAATTATTTAGACTAGATGAATTAAAAATATGAAAGGATGACTCATAAAAAGTACAATGATGAATAATGTAAATATGATGAGAATGAATGTCCAGACACTAATAACTAATATGGAGTGAACTATAACCTAGGAAAACACAAGGTGAATAGCAAAAAGTTGTTTTATAATCATTGTATTATCAAATATAGAAAAAAACATAAGCATCCAAAAAACTTGAAGAAAAGTATAAGTAGGATAAAATCAAAATAGCATTTTAAATGGAGACTCAAAATATAGAATGAGAGTTAGAATGCGATTAATATAATATATAGTAGTTTCAATGACATATGAACAAAAGTTAAATGGAAATGATATTTAAGCAAGAAGTGTTAGCCTTATTTCAATAATATACTGATTCAAAAATTTTATTTTGTTCAAAAGCGTAAGGAAAACTTACACAGTGAGAATGCCAAAATTTTGAAAAATAGTATGAAGTTTTTGAAATTCAATACCCTAATTAGTTTGCAAGTTTTTGATCCGAGTATGAAATTGAATTTTAATTTTAATTAAATAAAAGTGTTATAAACTTGTAATTTAACACGCATAAGGTAAAAAAAATGAATTTAGTAAAATAGTTCAAAAAACAATAAAATAACATTACCCTTTAACTGAGAAAATGGAGGAAGTGCAACAAATATATAAATTTGATCTACTAAATTTAACCATTGGGCAAGTAGTACAATTAGAATTCAAAAAAGATGATAACATAGGAAATTATTTATTAGAAACTAAATGTTGTAGCACACATGAATGAGGATGATCAAGACAATGATGTTAAAGTTTAGGTGACACATGAACAATAGGAAAGACACATGGACTGGTGTAGAAGAAGGAGCATGAAGGATGCAAAGATCATCTTTAATGGTTTTGAAAATAATGATTGTCTTGGATGTGCAATCCTTGACAAGATAAAAATAATAATAGAATTCAAAAAAGACATTATTATCAATAGAAAATTAATGCATAAAAAGCAAAGACCTTTTTATATTAAGAACAAGATTAATGATTAATTTAAGGTGCAAATAAGTGTATAAATACTAAAATGACCAATAACAGGGGTTAAATGACCCTTGCTATCCCTCACTTCAAGGTGATTTAAACCACTATATGACTCCATATATTAGAGGCTAATAATATCTGAAGTGACATGACAAGTGGCTCTAATATTCGGGTGCCAATTATGATAATCAAAACTACCAAGGTTATTAGTTAAATTTGTCAACACTACTAAATTTACTAAGCCAATTGACCATAATCTTTTCTCATCTCCATATAGATGATTATTGCTTTCTACATTGTTAATCTAGAGAGGGAAGGAGGTGGCTAAGTGTTCCTAATTGCAATATAACCGACATAATGAATGTGGTTGCGAGTTGGACTGATTCCAAGGTTGTAATGATCTAAAAGTATGATAAGTATTACAGGCCATACTATTGATAAGCTTTTTTATTATTGTTAAACCTCCTACAACCACCAAAGAAAGTATTACTATAGTAGGGATGGCCACCGATATAAAAGAAAAGTTATTGTCATCGGCCTTGTTGGGGTGCAATAGATCGGCATTGTTGAGTTTCTAGATAGAAGGTCTTGACATCATTGTCTTACCAAATAGAAAGGTATTGAAAAATATTTATATTGATAAACTCATGGTTTAATAATAAAGAGTGGAGTTCAATAAAGGATATTGGTTTTACCTTAGTCGAAAAAGTAGTTAGAAAATCCTTAAATTTGCACAAAGCTCTTTGAATAAGTTAATATTGACATATGAAGGATCAAGAGGTTTACCAACAATTGTGAGTTCAAAACTATATGCATTTTTACATTGTAAGTAGACTAGGAAAATTTCATCAAGTTTCTAATGCATCTCAATAAAGACACAATGCATCGATATAATGCATGTTGCTAGTGTCGATGCTTAAGTGGTCTAAATGATATGAGATGTGTTATAACCAATAATTAAATACTATACCTTAGTAGAGAGAAATAGTTAGAGTGTTCATGAGTAGTTGATCCTATTATACTAACTGTACTAACATAATATAAACTTGATTGACTTCTTTAATGTTATCAGTAATGATAGCTTCGAAAGGGAATGGATGACTACCATCTATAAATTCAAATAATCATTAGTCAATTAGAAATGGTTAAACCTAAGCTTTCAAAAATATATAGTTTTTATATTGTAAGTTTTAAATGGAGATGGTGGTGAGCATGTTAAAGGTTGCAACAACTGATTTTGTTAGGGTTGACATAGATAATACTGGTGCTATTAGAGCTTATAGAGGGTGGTTGTGCTGAAGAGGGATTTGTCATGGGTTATGATGTGGAGGACATGTTTCAAAAATAACCACAATATACTTGATATATTTGTTATAGGATGAGCTGAAGAAGATAAATAATAACGATGATAATGATATAATAATAATAATAATAATAATAAAGATTGTTGGTGCAAATTGGTTCTATTTTGATGCAAAATGTTTTTAAAATGAGGTTTTGATACATAATAGAATAGGAAAAAAAAAACTAATGAAAAGGAGAAACTAGAATTTTTTTTTTCATTTATTATGTACATGTGTTACATATAAAAGAAAGAATAACCAACCCTAATAGGTTTTATATAATAAATCATAATATAATAAATACAATAATGTTAATATGCTAGATAACTTTGACTAAAATTATATTTAATTATATTTCTTAAAATTAGAGAACATTAAACGAGGTAGTGAGAGAGGGAGCTCCTCTAGTTTTGTTCTTGCTTTTTCATCATCGCTATTGTATCTATACTCGCATCCTCCCCATAGTAATATTGATATCTCAATTTTCTAGTTTTCGAGTACACTTTAGGTTGTGCATGCATTAAGGGGGGCACTTTAAGAGAAACAAAGATTGCTCTAGTGTTTTTCTAGCAAGGCTAGGTTAACTTGTATAGCCTAGATCTATTGTGTGTGTTTTATAGTTGGATCCTATAAGAGGACCCTTTTTTCGATATCCATTAATTCCTTAGGGAATGAGAATCGAAAGGGATCCCATCGCTTGTGACTTGGTTTGGTTTGACAACCTGGATCATGAGACCGAGATAATTCTATAAAAAACAATTCAAAATAAATTATGAAACTCAATTCCTAATAAACCCAATGTTAAATAAGAAATTAAAAAAAATCAATTGAAAAATGGACACAAAAATCATATCAATCAACTAGAGTCAATCGACCAAATCTATGACCTAAGTCATTAGACCGGGATAACCTCATAGAAAGCAAACTAAAATAAATTATGAATCTTAATTCTCAATCAACCCAATATTGAAGGATGAAATTAAAAAAACAAATCAACTAAAAAAACAAGGACAAAAAAAAACCTAAGTCAACTAGCTTAACTTGTAACCTAGGTCGTAGGATCGTAAGAACTTCATAGAAAGCAAAAAAAAAAAAAAATTAAAGCTTAATTCTCAATCAACTCAATATTGAATTATTAAATTATAAAAAATCAAATATAAAAACATGATAAAGAAAATAAGTCGGGTCAACCTAAATTAACTTACCAAACCTGAAAGAATTTATAAAGTCCAATTCCTAATCAACCCATTGTTGAAGGTTAAAAAAATTCAATTTAAAAAAGGACAAAAAAAACCCGAGTCAACCTAACTAACCCACAAAACTCTCAACTTAGGTTATGAGATCGTGATAACCCCATAGAAAGCAAATAAAAAAACAATTATGAAGCTCAATTCCCGGTCAACCCAATATTGAAGGATGAAGTTAAAACAATTAATTAAAATAATGACAAAAATAACTTAAAATAATTAATTAAAATAATGACAAAAAAATAACTTAAGTCAAACATGGCTAACCGGCAAAACTCGCAACTCGTGTCATGAGACTATAATAACTCTATAGAAAGCAAATCAAAATAAATTATGAAGTTCAATATCCAGAAAATCCATTATTAGAGGATGAAATTTCAAAAAACAAATCCTCAAAAATGTTGGGGACTAAAGTGAAAAGGACTTTGGCATTTCACTATTCATTGCTACACTGAAAATGCAAGGCCTTTTAGTACATGTTGATAATGGACTTATTGTTTGGCTTTTTTTTAATCGTTTCAATTTCTTTTTCGCCCCTTTGTTTTCTTTTTTTCATAACCATATTTTATTGTTTTTCAATTAGGTCCTTTAACAATTGGTTGGATTGAGATTTGGGCTTGGTATTTTGGTTTGATTTCTATTTATGAGTTCTTGCGGTAGCACGAGAGATTTTAGCTTTCAATTGACACTCGATTTTGTGTAAATAGTTTGAATTTTTTAATTTTCCAACGAATTGAAACTAAAATGACTAGATTTGTAAATGAGAAAAAAAGGCCCTTCTCTTTCTAGAGAAGAGAAAGGGAAAAGAAAAGGAAGGAGAAGAAATTGTCGCCTAAGCCATACTGACATTCCTTCTAAGCCACTTGTCAGCTTGGGATGACCGCCTGACAAGACAAATCCAACCGTGTCAAGAACAACCACTTTTAGAGATTGAAGGTTACTACATGCACAACCAAACAACAACAACTCCGCTGACACCCTCACATGTGTATATCATATGCAAACCCTTTTTCTTCCCTCTTTTTTTATTTTAGTAATTCATTTAATATCATGCACCAACTCTTCAATTAAGTCTCGAGTTTTATTCCAATCGAACCTAATCAATTTTCCTTCAATTTAATTTCTAATTTTTTTAGTAACTCATCAATTTAGTCTCGTTTTTCCAAAATGGAAAAGAAGTTAGGAAAAGAAAAGGAAGGAGATAATTGATAAACCTAATTAGCGCATTGTAGTTATGCAAATGATATATGATATAGTTAACTAATTTTGTGGTTAATTCTTGTTGATTAGGTTGAACAATATGGTGCAGCTTTAAAATTAAATAAATGCATTAAATTTTCTCGACTCAAAATCATTTTTTTTATGTTGCTGTGATCACTAATGATGTCTGCAATTTTTTTATTTTTTTTGTTGTCGTTGAAAAACAATTTGCTCTGTCATGTAGTGGAGCATGGGACAACTAACCAGTTTTGTCTCTAATAGCAGACAATGGTGGCCAAAAGTTTCATATGCAAAATGGAAAACCTTAAAAGGAGATCTGTCCGTTCATAGTGTCAAGATTTTGATTTCAGCATTGGATTTTAAAGTGACTGAAAATGTTAAACTTCCTGACTAGACACGCATGCCAAAAAAGCATTACGGTGCAGTTTGTCATCTACCAAGTTAAAGGCAAAAATATAGAATTAAGATTTTTCAAACTCGGATATGGTTATAAATTATATATAAAAAATTATGATATATTCTAAAATTCAATCATTTATAATTGTAAGAAAAAACAACACACTAATTTTTTACATGGCAGATGAACTAATTAGTCTATATAGAAAAAAATTAGAAAAAAAAACCAAAAGTAATTAGAAAAATAAAATTTAAAAAAAGAGAGAGAAAAAATGATATTCTAGCTTAATTTGGGCATTAAATGACCCCAGCCAGTTATAACAAACTACTCGTCACTAGAAACAATACCTATATAATAAAATATTAGTCTAATCCAATAATTAAATTGAAAATTATAGTTGTTTTCATTAAAATCTTGTTTAACTCATATGAAATTCTTCTTAAACTTGACACTATCATTATGATCCATGACTATATTTGACTAGACGTGCCAAGCAACTGGCTAGTCAAGATATCGGTGGAGTGAGTTTCAATAAAAAAATCCTAAAATAATTGTAATGCAAGCATTTGCGCATTCACCCTCTTCATGAGTCAAATAAAATTATTTAAATCATAAAGTCCACTATCTTTCCGAACGCCTTTGTGTGCCTTTTGTTGATGTGCTTTGCTTTCCCGAGTCTCCAATTCACACGCCATGAGACTATCAGAAGGTCGAAAACCTTCTCTGCCTCTGCAGCGAAAGTTGCATTTGAGTACATCAGCAATCCATTTTCATTCATGATCAGTATATAATACTAATCGGGGTCTCTAATATCTACTATGAATCTTCTAATGGATAATGACATCATCATTTCTTTAGATGAGTCAAGTTTTTATCAAAATAAATATTGAATCAAGAAAGATTTATAAATATAAATTTTCAGGAAAACAAGCATGTCTAATGAAGTCCTAGTGAAGATACGTTAGACTTGGCAGCGTGCCAAGCTCGAGAACTATGGATCTAGCGCTAGCCAGACCCAGACACGATTGAGCTTGGCATTATATCAAGCTCAATCGTGTACACCTAAGAAAATGTGCATTCTCTCTTAGGCACACCCCAGGGAATAATCATCTTCCCTTGGGTCTAGTTTAGGAGAAGAGCTTAGCCTTTATGTGTTTAACTACATTTGAAATCTTGGATCCTAATTTCTCTATACCTTTAAGGTGTATAAAAGTCCTCTAGAGACCTGTCATATATATTTTTATCAAATATTAATATAAATTAGAGGAATATTTATATCTCATTAAATGCTATCATGGTAATACTACACTCTAGACCGCTCTTTTTACAAAATAAAAAGACTTATAGATTATAAATACACCATGAAATCTTCAAAACAAAGGTTCACGGTCTTTATTCTCGGCTATATATATATATTTCAGGGTATCTCTTTCTAAAATATTATTCTTGTTTTCTCTCTCTTTAAAAAAATATTTATTTAAGCATCGAAGAGTTCTCATCTCCATCAAGAGAACTTTTTGCAGGTACTAATTACAAGTCAGTTTAGTCTATCAAGCACTTAATATAAGCTATCAACACTCTTGACTAAAAAAAATATAGATAAAATTACTAAAATCAATTCATTAACTAATTATTGAACCCAAAAACTTTATTCGTAGAATGCTTGAAATTTTAAAACTTATCCCTTTTTCAGTCAGGGGAAAAGCCAATTTCAGAGTGTTCGATTCTTGACCTATCTTTAGCTTCAAAAGGTTTCAATCTTTATCTTCAAAAATATAACAAATATACATTCTCCCTCTCTCAGGTTGTCTTTTCTTGTTGCGTCCTTTGTCACTTTGGAAATTTTAAAAAAACAATTCTAATAGTACTGTGCATGAGCATAAACAAATTAGTAAAAGCAAACAGCAATTACTTCTTGCCAAACTAGGTATCATAGGAGGCAATCTCATATTAGCAATGACCAGGTGGAAAGCCATTGCCCAACATCAAAAGGTGGGAACGCATTTGTACGTGGCGTTTCAAATGATATTGAATGATTTAATAAAAAATAAAAAATGCCCACTCCTTTGTTTTATTTTTTATTTTTAATTTAACGTGGATGTCCGGGCCAGCTTACGCGCACCTCGACTAATCCCACGGACTCTGAAGTTAACAACCATGTAAGCCTCTAGTGACCATCATATGAGCAACCACAAGGCTCGAACTTGAGACCACAGAGGGAGCAAACCTCTTGATCCCAAGTTCTTACCACTGAACCACCACCCCACTCCTTTGTTTTATTGTTCAAAGGTTTCCGTGTCCTAGCATTTCTTGATTGTAATTTCTTCAACAACTGTCCAAAATCTCAGATATAAAAGAAGATAATGAGTCGACCAACAAGTTCTAGTTGGCCAATCTAAGATATGTTCAACTCCTGAAATTTGTTCTTATTCATGGGTGCTTGAGTGGGGACTGTGGACCAAGAATTCGAGAAAGTCATGGTGATGGGGTTTACATTTGCAGACCTCCATTGAAGAAGAAGACAACAATACACACGGGGGATAGAACCCATGTTGCTTATTGTTTATTCTTCAAAATCTTGGGAATTTCTTACGCATTTGCATTATAAATTCATGCATGATTCTATTGTTCTGTACACTACTCCTATCACCTTAAGAAAACAATCACTCTCAAGCTTGCTTCTAAAACATTTTCTTAGGGATTAATACATGGCCACTTCAGCTGTCTTGCGAGTTTCAATGCTGATCCTGATCATTTTATCCGCAAATATGATTAATTTGGAGGCAGTAAGTTACCGCGGGGTCGAGTCTATGCCTAAAAGGATTGATAGCAGCACTCTCTTACAGAAATTGGGCTATGATATGCCAAAAAGGAATGTGACAGATGCATCCTCTTCAAGAATTTCACCTGGAGGGCCAGACCCTGAGCATCACTAGTCTCCACCGTCTCCGGCAATGCCTTGGAGAAGGAAAGCACGGGTAGCCCTGCACCAGATGGATCAAACCAACCATTTCCTTAAACTCGGTGCCTTCTGCAATGTCTTTTCAGTCATTTTAAAATACAATGCCTTAGAAAAAAGCTATTATATCATCAGAATAAAATTCTGTAACCATTTTGGTTTGGAATCTTATTTTGATATTAAGCAGTATCTTAATTTCCATGAAGTCATAAGAAAATAAATAAAATCTTTTAATGGCATTGTATCTTCAAGTTATTTCAGAGGCGTTGCACGTAGAAAGCCTTGTCTTCCTCCTGGTTCATCTTTGGATGAAACTGGGAGGGTGGATCATCTGCATCTTCTTTCCTTTTATGTAGAGTTTTATCACTTGTGTTACCACCTTGAAGCATAAACAGATTGAATCTGTAAGAACATTCACTAGAGATTCTTGTGGTATCATCAACTTTTGACCAGAACGATTTTAATTTGGATAACTAGGTTTTTGTGGTTTAATCATTGAGACAACATTATTCCCTCCGCTAGTTTGGTCAACAATATCACAGTGCATGAGCCATGGAAAACAAAACTTACCGTCACTTTCAACACTTCCTTAGTACAATTATTATTATTATCACAGATAAGGTGGATAAAATTAAAAAATATATATATCTTAATTAAAAAATTTCAACTTTTGATGAGATTTAAAGAATATTTTTATATTAGTTTTTTAACACTTTCAAAATGAAAGTTTGACTTTCTAATGAAATTTTGTATGCGGTGAAATTTAAATTTATAATTATTTGAATTTTTTTAATTTAGTTTTTTTATTTTTTTTTTTAGTCCCTGATTTAAAAGATAAAAGAAAACATAATTAGAAAATGGCAAAAAGAGAGAGAAAATTACTCTCTTATGAAAAAAGTCATTTTTAATATCAAAGAGTTCATTTAAATGAGAAGAATTATACGGATGTGTTCTTTAATATTTTTCTGGTCTAAAAAAACAAATCATGTCTTCGGAAGTTTTTGGAAATCAAGTTAATTTTGCATTTTTTGACCAATTGTTTTCAAGTTTAAGATCATAAATAGGTTTTTTAAGGTTTCTAGAATATTTTTAGGTGTTTTTGAGTGGAAAATTGGTTGAAAAATAAGTTTTAGAGTCCAAAAAATTAAACAGCTTCATTTGTTTTTAGAAAAAACAAGGGGTTAATAGAAAAAATGAAAAAACCAAACTAGGTCCAAAAGATTTTATTAAATGAATAACATACAACAACCAAACTTTTCTTGTACAAGTTATGGATATTAATGAGAGAAAAAGGTGTTATAATAGCAAGTTAATTTGTTTTAATTAAATTTAAATTATTGTTATTCTTATATATAAATAAATATTACCATATAAATAAATAAAATAACTTTGATAACTTCTTACACAATATAACAATATAATCAAGTGTCTTGATGTACACCTTTCTTTTAAATTCACAAGTTGGTATTTGATTAAAAAAATATTATCATTCTAATAGCATTGAAATTTATTAGCACGTAAAAGTCTTGATCAATTTAATTAAACTTATGCTTTAAATTTTAAATTTACGCAATTTTCTTGCTATTAAAAAATAAATTGATAATAATTACATTTAAAAAAAAAATTAATCCTAACTGCAAGGTGTGCGCTAGGTTTCTAGTAAAACTACTAAACGCCATCTTTATCCTCTTCACCCTCGTGTCCTATACAATGTTTTTCCATGAGGGTAGTCATTAGATCAAAATTGAGTTGTTAATAAAACTTCAAATTGGATCCTATACAATCTTAATAAAACTTTAAATTCAAATTCAAACTCTAAATTTTATATTCAAATCCAAATCCCAAACCTAGATTCTAATCCAAACCACAACTCCAACTCATGCCCAAACTTAAACCTTGAAACCAAACCTCAAATCGAAACATGAAATCTTAAATAAGTTTCAAACCCTAACCAAACCCCAAATCTAAATTTTAAACCATAAACCCCTAAGAACTTGGTGTATGCACAAAAGATAAAAATCATGGTTTTGCATTACCTTACAAAACCTTTCTTAGATTTAGAGTTTGTTAGGAAAAGCGATGTAAACCGTATTCTTTTAAATTTTAAATTTTCTTTACTAAATTTTTTTTATGTTTTTAGATTGTTTTAATACGCTGATATCAAAATGATTTTTAAAAAATAAAAATATTATTTTGATATATTTCTAAACAAAAAATACAATCTTAATCAGGCCCTTATCTCCAAACCAATCCATCTTTCTTTTTTTCTTTATCACATAACTTTTTTTTAGTTCATTTACTTGTACTAAAGGCACTTTTACTCTAATGAGTTTTCCTTATCACTTGTCTCTTTCTTTTCTCTAACTTAGAGTACAAGTTTCAATATATTTTTTAAAACTTTAAAGATATTCTTTTAGGTTAGATTCAAGTCGAGTTCAAGTAATATATAATAATATTCATGTTAGTATCTAACATGAAACTCAATATTTTACCTCTGAATCTTACCTGAGCTTGAACACATCACGTAATTTTCTACCTATTAAAATCGGTTCTCGTTGGTATTTCCATCCGTCCTGAAATTCCCACTTGCACAAATAGTATAATCCTGAGCACTTAATGTCTCATTAAAGAAATTATGATCATTTTATCTTAAAGAGCACCCATCATGTAAAACCCTACCTCCACGAGCGGGTAATTGGAAGCTGCAGAAAAGAGGATCGAAAGAGTTTGAGTTGCAGACTTATTTAGTCTAAGCTGGGTGTTTTTTTATATATATTAGGAGCAATTTTATATTTTTCATTTTAATGTGACCAGTGGGGGAGGGAGGGGGGTAGCAGGGGCCCCGGCCCTTGCAAGGAAATGCCCCTCCCTTGTAGGTGAGTGTGATTATAGAGAGTATCGTTGAGAAAAAAATGCTCCAGATAAGTCAAATGACTTAACTTTGTAGAGAGAAACCATATATATATATTATTATTATTTTGAAGGCCTGATTGCTGCTTCTAAAGCTTGCTTGCGACCATAATCATCTCAACATTAAATTTTAGAATTTTGTATGATTTTTATCCATTGAAAGGGTTTTGACTTTACTTGAGATTCTATGTGGTATTTTGAGATTATTAATGGCGAAGTTCAAGATTTACACATGGTTTGAGATATTGTAACTCTTAGTTTAGCATTAGAAAATTTGTGTTGTGTGTGCTACTTTGAAGATCAACATTCAGTTTTTATGCTATGCCCCCCTAATTTTTTTTTCTTGCTCCGCCCCTGAATGTGACAGTAATTAATAGTAAAATATGAATGTGTAAAGTATAATATTAGAAAATAGTAGTGGTTATGAACACGGTTACTCTCAGAAAGAAAATCTTGTGTTTAGAAGATAAGACAGAAGGCCATGCCAAAGATAATTTCTAAGCCAACAAAACAAAGAGCTATATCAATCAGTGTCTGCATTCACTGGAATTAAAGAGTGAGTTACACCGAATGGAGAATTGCAGGAATTGTGCTTTTCACAAAATGATCGCAACCTTAGTCCAAACATCACTTGCTATTCTTTCAACACAATTCGACCACCATGATATCTATGGCGCAGCTCACCCTGCTAAAAAACGAAGAAGAAAAAAAAAGACCTTGCTTGAGATATGAGCTGATGTTAATAATCCTGAAATGCTTTTAGTGGATCTTGAGGGTCAATGTTGGCGATAAGTGGGAGATCAACTGGCAAATTTTCCACACTAATGCCCTGCTCCTTCAGCTTCTTGACCACCTCCTCAAACACAATCCTATTGCCAGCCTGAGTGAGGTGCAAACCATCACTGCATTTCCATTTTAACAAGTATTCAGAATTACTTAGCCTGCTTAATTCCTTGGAGAACCAAGAATTGTTGCTTATTAGGAAAAAAAGAAATATAATTTCAATGGCCTGAGATTGATGAAGAAAATTTTAGTTTAATTTATTCAATCCATGGCAATGGAAAATCTCAGAAATGGATGCCAATCTTAATTAAATACGGGAAAGAACTCTACAACATAACAATTAGATGTTTTACATGTATGAACCAGGTGTACTCTACCAAAAAAGCAACTACTTAGATTCCCAAATAGCTGTCAATAACATCTTTGCAATAATAGATGATGGATTTACAAACAATTGTAAATGTCAAGAACACTTGATTAGGTGAAAACATGAGCAGAAAACAAGCAAATATTTCCGCATTTCATGACGTGCAGGGTGCTCTTCATTGAAATAAATCCAAAGAATTCACCATTTAGTGAGAACAATAACAATAAAGGATCAATGATCGGTTAAAATCCATTATGTTCACCCCTGCAGCAAGCTATGTATAGTAGTATATAGACAAGCAAGATAAAACTTAAAATACCTTAGATAAGCTTGCTTCCAGTCAGGACATTCTTGCATTTTGATCCAGAGATCTACCACCGGGCATCCACATTCTTTGGCAACAGATATGCATGCCTGAGCATAAGCACCAGCAGCTTCATTTGTCCTCTCAGGCAGACCTGATGGGTTCTCTATATATGGATGTCTGCAAAATTTTAATGCTATTTCTTTCAACAAGTTTCTATATACTTTATTCTATATAAAACTCCGCAAGGATACTAGCTAATAACGATGACACACCCATAAGTATTCAAGAAGACACGTACAAAGATGTAAAGGGCAAGTGTGTTAGAATCATACCGGAGGCGTGCATCTTCATCAATCGGAGGAGGAGTAATGAGGAGAATGACAATCTCTGGCCACCGCTTCTGATATTCAGCATAAATATAAAGATGTTAGCTTCTACTTCAAAGAACTTATAATGCAAACGGAGATGTTGACGGGATGGCTGCAACCTACTAGATTATATAAACACTGATTCTATAGCAAAGCAATCATTGATCATCTAACAGGTTCTTTCAAAAATTAAGGTTGATTTATCATGCGAGTGTTTGGCAACTTTCAAGGAAAAAACGCACTCACCATGCAAGTGTTTGACAACTTTCAAGGAAAAAACAAATCCTTCAAAAATAAAACCTAATATATATGTTATTTGGTGATCACATCAAGGGATCCATATGCAAGAACAAGTTTAAGAACATCAAATGGTAGGTCCTCCATGTTGCAGTGCTAGATACCACACAAAGTGCCAGCTTTTAAGACACTTGTGCATATGCAAAAACGTTCGAGACGACCAGGGGTGACCTCTACCCCCCAAGTTTTTTGAAGTTCCATGATCACCTCTAAACTTGCACATTTTTATAGGATAATTTAACAAAATGGTCCTCTGAAAATAAAAAGCTACAGTCTAGCCCTCTAAGTGTGTTGACACGGATTCATCCATGACAAAATCATTAGACTCTCTTTTGGCCTAAACAACGGGCCAAAGGAAAAGGCATAAAATTACAAATTCAACGGGTATGATTTCTTCTATTTAGCACAGATTAAAAAAAAGAGCAAAGCAAAACATTAAGGAAAAATACCTTAATGTATTAAATAAGAGTATAAGGATAAAATAGCATATTTTATCCTTATACTCTTATTTTATATATGGATTTTGCTACTATATATATATATATATAAATCACGGATTCTCTATCCTTCCATTATCTGCTTCGTTATGCTTTTTTTTTTCTTTCATTAACTTTTGTTAAATTATGTAATACATGTTAAAAATATGGTATTAATTGATAAATCATTACTTGAATATATATATAAATATGAAAAAAAGATAATTTGAATTAGAAAAGTGAGAATTTAGTTAAGAATATTGTGCTTTATTGGATATTTAATATTAGTTTAGGAAATGCCAACAAAAAACATTATAATTAATGAAAATTTCACTATTAATAAAATAATGAATGAGAAATTTACCCTTTTATGGTTAATTATATGTTTGAGATAGTTTGGCTTTATAGAAAACAAGAACAATTACAAGTCGATATTTTTTTTATAAATAATATATGTTTGTTATCTAAGTTATTTCTTCTTTATTTTTTTGTTATTACATTATATTTTTTAATATTACATTATATTAGAAAAAATGGATATTTCCACTAAAAGAGAAAATATTCACTCAACGTGGTTATCAATAAGATGAGCAGTACAGATCCCTATTCAAAAATTCCAAGAGACAAAAAAAGCCCAACAAAACTTGCGATAACAAAAATCCCATCAACTTTTGAAATTAACTAAATACTATATTTTTAAAATATTTTTTATTTAAAAATATATTAAAATAGTATTTTTTATAATTTTAAATTTTATTTTTGATATAAATACATCTAAATAATCTAAAAATAAAAATAAATAATTTAAAAAAATATATTATATTATATATATCATGTCACACAGTGAGATTTTTTTTTTATATAGGAAATATATATATATAAAATGGGTAGTAATAATAATAGCCCAATGGCCAACAATAACAGCGACAACTGGGACTCACCCACCATAAGCAGATCCTTCTCTTTAATTGATATTTTCCTTGGCCCAACTTCAAAACCCCATTTTATTCTTTTTTATCAACTTGATGTACGGTCATTATTATGACGTCACTATCGGTCCCATTTTTCCCAATATGATTTTCTCATCTTTTGTTTCCACGTTAAGAGATTTCTGATCCAGAATTAAGGTGAGAAAATCGAGAAAATTAAAAAAAAATAATTGAAAAAATTAAATAGTGAAAAAAAACTAATTAAAACAATTAAAATTTTATAAAAACCAACTGGTTCTGTTTGGTTTTAATTTTATAAGCCTAAAATCAAAAAAATAAACCAAACCGAACACAAACCGAACCAAACTGAAAAAACCGAGCCAAACCAGTTTGAACTGGTTTTTGTCCTAAAAAATTAAACAGAATCAAAACCAATCAGTTTGAACCAATTTTGATTTTTTAAAACAATATTCAATTTGATTATTTATTTTATAAAAACCAAACAAAATCAAAAAATAATCACTCATATTCAGCATTGTTCGTGCGTATACCTGTACTATGCTAGTTTATTATTATTATTAGTTAATCATTGTAAGAATAACATTCAATAGATGAAAGATTAATTTAGTCTATCATAAATAGTTTTTATAAGAAATAAATTCTAAAAAAACAAATTATTTTTTAATTTTTATTAATGTCATTAGAAAATATACTGTAGAACATTTTCTAGTGTTAAATATTTAATTCTGTAATGAAAAAAAATGTAAAAAAAATTAATAATATTTTTTCAAGTTTATTATAAAATAAAAATTAAATTTGACAAATAAAAAAATATATATTTTATAAATTATTTTAAATAATATTAATAAAAAAATTATAATCTGGATAAAAAAATCAACTAAAAAATCAATAAAAAAATATAAGTTAATATATAAATCTAATTGCATTATATCTAAAAAACCAAATTAAAAAAAAATCAAAATAAAATATATATTATATTTAAAAGATAAAAGATTATATTTGATATAATTAATAAATAATAAAATATTTTTTAATTTCTTATAACACTTAGAAAGTTTTGAAAACTGTTTTTCTAAAAACCAGTTTTTTTATTAGAATATTTTATTAATTATTTTTTAATAATTAAAAAATAAAAAAAATTAGAAAGTAGCTTTTAAGAAATTATTTTTCATTAAACAAACATGCCTTAATTCCGGCCTTTCAGTGGGATGAGTGGACTACGCATGCCATATGGAAGATTCCAGGATGAACATGCTAATCTATGAAAAGAAAAACATTTTGGATTTTCTCTTCTTATTTAACAATCAAAATAGAACCCTGACAAGATTGTGAGCAACGTATATACCTTGAAAAATGAGATGATAGAGTGAAGGTTCTGCTTGTATTCATGGAGTGGCACGTTTTGAAAGGCAGAGTATCTATCGGGAAGGCAAGCATCGTTCGCACCGAAAAACACCGTAACAGCCAATGGCGGTACACCGCCACTTTCCACCGGCGGAAATATCCTCTCTGCCACCTTAAGAGCCCACCTGGTATTATACCCACTGTACCCTCTTAGCACCACATCAACCTGAAAAAAAAATAAAGAACCAAACATGATCAAGAAACACAGAGACAAGAAATATATATATATATACACAGACAGTAGCTTAATAATATGAAAGAAAGAAGTGGATTATCACCGTGCGAGAGAAATGGTGACTGAGAGAGGCACCCCAACCACCATCACCGAAGGACTCTTCTGTTATAGAGTCACCATAGAGATAAATCTTTGGTCTCATCTTTCACAAATCTGTAGATGCGCGCAGGATATTGGTTGATCTTCTTACGACTCAAAAACACCTGGACTTCTGCCGATCTTGACGCATGACACATGCAATATGAAGCGAGTTTCTGATCTTCGGATTTGACTTCTCCTGGTTCCTTCCTTCCCACCGTTTCAATGCCCACCTCCTTGTTTTCTAGCTTTGGCTCCCACAGCTTGTATCGGATCAAAAGGCCGGTTTCTTAGTTGGCCTACTGAGCCAACGGTTGCATTTATTTCTGATGAAGGCTCCATTCAAGAACCAATGTGGTCTTAATGTATCAATATTATTACCTATATGCCACTGGCATGGCCCCACTTGTTGCTGCTAATGGCTAGTAGTAGATGTGCAGCCACCACTAACAATCCAACGGTGAATGCGCTGTTGCTGCTTTCCTACCATTGCATCCAACGGAGCTTTCAACCGCATGTTTGGGGAAAAAAACAAAGGGATAGATGATGGTGGGTTTTGATGCGATCCTGCTCTAATTTAATTCTTTATTTGTAAATCAAAATCACCAAATATTTAGTCGATCTGCTCGGGAAAATGTTAAATCTTCTGTTGGAAAACTATATAATAAACCTGGGAGATTTTTATTTTTATTTTTCTCTTGGGTACCTGGCTTCAGAGGATTATTGTCTTATCGATTAAAAAACATTTTCAGAAATTATTTATTTTAGGGGCCACATGGTCGGGTATCATTGCTTGTTGAACTGAGAGTGAAAGGGTGACATGACTGCTTATTGAGTATTGACTTTACATTAATTCGTGCTGTCAGTTGTGGATTGGCTTCTGGAGAAGGCGACATCGATGGAGCAACCGTCCTTTTTCGTCCAAGGAAGCTTTTGCTGATTGTTGGTAGGCCAGTTCCTGCCTCACTACTCAATAAGAGTTAATGTCGCGTTCAAATATGTTAGTGATTGTGTTTTAAAAATATTTTAAAATAAATTTAATTTTTTTTTATTTTTATATTAAATTAATATTTTTTATATTATTTTGATATTTAAAATATTTTAAAAAAATAAAAAAAATATTATTTTAATATATTTTTAAATAAAAATATGCTTTAAAAAATAACTATTATCATATTTATATTATTATGCTACGAACTCATGAAAGAACCAACCAATGTATCAATTTTATAGATATATTTTTAAATATTATAATTTTTTATTTAAAAAAATATAAATATAATATTTATACTTAATAAAATAAATTTAAAAAAATTATGTATCTAATTTTCTTTACTTTAAAAAATTACATTTACATTTTCAATATCTTTATATATAATATAATACAACCAAACAAGCAATAAAATTCTTTTTCTCGCAAGGAACTTGAATTAAAATCTAATCTATATATTTTTTATTAATTTATTTAATTATTTGGATTCAATTTTTTTCTCTACGGAAAAACAATCAATTATGTTTTTTTATTTAAACTTTAAAAAACCTCAAATTGAAAACCCAAATTCATTGAGGCAGATCATCTCCTGGGCATTTCTGTTTGACTGGCGGCCCACATAATTGTGAGCTTTCTCAAAAAAAATAGTAATTAAAATAATAAGGATCAAATTGGTAGAAAAAAAAACTTTAAATGGTGAAATTATAAATAAAATAAACTTTTAAAAATCATCGCAAATTAAACAAATATCAATTAAAAGAATGAGGATCAAATTTAAAAGATCAAAAAAAATTAATGGGGAAGAAATTGGAAAAAAAATCCAATTTCATAAATCATATCAAATAAAATAAATAGTAATTAAAAGAATAAGGACCAAATGTGAAGAAATAACAAAGTGAAGGGCTGCTTTTATTTTTTACAGGGTTAGTGTGAAAATTGACGAGGAGAGAGGGAAAGAAGAAAAAAAATTCATCGCTCCTGCAAAGGCTAAATGTTGATTTTTAAAAAACAAATGACACATTTAGAATAAAGTTGTTAAAGAATAATATATTTTTAAAAGTGTTGGGGAAATAGCATAGTTTCAAAATTATTTTTTTTAATCACAGTTGTTAAAAAACTGTTATTCAAAATAACAGTTTAAATAAAAATTACGACTTTGAATCACGATTTTAGTGCAACCGTTATTCATAATAGCGGCTACATAATAAAACTGTTATTCTGAATCACGATTACGATGCATATATAATCTCATTTTTTTTTTATAGTTGTCGCTCCTGCAAAGAAGAAAACCCTAGGAACCTAAAAAAACCCAAGAAAAAGCAGCCTCTAATCGCCCCAAAACAACGTCCAATCCTCTACCAAAACACTAGAGTCATCTTCTCTTTGTCTCCATTAGTCTTTCTACCATTTTTTTTTGTTGCAAAATGTCATCCCAAACTTCTTTTGACAGTCTCCCTACTGCCACAATCGGTGGAACTACTACCTAGAAATTAGAAAATCAAGGTAAAACATTTTCATGGTCTATTAGTTTGATGGGTTTTATTAATAAATTTTATATTTGGATTTAGTTAGGTATTTATATTATGTTTCATAATTAGATAATTTTAGGTTTTGAATATTGCAATTAATTTCCAAATAAAAAAGTTATGGTTATATAAAATAAGGTGGAAGGTGAATGGTGGACCATGTACTTTGATGGTGCAATATTTTTTCTAGAAATGGTATGAGCATGGTGATAATTTCCCTAGGTGGAAGACAATCTCTTATCTTCATCATGTTGCAATTTGATTATACTTATAATGTGGTAAAATATCAGGCATATATTCAGATATTATAAGTTGTTTTATAGATTCAAGTTCAAAAGCTAGATGTATATGAGATTCGATGTAGATAATATGCCAAGTGAAAGATAAATGATAAGCTAAAGATGAAAAAATAAGGTCATAACAAGAATATCTCACTAAACTTGTAGAATAATTTAAGAAAATAAAATTCACACATCTAGGTAGATATAAGAATTAGTTTGTACACGTTGTGCCTATATTGGCTTCCATAAAAAAAAGATTGATTGTGGAATTGGTATACAACCAATCTACGTTGAAATCAAAAGTTCCCTAGCTTATTGTTGCTCAAGAAATAAACGAGAAGTCGTAGTATCATGACATCAAGCAATTCAACAATGTTGTGAATACAGCGAGGGCATCTAAGATAGATCGGAAGACATTGAGAAAAAATGGTGATTGATTACTTAAAAGGGAAATCTTGAAAAACAAATCATTTGTCAAGACCCTGTTAAGTTGTTTAAATGAGGAAGAACCCAAGAGAGCCCTGTAAAAATTTTATAAAGGGATTTGTGCCATCTATGTAAATGAACGTGTGATGATAAGGTAGATGAAGAGATTATGCCACTTCTAGATGACCATGAAAAGAGATTTCATAGAGTATGTTAAATGATGCCATAAATGTCAAGTACATAGTGATAAGATTAATGCACCCCGACACCTTTATATAATATGGTGTTACCCTTGTCATTTTCAATATGGGGATTAAACATTGTTAGGCCAATTAACCTAAAAGCAAGCAACATGCATCATTTTATTCTAATGGAAATTGATTGCTTCATAAAATGGGTAAAAGCTTGCTTCTATGCATATATAACCTGGAAAGTAATAAGCGATTCATTGAAAAATATATAGTCTACTAATACATTTCACTATATAAGGCAGGTCACCTCTTAAAAAGACCATAAGACAAGTCACCTCTCAAAATAACCACATGACAGGTTGCCTCTCGAAATGACCACGAGGTAGGCCATCATTCAAAATGTTGAGATAAAACAAACCTTCATGAGGTTGGTCACCTCTTAATTTGATCAAAATTCAATATTCCCCAATAAAGTTATCTTTTGACTTTTACATCTTTTCCAAAGTTTCCATATACACCATCATTTGTTTACAAGCTTATTACACAAAACCTATAAAAAAATCATTTTCATAAGACTTTGTACCATAAGCATTGTAAATAGAGGATAATTGTTATAACTTTTTTTACCCCTAGTGTTTTCCTAAAAAAAAGCAAAAAAACATATTAAAAAAAACAAAACAAATTAAAAAAAATATGTTTTCAAATAATTTTTCAAAATTTATTAGGTTTTAATTGACTAGAACAAGTTTTTCTATTTATTTAAGAAGTACTATAAAGGGTTCAAGTGAAGAAAATTAGCTATAATTAAAAGAATTAAAACAAGGACCAAAATGTCAAGTTGTCAAGGCTTAGAAGGCCTTATTAATTTAATTAGGGGTCTAATTGGAATGATTTCATGTTTTAATAACCAATTTAGAGATTTAAAGCCTTTTAGAAAAACAAATACACAATTGATAGGGCTTATATAATTTCAGCCAAAGACCCAATTAAGAAATTGTTCTTGGTTTGGTATGAGTTTCGTCTCTAATTGTATAACTTAAATTTAAAAAAGATTAACAGTGAAAAGCCACTAAAATGTGGGGATGATTCTGAACTTTATCCATATCAAATGCTATAATTTTGGACCCTTGGTATATATTCTCAAGTGTCCTTTTCATCTTATTTTTTAAAAACAAAAAAAAGGATAACAAACCCTAGTTATAGACACCTAACCTTCTTCTCAACATAATCTTTACCACCTCTCATCATTCTCACCAATTTGGCCATCGTTCAATCCAATTGTGGTGTTAGTTTCACCTACTTTTCGATCGATTTATGTTTGGTTGTGTTCTTTGGGTTGAAACAAAGTTTATAGTTTACATAATACTCACATCCTCGATGAGGGTTGTCTAGGCTTCTCATTTAGCCTTATAGTTTCTTTGTCTTCACTCTTAGACATTAGAGATTCATTTTTTAAATTATAGGTCCTATAGTTCCTGAGTTATCTAACTTAGATTGTCCCTCTCCCCTATAAATAATGGGTCAATTAGGGTTTAAAAAGGATAGTGATAAAGAGAGATAATAACTAGAGAGAAGAAAATAGAGAAATAATAGAAAAGAAACCTAGCGTTTTCTAGGTAATAAGGTGAATGAAAAAAAAAGCCTTGAGAAAGGGATAGTTATAAGCTTTCCCAGTCAAGTCTTTGCAAGTTTATCTAGGTATGCCCTTTTCTTTTCCAATCTTGTCTATACTTCACTTTTGTTATGTTTAAATATATTGTCTTGAATGTTTGAGATGTTATTACGAAGGCAACTGTTGTGTTTTATCATACGGTTATTTGTTGAATATTTAAGGGTTCTCTTTTTTATACATATGGTTAAGTGGATTTTTTGTAGAATGTATATTGTTATTTAGAGCTTCTAGATGGCTATTGTTACGTTAACCTTGATGTAATTTTTTTTTTATGCTTTTAAGTTTATTTTTGTATGATATATTATCGATATCCTACTCCTATATGTTTTCACCTACAAATGGCATTCTGGACCACTTGTTTTTTTTAAGTTTGTTTTGAAATTGGCATGATCTAGTAGTCATTATTTGTGAGCACCCCTAAAACTTTTACAGTCATGTATTATCATAAAGTTGATGTCTTTAACACTTTAAAACCTTTTACTTATGAATCTATTAGTTTAGACAATTTAGTTTTCTTTGATACAATATGTGTGAGTTGTATAAGCTCGTGTATTGCTTGTCTTAATTGGTTTACTATAACATTAAAATATCCTCTTAATGAGCCTATATATTAATGGGTTGTATGATATATTGTAATGTAGATTTTCACATTTGAGTTAGTACATCCTAAACCTAAACCAAAATAGGTATTTTTAAGGACCTATTTATCTCCAAGTCCAGTCTTTTGAAGAAAAAAAATTATCTAGTTTTTTTTATATCTTATCATGTATGATGGTCAAAGCACTACAAACCTAGATTTTGCACTTGCTATATTCTCGGTCATCATGAGTATCCTCATAGTTAGTTGTTGGTAGTGTTTTGTTTTGATTTTGGATTTGCAAAATAATAGTTGTTGTAGTTTGTTTCCTCTTGTTTTTAACAAAAATCTAAAATCAATCATGCATGCATTCATTTTGGCATTTGAACCACTTTGAAAGGCCCATTAGGGTTTTAGTCTATAATAAAAAGGCCATTGAGGGCTACCATTAAAATAAAATCATTTCAAAACATCACATTCCTTATGATCATGTTTGCGTAATATCAAAACCAATGTTTTTACTATTAACTCGTAATGTTATGGGGTAAATAGACTTATATGAAGCTATTAGCTTGGACATTAATGAGAAGTAGATCCTCAGTCCCTTCTGTTTTTAAAACTTTAAAGTGTTTTCTTTCAAAAAGAAACATAGGTCCTTCGGTCTAGTATCCATCAATTCTTCCTTATTGTAAGTGAATCTTAATCAGTCATTGCACTTTTAGAGTCAATTGAGGACATTAAGTTAATTAATTTTATATTTTCTATATACATCAATGCCACCCAAGTTTTCATTAGGGGTATTAGGTTCCATTAGTGAGTCTCATCCTAACAATATATGTCAATGATATAGATAAATAAAAAGGAGTTGAATAAGTTGCCCCTTTGCAATGGTTGTGCATATATGAGTATTCTCGACTAGTATGCATAAATACTATTTCGGGGCAACACCTTTAAATCAAAATATCAACGTGATTGCTAAACATAGCAACCAACCTTAGGAAAAATAAATCCATATAGATCATTTTCTAGACTTAGTCTATAAAAAGACATCCTAACTATTAGATTGAACTTCCAAATAGATGAACTTATAATGGTCACTATATGAATGTTTAGGGTTGGGATATAAAACCTCATTTAATAAGATGAGAATGAATTAGGTGTCAAAGGATAAATGAACTATCACCAGTCATTGTCTATGAACCATAATTGCATAAATAAAACGTTTAATGACAATTTTTTCTTGGTTTATGGTCAGGTTCACTGAGCCTAAAATAGACCTATCTAGTTATTCATTGATATCATTTAGTGGACCACATTATTGGTCACAAGTTTTAATCATGAGTAAATGGTTATAGGTATATCAATTCATTAATTGTTATCAAAATGAATGAATCCCTTACAGGTCATCACGAGGGTAGCAATTGGGAGTGGAAAAAATAATTTGGACTTTAGAAATGATATGATTAACCTAACCATCAATCCAACGTTTAACTCATTATAATATACTCATTCTCCTCTATGTAGATAAACCACCAATATATTAGGCACAACATAACCATTATGAATAGAAAACAAGTAGCAATGTAATTTACCTTAGATAAAATGTTTTAGGATGATAATGCCTCCCTTAAGAATAACCAGTCCCTTACCTTAGAACTCTAAAAGACTAGTTAGGGTTCTTAAATACCATAATTTTAGGTGACAACTCATTTACATTTAACACAAGTTTCAAACCTATTTCCCTTCTCAAAACAAAAAAAAAACCATTTTCCTTCAAGAAAAAGACAAGTCACTATGATATAAGACGCGATAGCCGTCCATGTCGCCTTTAGACTTGTCGAGTTAATTTTAAAACTCAAGCCAAGAAAGGAGTCGGGTTGAGATGTCTCCAGGTTGGCCCTCTCAGTTAGATTTAATGACACTACCAAAGTGTTTCTTGTTAATTTTAAAATCCATTATATATATGATAGGTTTTAAAAGTCCATCAAATATCTTTTTATTTCTAATGCCTTATTGATGGATCATTTTTATTTGTATTATTTATATATATTAAAAAATCAAATCATGTAAATGAATATTACTTACTAGATGCTTAGGTATTTACAAATTAATGGATTTTTAGGACTATATCAAAAGGCCAAACACCATCTTATTGATTTTCGACTGAAAAAGCCATTAAAAGATTGAAAAGTTTTCAATTATTGGTACCATCACTTATATGTTGTGTAGAATGAAATTCTAAGGTTTTGAAATCAAGACAAAAGTTGTTATAAAAAATGTCTTGGTTGCCTTTCAAACACAATTTAATGACATTACTAAATATCATGCTAAAACATTTGTGAAAACAAAATTTACCATGTTAATTAAACAAAGGATTTTTAATTAAAAGATGCTTATATATCCTTGTTTTAAATTGTTTGAATGTTTTTAGGTATGTGTTTTGATTACTTTTGATTTTTATTAAATGAATGACATATAAGAAAATATCATATTTTTTTCTAAAATTAAAAATATTAATAAGAAAAAGAAGAGTTATACTAACAAATTAGGTTGTTTCAATAAAATTTAAATTATTAAAAAAAATATTACCATATAATTAAATAAAAAATTTGAATAGCTTCCTACAACACAAGAACAATGAACAATTATCTTAATTTGAATGTGTTTCTTATCTTCACAATTTAGTTTTAGTTAAGATTAAGAAATTTTTTTAACATTTATCATTATATATAATCGTCAATTTATTTTTTTAAATGTATATATTAAATTTTATGTTTGTAATAAAAATAATTTTTTTACTAGAAAATATATTAGTAATTTTTGCACATTTTTTTACGTCCGAACCAACATAGCTAAGGTCAATTATGTAGGATATCCTAGTTGATTATCTCATAGACGAAGAAAACAAAACTTAATATCATTGATAATAAAATATTCATTAAGGATATCTTTTACATACCGTCACTTTTACAAGATAATTCTTAATGTAGTGTGATTTGAAGTGTCCGATGGTTAGAGACAAACGTGTGGAATTTTGTGAGTGGCCCATTTCGCTCCACTAGGTTGAATAAAACAATAATCAAGGCATTAACAGAAGATTGATGAGAGTGATGCAACTCCTCAATCACAGTATGCAAAGTAAGATCGGTGTGCTTGTTGTCCGAAATTAAAAAGTTGCAGCTTATTGTCTAAAAATTAAAAAGAAAAAATTTAAATAGCGTTAAAAGTTATTATATTTTTATAAATACATTGGATTGATACAGTAAAATTATATTTTTATTTTTAAATAGCTTAAATCTAAGGGTATTTGAGTTTTTTTCTATGTAGTAGTCATTAGAAAATTATTTGGAGATGTATGCGTTTTTTTAAATTTTTTAACATAGTAAAAATATTCTTTTATCTTTAAATTCAATAAAATTTAGAATTGTCGACTAAAAGTTTTCTTGGCTTTTCACAATATTCGTAACAGTGAAAATACTTTTTTGCCCCCAAGATAAAAAAAAAAAAACATGGGCTCTTGGACAAGGGTACTTCAGGCTTTTTCAATTTTCATATACAGTAAAATAACACTTTTAGCCTCAGAAAAGACAAAACAAAAAAAGGCTTCGCTTTTGGAGGTATTTTGTGTAATTAAGAGGATAATGAGGGATGTTTTGGTATTTTTTACGTTTTATTTTTTAATCGAAAAGCTACTAGTGTGTTCCACACGTCCTAACGAGTGGGCGGCATCTATGCTGTTCAAGTGGGGCATGTGTCGTCGCCCGGTGGCCAAATCTGGTCATTCGCCATCTCCCTAGATCCGTAGCCGTGCACTCTTACACATGGTGTGGCGCATGTGGACGAATAATGATTGGATTGTCTCCGGTGATCGATTGTTTGTGTTTTTTTCTCTCTCCTAACAACTAAAATGCACAATTGTCATATTTGTTTGTTGTTTGTCAATTTCAGTTCTCATTCTTTGAATTTCTAATTTCGTCCTTATTCCTTTTATAAAAGTTTAGTTTTTTTTTTTTAATTTTGTCTTTCAATTACAATTTCTTATATGTTTTGTTTTTCATTGTAGTCCTTATTCTTTTAATTTTTTATTTTGTTTTTATTTATTTTATAGTTTCAGTCCTCTTAAATCCATCCCTATTTTTGGTTCGTGTTTCAGAATCCATCCTCTTTGTTTTGATTTTTTTATTTCAGTCATTTTCTCTTTTGTTTGAGTTTTATTTGTTTATAATTTAGCTCTTCAATTCTAATTTGTGTATATTATGTTTTTCAATTTGGTCCTTCTACTTTTGATTTCTTATTTTTTTTCCATAGGCTCTTTTTCAAAGTTCTTATAGTCTTTAATTTTACCCTTCAAATCAAATTTATGGTTTTTTTCAATAGCAATAATATTTTTTTTAATTTTATTAATAATTATATTAACAATAATAATAATAACAATAATAATTTTTAATTTTACCCTTCAAATCAAATTTATAGTTGTTTTTCAATAGTAATAATATTTTTTCAAATTCATTAATAATAATGAAAATAACAACAACAACAACAACAACAACAACAAAATAATAATAGTAGTAGTAGTAGTTATTGTGATTGTAATAGCAAGAGGAATAATAACAACAATAACAATAATAATAATTGTGGTTATAACAATAACAATAATAATAATGATAGTAATAAGAATAAAAATAACGATAATGATAATATTAGTTATAGTGACAGTGATAATAATTATAACAATAGTATAAATAATAATAATAATAATAATAATAATAATAATAATAATAATAATAATAGAAATGATAATAATAACAATAATAATGATAGTGATAGTAATCACAATAATAATACTAATAACAATTATGATATTACTTATTGATAATAGTAGTAATAGTAGTAGTTGTAATGATAGTGACAATATTAGTAATGATAATAATAACAATGAGAATAATAATTGTTATAATAATAATTATGATAATTCATCATTCAATGTTATATTCTTCCTTAGATACTGGATTAATTAGAAATTCAGTTTCATAATTGGTTTCGTTTCGCCTTTTATTAGGTTATTGTGATCTAAAAAAACATTTTGGTATTGGATTGATGTTTGATTTTGCAATCATCTATTTTTGTTATCATGTAATTAAATAAAAAATAGATTATTTTTTTTAATCCCAGTGGAGTCTATAACCCAGTTCACAAGTTTGGTGTGTTAGCTTGGTTTACCCGATTCATAGGTTTGACAAGTTTACCTACCGATATGATATGCTTTTTTTTTCTTTTTATTTTTTTTATTTTTTATTTCATCATTTAATATTGGATTGGTTGAGAAATGGACTGCATTATTGATTTTTTTTTGTTTTCTAGGGATTATTGTCTCAAATAAGTGTCTATTTTTAGGTTGATGCTCAATTTTGTGAGCATCTGTTTTACAATATAATTAAATAAAAAAATATAAAAAAAGTTATTAAACCCAATAGAGTCCATGACCCAGGTTGTGGGGGGGGGGTTTAAATTTTTTTAAACGTTAAATCATGTTTTTATCGATCATCAAAGTTGCATTTGGACCTATAAAATCGATCAATTTAAGTCGAATTAGCTCTCACATGGTTCAATTAAAAACTTGAGTTAGGCAAAGAGTTGAGTCTGAAGGTTTCAAAATTAACCCACTTGGTTAGGTTTAATAACACTATTAAAAAATTCTTCATGCTCTTAATATTTTTTTTACATTTAAAAAAATTGATATTGATCCGTGGTGTAGCGCGAGCCAATATTTTAGTATTAACTAAAGCTAATTCGTCGGGGAAATAATTGTTCACTAGTATTAACTAAAGCCAATATACTAGTATTAACTATGAGAGAGATTCAGAGATTATTGTTCACTGACATAATATGTTAAGTGTTTTGCCTTTCCTGTAAAAAGTCATTGTTGTATGGTATTTTTAAAAGGTTTATTAGTCATTATTATATTAACTGTGAACAACTCGGTATTTTTATATTTTTAAAACACAATAAAATATCTAAAATACCCTTAAAATAAATAAATAAAATTAAACTGGCATCAAAGGGGTTTTTTGTATTTTCAACATGGTTTTTTTATTATAATCAAGTTGATTGAGGGGTGATTTGATATTAATTAATATAATTAAAAAATACAAAATGATTGGCGTGTACTATGCACGTCTTCGCGTGTGGGAGGCATTTACAGTATTTTGGTGGTATGTGTGGTGTCTCTTCAAAAATTCCATTCCACCGTATCATTGAAATCATCATAACATCTTTTTTCTATTGGGGTGATGTATGTCAGGGGTGATGGGGTGATTTGTCAAAATTCATGCTAGACATTTAAAATTTTATAAGTGCCCTCTTATTTATTGAGATTTCAACTTTAATCCTTATTCTTTTGATTTTTTATTTTTTTTCTTAACCCTTTTTAAAAAGTTTGATTTTTTTTCAATTTCATCCTTCAATTGCAATTTGTGATATGTAATTATTTCATATTTGGTCCCCAATCTTTTTATTTTTTAGGTCTTTTTGTTAAATTGATTTTTCTTTTCAATTTCATCTTTCAATAAAAGAAAATTATAGTTGCCCTCTAATTTATTTTTTATTTCAATTTTGATCCTTATTCTTTTAACTGCTATTTTTAGTTTTTTATCCTTTTATGTAATTGATTCATTTTTTTTTCTTTCAATTTCATCATTCAATGTTTGATTGATTGGGAATTGAGTTTCATGTTTTTTTCAAATAGTATATTTCTAGTCTAATAACTTGGGTTATGAGTTTAAAAAGTTAACATGAGTTAACATCAATTTTTTATTTTTACTTTTCTTTTTTAATTCATCATTCAAACTTGAATTTTTTTTTTAAAAAAAAATAGGCTTTGTGATTTTCTTTGTTTTTTTTATTGCAATAACTCAATCTCATCTCCAATGCCACGAGTTGGTGGGTTAATTAGAGTTGGCTTGACCTTTATTTCCTGGGTTATAGGTTTATCATGCTCACTTGGGTTTTCTTGTGCTAGATGTTTTTGTTATTTTTATCAAATTTCATCATTCTGTATTTAATTGACTTAGAATTTAGATACATTTTTTTTCTCATTAAAAAAAAAAGATTTTTTAGGTTATCATGACTCAGTTGGGACTATGACCCAAGTCATAGATTTTTTTTCTTCTTTAAAACACACTTGTGGCACTTGAACTATTTTTTATGTAAAATAATAATAATAATCAGGCCTCATTGCATAGTGCGGGTCCACATGTAGTAATATTTATATATTGTGATCAACCATTTGAAGAATGTAAGAAAACAAAGAAGAAAGATATGATCCACTTTCTAATCCACCAACAAAGTGAGTCATGAAATTTATAAAATCAAATGGAAATTGTCACAAATTAAATAAAAAAACTCAAACAAAAATTATCACATTAATTTTTTTTTCTTATCATGGTATGATTTTCAGTTAAGCAATGTTGGTCATTTTTCTTATTGATGCCATTTCCTTTTCACATAGAAAACTAACATGGAAAATTTGTAGAATGTACTAATGGTTAGTCTATACTAGATCATTGACACACACTACATTGAGGTTGAATATTTTTTTAACATAAAAAACATCCAAACATTATTAATATGTTAACCCTGTAGAAAGAAAATGTAATTGTGTAGAGGTTAACTCGATGTAACCTGATCAACTTGACTAGTTCATAGACAAATAGGATGACCAATAAGAATGTAGTTTGACTAAAAAAATTCAAGACCACATTTAAAAAAAAAGTATTTACACTGCAACATAATGAATCAACCCATGTCACCGGAGTTAACCTGTCACATTCATGACCCAGGTCATGAGACTGTGATAACCCCATAGAAAGCAAACCAAAACATATTATGAAATTCAATTCTCAATCAACCTAATGTTGAAGGATGAAATTGATAAAAAAAAATTCAATTAAAAACACAAATAAAAACAAATTATAAAACTCAATTCCCAATCAACCTAATATTGAACGATGAAATTAAAAAAAAAATTAATTAATTAACCTAGGTTAATCCACCAAATTCATGATCTGGGTCATGAGATTGTGATAGCCGAAAAGAAAGCAAATTGAAATAAATTATGAAGTTCAATTCTCAATCAACCTAATATTGAAGGATGAAACTAAACAAAAAAAAAAACAGTTAAGAAAAAGGACATAAAAAAATAACCTGAGTCAACCTGGGCTAACCCACCAAATCCACAACCCGAGTCATGACACTACAATAATCTCAAAGAAAAAAAATTGAAATAAATTATGAAACTCAATCCATAATCAAATCCAATGTTAAAGGATGAAAATGAAAAAAAAACATCAATTAAAAAAAAGATCTAAAAAAGCTCAAGTTAACCCGTTAAACTCGGGACTCAAGTCATAAGACCAAGTTAACCCTGTAGAAAATAAATTCAAATAAATTATGAATCTCAATTCTCAATGAACCCAATGTTGAAAAATAAAATAAAAAAAATCAATTAAAAAGACAAAAAAAACTCAATTAAACTTGGGTTAACCTGTAAAACCAATAACTCGGGTAATGAAATTAAGATAACCTTAAAAAAACAAAAACAAATATGAAGTCCAATCCCTAGTATACTCAATATTAAATGATGAATATAAAAATAAAATAAAAACAAATCAAAACACTGCTTCAATAAAGAATACTTTATGAGGAGATGAATAGGGAATTCACCTAATCTTTTATTTTTACTAGATATGCACTACATAAAAGGCCGTATGATTTTTATAACTAAAAAAAAATAACTTTCACCTGGTTTTTGTGGCCTAACCCCTCAAAATGCATAGGTAGTACATAAAAGGCCGTATGCTTTTATAACTTAAAAAAAAATAACTTTCACCTGGTTTTTGTGGCCTAACCCCTCAAAATGCTTTTGAAAAAATAGAATCACTACTAGAAAATTTTAAAATAGCAATGGAATTTCTAACATAATATTTTCCATTGGAAATGTGTGATTATAATAGCGACATAATCTTTTTATTGATAGTTTCCAATATAATTACGAATAGAAAAAATTATGTTAGTAATTAATGATAAAATCACCGACACAATAAATTAATAAAAAAATATTTTATCGGTGATTTCATTGTTAATATGACATATCATCATTTTCCAACGGATTTATTGATGGTATTTCCCATCATAATATTCCATTGAAAATTCCTTCGGTGAATTTAAAAGTATTATAACCAACATCTGTGTCATACCCCCTTCTTCTTCTTCTTGAACCGCAAATTAAAACAACAACTCCTCCCACCTATTTTGCAACAAATTTAGGCCCTATCATCACAAATTTGGTCACCCAACACTTCGTTGTGTCAGCATCATTGTCTTGATACCATTTTTTTTAAAAAAATATTCCTTACACAAAGTAAGCAAACCTATTTGTTTATGTTTTGAGATAATGTATTAATATTTGTTTTACACCCTTTTCATAAAAAAATTAAAGTTTGATTTGTATGTTAGGGTTTTTTTGTAAATTCAGAAAATTTGATTATGTTTGTAATTTGTTGAAATTGATTTTGAATTTGATTTTGTAACTAGGTTTGTTATAATAAAAGAAATGATAGGTTATTTAATGGGTAACAATCACATTTTATCAATTTTATTGTTATATTTGAAATTTGGGGAAATTAATTTTTTTTTTGAATTGATAACAATTAAATGGTATTAATTTAGACTAAGTAAGTCTAAATTGAAAAAATCATAGATAGTTAGTTAGGTACTAATTAATTGTTGTCAATTTGATTTATTTAGTTAATATTTTGATGCATCACTATATTTTTGTATAAAAATAATAATTGGTTATTAGGTTGTGAATTTATTTTTAATTACCAAAGTTGAATTTTGAATTGATTGTTATATTATTAAGAAATTTAGGCATTATTATTCTATAAATATTTTCTAAGTAATGGATGATCGTTCTTGGATGTATTACATCGAGATTCACCTTAAGGGTTGTATAGAGAAGATTATTATAAAAGGGTTGAGGGTTTTATTGATTTCACACTTTTAAATCCAAAGAATATTAATGGTGGCGGAATTAGATGTCCATGTGTGAAGTGTAAAAATAAAAAGTTCCACCAATCAGATATTGTGATGATGCATCTTCTAAAAAAGGATTCGTTAAGAAATACTAGTATTGGTTTGCACACAGAGAACCCTATGTTCCTTACGAGACCATGTTAGAAAGAATTGTTGGTTCAACATCTAGTTCTAGCAATATACAAGAAGTTATAGATGATAATTGGTTGAAAAAGAACTTATATGCTACAAAATCCACGATGAAACCTCTTGGCCTAAAATACTAAAAAAATGATATGTGCCTAAATTTTTGCATGTTATACTATGGTGATGTAAATTTAACCGAGTGTAAAATTTGTGGGCATGATCGGTATAAACCCAATACGAGTAGAGAAAGGACATTTGTTGCATACAAAAAACAAAGATACTTTCCAATCACTTCTAGACTGCGAAAGTTATTTGTGTCTTTGAAGACGTTCAAGCATATGACATGACATCATTTACATGATGTGAAAGATGGAGTCATGACACATAGTTTTTAATAGAACCACATAACACATGTCTTGGTTTGTGTATATATTAGTTCAATATATTTGGGTCATTTGTTACACCCTATTTTTATTGGCTGGTCATATTAACAGTTTACAACTGCTCCAAGGGATGTGTTTGAGGATGAAATTCATGTTCTTATCAACATATATATCTGGACCTTATAGTTCGGGTAAGAATATAAATGTTTGTCTTTAACCATTGATTGATGAGTTAAAACAGTTATGGTCATTTAAGGCTTTGACGTATGATGTTGTAAGGAAACAAAATTTTCAAATAAAGACAACTTTGATGGGACTATAAATGATTTTCCTGTATATGAGATGTTTTTTGGATGGAGCACACATGGAAAATTAGCATGTCCATATTGTATGGAAAACAATAAGAACTTTACCTTAATAAATGATGGTAAAACTTTTTTTTTTTATTGGTATAAGAGGTTCTTGTCTAGTCATCATCGATACAGAAAAAAAAAAAGACTTCCCAAAAGGTAAAACTAAAAAGGATGTTGCACCTCTAATAATGTCAGGTGGAGAATTGTATGATGTAGTTTTGCAGTATAAGGACATTGTATTTGGTTCTCAATCTGGTAAGCAGAAATTTTCTAGTTTTGGTGTGATCCATAATTGGGTAAAACAAAATATTTTCTTAAGAGCTTCTTTATTAGAATACAAATTTCCCCCGCCATAATTTGAATGTCATACATATTGAGAAAAATGTGTTTAAAAATATTTTTAACATGGTAATGGATGTCAAATGGAAAAATAAAGGACAACATAAAAACTAGAATGGATATAATTTTGTTTTGTGACCTTCAGAATATATAGTTGCTTAATGATGAGGTACATGTGGCAAAGCCTAAAGCCACATTTGCCTCAGATAAAAAGCATAATTTCTTATCTATGAATCACGTAAGAGTTTGTGATTTCCTGATGGATATGCTTCGAATATAGCTAGATTAGTGAATTTCAAAGAATGCAAATTGTATGGAATGAAGTCATAACTATCATGTGTTTATGAAAACACTCATTTCAATTAAGAAGAAGGTAGAAATAGCTAAAATAGTAGAGTTTGTGTTAAGAGATTAATTTCTAATAAATTTGAAGTTGATTATTATGGCAAGTAAGAAGAGGTTATTCAATTGCAATAACATAGGGCAAAAATACAGTTTTTTTATTCAAATATTATTGGTATTATATCAATAGAAGAATTAGGGTAAATCCTCACCATGGTTTGGTTGAAATCAATAATTGAGGTAAAATTAGCATCATCAATGATGTTTTTGTATTTGTCAAACAATGCCAATAAGTGTATCACATATACACTCCTTTTAGAAAGGATCATAATAGAGTTGATTAATTATCCATTATGAAAACCAAACCTAAAAGTCATTTCTAAGTTGTTCATAATGGTAATGATGAAGTAATTGAGGGAGAATATGTATTTCAACTAGATAAGTTAGTTGATCCATATTGAGTTGCTCTATCTATTAAATTAGAAGAAGATTTAAATATTTATGTCGTAGAGAATACTTAAGTTCATGTTGATATTGAAGAGCTAAATGATATATTAAGTACTAATAAAAATACATAATTTGATGAAGATGAAGGGATTGAACAACTTCAATTCAATGAAGAAGATGATAGACTTAAAGACGATGAGGATTTAGATTAAACAGTGGATCTAAACTGATTTTAGATGTAAAACATCATTATGCAATTAACATATTTATTGTTATTGTATAATGTATTTCAACTTTGCATATTTATCAAGCTTTTGTTATGGTGGTTGTGGTTTCAATGAGTTGTTGTTGAATAAGTTATGAATACACTTATTGTTGCTATGTAATTAGATTCGATAGGGGATTATATTCAATATTTAAGAAAATAAATTACAATAAATTTTCCTAAGAATAACTAACAATAATAATAATAAAAAATAAGTTATTAACTAACTTGTTGTTAGATTTGTAGTCTATATAACTTTGCCGATGGAATTATCGGCGGACTATAAATTCATCAGAGAATTACAGAGAGTTTAGAAAAGTATTAATAAATGTAAACCAACAGATGGATTCTTTGATGGAATAATTTCCATTAGTGATATATTAAATATTGATGCAATCATCGACGAACAACAATATCATTGAAGAATTACTAAGAGTTTGGGGAAGAATTCAAGAATTTTTCATTCTCTGATGGTTTTATTGATGGAAGATAAAATCAATAGAGAATTACAAAGAGTTTGTGGTTACCAACGAATATACTAATAAATGAAAAGTCATTGGTGAATTTAGGGGTTTTTGAAAGAGTTCATGAATTTTTTAAATGACTCATAGAGACACTGATAATTTTTAAATTTTCATCGCTGTCTCCGTCGATGATGTGTTGACATGGTTTATTATCGATGGAGTCATTTTATTCAGTGATTTTAAACCTAGATATGTCAAGGAAATCCTTAGTTTTTCCACATTTCCTCTCACACACACACTCTCTCTCTCTCTCTCTCTCTCTCTCTCTCTCTCTCTCTAACAACAATAATCACCAATGCTCTCTTTTTATCTTCTAAGAAGTAATCTCTCTCTCCTCTAGGTGATGCTATCTCTCTTTGATATGCTCTCTCTCTCCCCCCCTGAAGGTTTGATTTCTTTTAACCTTCCGGACTCTACTATTCATATGCTATGTATTCTTTTTTGTTTTTGTTTTTTTTTCATTTTTCCCTTTTATGTGCATATCATTTTTTATTCTTCGTTCTTCAATTATTATTGTGTTTTCTCACTTGTTTGTGTTTGAGATTGAAAAATCCCCAAATTGAGGGAAGTTAGGGTTTATGCTAATTTTGAATTTTATGTGAAATTATGATCTTAATGGACTATAGAAAGGATCTTTTTTTTAATAATTACTACTAAAAAGATACACAATGTGTTTTATTTATTTATTTATAGATATGATTCTGATTTTTGAGTAATTTAGTTAGTTAGTTGAATAAAATAATTTGATTTTTGAGTAATTACTTATATAAATTATTGATTTATTTTTTATTATTATTGATTAGTCTTAAAGTGTGTTGATAAACTGGAAAATAATTAATTTTACAATAATCATTTAAATATTCATGTTGCTATATGTTATTTGTCTATAATACAGGTAGTTGGTTCAAAAATCATTCCAATTAACATGAGGTCAAATTTTTAAGTTTAAATCTTGAAATGGATGAGCTATTAATATAACATTGTTATCAAACTTGGTTGAAATTATGGGATAAGTTTTTAGTAGCTCATAACCTTTAAACCCTGTATTAAAAAAGAATACATGGTAAGTGTGCATTTGGCTTGTTGGTGATGATTTTTTCATTGTATAGAGAAGGTGCTGCTGAAATTTATTTTAAATAGATAGATGCACTAAAACAAAAAACCATAAACCGTAGATTGTGAATTTAATCAGTATTCTTAATTATTTAGTTATATTGTTTAGATGTTGAAGAAATGTTTATGGATGAACGAGCGATTGTACATCTTTAAACAATAGTGTTCTCGAGCCTCTGATGTATTTAGGTGCCGATCATGAAAAGGCACTTGATGCACATTCTAACAACGCAGGCTTGTCGACTATAGGTCATAGATCTGGCATCCCATCTTCTAGAGACTTCTATTCTAGCAAGTAACAATATGGAAGCTTAATTTAAGAACGCAAGAAAATTTGTTTAATTCAAACATACCATTAAACTAATGATTACGTGTTTATATAGTTAATCATTAATTAATTGATTTTTAGGTTTATAAATATGGAAGTTGCGCGAATGATAACATTGACGATAAAATGGTCGGTGAATGTTCTTTTATTTCAAGAAGCTGGTTTAAAGAGCATCCTAAATGGATGCTTATGGTTAAGGCTTGGTGGGGAAAGTTTAAGGTTAGTACATATATATCAATAATTGTAGTTGTTAATAAAAGATATTTTTAAAATTTAAAAACTAATTATTTTACAAAAATAGTTACAATGGAAAACTTTTGTGTGACGAGGCAAACTCTAGGGTGGCAAGTCAAGTTTGTAAAAATAAAAATGTAAATAGGTAAGTTTTAACATGTGAAATTTATATTTTTTTGAATTGTAATCTTTTTTTATTTTATACTTTTGTTTTAACAAATTTCTGAACTAGGTTGCATGATTCCTGGTATGACACATACACTTATGCTAGGAGATATGCTGAGTTAGATGACTTTGAGAAATGAAAGAATTGTAGACCTCCCCATATCACTGAGAGAAATGGGTAGAGATATCTAGAGTTCTTCATGTTGAAGGGTTTTAGGAGGTGTTCACGAAGTGGATCCTTGAACATAAATAAGGAGACTTACGGTTTCATTAGCAAGTATACCGGTGGGTCACTTTCTTTTACTAACCATGCAAAACTCCTAATAAGAGAGCCCATTTTAATTTTCTGTATTTTTCTTAAAATGATAGTTATTATTTGTGATAATGTTTAACTAAAAATTTATTTTGTAAGCTACACAGCTTGGGCACAAGCCAACTTTAATGGAGTTATACATGGAAACACATATACAAAGGGAGGATAAAAAAAAAAAGAGCAACAGTTCGTGGATAGCCGAGCTAGGTGCTTATTGTAAATAAACTTTTAAACCTTTTGTACATTATATGGACTAATGTTTTTTTAACCATATCTTTGACTTGTTTATTTTATTTTGTAGAAACATATAATGTTTCCATGCGTACCAAACACGAGGAAGACCCTTTAACCCATCCAAAATACGATTCAGAGTTGTGGTTAAAGGCTAAAGCAACTAGTGGATCCGATATGAATTGAGTTTATTGTATCTTTATAACTACAACCCGAGACATGAGGTTGGACTTACTATAGACACCCTAGATTTAGCATGAGTCAACCATTATGAGCCATTAAGGAGTTGGTTGAATAATGAGTTGGTGCTCTAAAGGCCAAGATAGAGGCAAAATTATGAAGAACAAAAAGACAGCAATATAAGGAGGTGATTGCATATATGTCCAGTCATTATCATCCTTCTTACAGACCTCCACGAGATTTTCCTCCACCTCCCCTCCCCTTCGACCTCAATTTGCAACCTCTTTTTAATGTTTGAACATTTGCAATTGATTTTTACAGTTAAATTAATAATCTTAAATGTATTCTTCAAGTTAAATTTTTTGTTTAATGTTTTGATAGCAATAAAAAAAAACAAATTAGTACACCACTAATGGAAACACTAATGCACATAAAACTTCATAAATTATTCCATCAGTACAATATGTGAATTTTCCTCTCAGAACTACAAAGAGTTCCTAAATGTTTTTATATAGATTAAGGACATCATCGACAAAAAATGGTTGTTGGTAATTCTATCAGGTATCTGTTGAAAAGATGTGATATATTACCAACGAGTTATATGTCAAAATTCTATCAATAATATTTACAGGCTGATATACTGACACAAATTGGTCATCGCATATTTTTATCATAATAATATTATGTCAGCCTAACTATTGGTGATTAAATCAACGATGAAATTATCGGCCGATGTAAAATCACTAACATAACTCTAGCCAATAACACGACTCTGACAATAAATCCATTAGAGATATTTTTACTGATGAATAAAACAACATTACTATTTACAAAATATTTTGTTGGTATAATTCAATTGTCCATATGCAGCAAAATTATTTTGATCTAAAAAAATGAACCAAAATCCCAAGATGAAAAAGGTTTTTTAAAAAATACTAAAACAATAATATATTGAATCGATTTAGGTTTCACAGCCTAACCTGTCAAAAAAATATTAAAAAAAGAATCTCACCTGCAGCAAAATAAAAATGAAATAAGAAAAATAACCAAAATCCAAAGATGACATATTTTTTTAAAATACTAAAGCGAAGACATATTGGATTGACCCATGTTTCGTGGCCTAACCCGTTAAACCCGTGACCTGGATCATGGACTCCAACATATTTTTTTTCAGACTATTTTTCTATGTAATTATATAATACATGATGCGGGTGATGTAATTCACTAGGTTTATACCACAAAAAAATAGACGTTCACAAAATTAAAAAAAAAACTAAATACAGAGGTGTTTGTTTGAAACTATGATAAACCCATAAATATCAAACCAAAAAAAATTATGTAGGCCATTTCAAAACAAATAAAATGTTGAAGAATAAAATTAAAAAAAATAAATAAATAGAAAAGTAAACAAAAGTGGAAGAAATCAAATAAAAAAACAAAATAAAAAACATTAGCATGCAGTCCTGGTTAGCCAAACTTACCTAAGAAAACAAAAGGCCCAAGCTCACGGGCCAAGGTAGCCCACACGTCTGGGCTTGTTAATTGTTTTTCCTTTTTTGTGAGGCGGATGATAAATAAATAGTCGACGCTTTGCTTGTTGTCATAAATTGTTGAAAAAGTAAGTAGTTGCCTTTTAGGGTTAAAAAATCTATCTTTTCAATTTTAAACACTTAAGAAACACCCTAGTGATCTCAAAAAACTCATTTTTTGTATTAAATCATTATTTTATCTGTTAAAATAAAAAATGGACCCGAATCAAAATAAGATTTTAAAGTCTGATATACTTTTTTAGGCAAGATAAATGGGGAAAAAAACCTAAATGAAACTTTCTTAAGCAAATGAAACTCATTAACAATAAGTACGCCAAGTTTCTTCATTGAAAAGTGAGTGTTTGTCTAGTTTCTCTCTTCGTCATCATAATTCGATGACTCTCTCTCTCTCTCTCTATCTTCTCTCTCCTTCTTTATAATCCGACGATGTTATTATGTAAATTTGGTTATTGGGATGATGTTATTATGTTTTAAATCAATTGGCATGATGATGGAATGCATTTAACTTGGATAGCAATAACATGCAACAATTGTAAAATATATTAGGATGTTAAGATGTTGATTGAATTTTTAGAATGCTTTTAAATTAAATATTAATCATAAATAAAATCAATTGATTTATGGCTTTATTTATTGATGCATATATGCAGGTAAAAAGATTTTGAGTAGTCTCCCATATAGGAGAAATGCCGCTAAATTTTTTAAAATATGATATAATGATAATGTTATTATCTATACTTAATTTGTTTAGATGACGAAAAGAAGGTCATAAGAGAGTAATGTGGATAGGAGCATTGCTGGGTTTTTTTCCACAATGTTTCTGATGACCATAAATTGCTAGGTGCCGACCATGACTAGGTACCCTCTCTCAATGCAGGCATAATGCAAGGGTGACTCGTAGAGAGGGTGTCCCTTTTGAGTAGAATGTATTAACTAAGAAGTATATTGCTAATTGGAAGCCCGACCATAACATGTAAGTTTGTTTTCCTTACCTACATGATAAAATAAATAAACAATAATGGATAACTTTGGAAAATTAATCTCAATGAATGAATGAAATTTCAGGTTTACAAATATGAAGGCAACTCGCATGATAACATCGACGATGAAATCATCGATAAAAGTGTCTTTGTTTCAGCGGAGTCAAGTTTGCAAAATTCTTGAATGAAAGCCTATGATTGATGATTGGTTCGGAAAGTTCAAGGTTGGTATATACATAAATATTTTTTAATATTTAATTTGGTTAGTTTTTTAAAATTTTAATAAACTAATTATTTTATGAAATCGATGTGTGAGGAAAACATTTATTGGTAAAAGGTTGACAACGTTGTTTCTAGGAGAGTGTGAGAGAGTCACAACATCATTAAGTAAGATTGAATTCAAATTGTGATATTTTTTAAAATGTTAAAATTTTATTTTTCATTATTTTAACCGATAATGTTTTTCTACGAGCTAGGTAGTGTGATTTCTAGTATGATGCCCAGAAAAAATCAAAGAAATATGCAAAAGATAAAGGTCTTCCAGGCTGAGAAGATATGGTCGTGTGGAGGGATTTCCAACCTCTGCACGTCTTAGAGAGTATATGAGACGCTTATATCCATTACATGATGTCTAAGAGTTTCTTGCGGTGGTCACAGTCTGGTGCAGAGATCTGAACCAAGGAGATTCATGGTTTCATTACCATGCACATCGACAGATCCATTCTATTCGTTTCACATGCAAAACAGATGTTAAGATTTTGTTTTATAAGATATTATTTTATAATTGTTGTATTATATGAAAATGTTTAATTTATAATAGCTTACTTTTGCAGGCTAAGGTGTTCGGACACAATCCACGACTGATGGAGCTTTTTCTTGAAACTCATGTATGAAGAGGACTGTTGGAAAGAGGTGCAACAACTTGTGGATAATCGACCTAGAAGTTTGTGGTAAGTTGGATTTCAACAATTCTTTTCTTAAGTTATTATTTTTTTTTAATTTGTTGAATTTTCTTAGGAAACATATATCACCTAATTGCATGAGAGATATAGGGATGGTCCTTCGACCCATCTAGCAATTGATCCAGATTTATTGTTGGAGGTTGGATCTACTTGTGGACCCAATAAAAATCGGGTTTACATTATCTCCAACATTACAACCAAGGATATGTAAGCGGACCATAATGTATCAACTATTAGTTCCTCATAATTAGGATCGAGCCAACAATTTCCACCTGTCCAAGCGATTGTACGAGAATAGGTTCAAGCTTAGATGACCTAGCTTAGTGTTAAGACGACCTAACTTAGGTTTGAGATGGCCAACCAGAGGGATAAAATGAATGTCCCCAAGCAGCTATTAGTCACCCTTATTGGTACATGTGGTCAACCTCGTTGCCCTTTTGGTTATGACAAAGATCCGATGGAATTTGAATCACCGATTGAATGCCCGATGGACTAAGTCCATTGGAAAGTTCTGGAGAGTTGAAAAAAATTACAGAACTTGTCACAGTTAGATGTAATTCTTCAACAGTTTAATTTTATTGGTAATATGTGTATGATCATAGATGGATTTATCAATAGTTTATTATGTCGATAATATGCTATAATTATTGATGGATTTATCGACGAAATTAATGCCCATAAATGTTTTTGTTTGGTGTGCTATTTTCGTTTGTAAATCTATCAATGATTATATTACCAACATATTAACTGAAAAAATATAAATCACCGATGATATGTTTACGATGACATTTCTCCATCCAGGATTCCGTTGGTAAAGTTATTTCTAACTGAATGAATGTTTAAACAATGCCATAATATTTCATCGGTGATATGCAATATTCTAGTAGTGTTCTCTCTCAAACTTAAGAACTCAAATGAAAGAAAAATGAAGTTTTGGACCTAACCATGAGAATTCAAAACTAAAGAGACCAAAAATGATTTTCAACAAAATCAAAAGGCATAGAGGTGCTAACATATTGTTTTTTTTTTTTAATGGACCTTCAAATATTTCACTATTATAATTTTAGCCCTTTCATTTTCAATCCTTCTTAGATAATAAAATTAGTTTTTTTTTTTTGTGAAACCGAGCATGAAAAAATAACAAGACATGTTTTTCTGATCGATATAACCACATAAAAAGTAATTCAAAATAAATTTTCAATTCCAAATCAAAATAAGCAAAAAAAAATAAAAGAAGCCAAAATTGATATTTAAAAAAATATAAAAGAAAGATTTTTTTAATTCCTCAATTTCTTCCCTTGCTTTTAATTCCTTGCAAGCAATCAAATCCAATCTTTTTTTATTTTTTAAACAAAGCACCAACTTGATGTCTAACTATATAAAAAACAAATAAGAACAAGTTATCGATTTTGAATTTTAATCAACATACCATCAAAGAACTAAATTAAAATTTTTTTTAATAAAAACAATTAAAATTAAAAAAAAAAATAAAGTAAAATTTGTGTGAAACAACCGTCAACCCACCGTAGATTGCAATAATTTTTTTTTCTCAGACACCTCCGTCGCGGAAGCAATTATATAATTTGGGTAAAACCTATTCATATGGAAATGAGTCCAGATGTAATCCTACTCGGTCACTTTCTGGTGTGTAAGATTTGTTATTTATCCTGGTTTTTTTTTTTTTTTCCTCAAGATAAAGAAGCAGCTCAGCTTATTTGGGTTAATTTGAAAAATCTTTATTGAATAAGGAAATCCCAAAGCAAAGCAAATCAATAGCAGAATAGGAGAACGGTTCCCTCACAGGGAAATTTCATTCATCCCTGTAAACTACTGGAACTTATTACGTGGGAATATGGCATAGGTGGTGGTTGGTCATCCGTTTCTTTCAATGACTCTGTGCTTGGCAAAGGCTGAACGGCAAATATTAATAAATAAACTAAGTTTTTGGCTATTTGTCTTATTGATATTCTTTTGTACACTCCGTCAAACGTTCATATATTTGTTCTACCTCTAACATAGACTTCCAGCGAAAACAAGAAAACCTCATAACAAAAACCATGTGTTGCTGCTGCTGCGATGATGATTGTAAATGCAGGCCTTTAGGCTTTCTCTTAGGCCTACCCTTTGCTCTCCTCTCTGTCCTCCTCTCTGTCATCGGTGTACTTATATGGATTGTTGGGTAAGTATCTTTATCTTTGTTTCTTTATAGTTTGATTAATCTGATGTATACAACGCATAAATATCCGCCTGTGTAGGAAGTAGATGTTAATAATGCCATGAAACTAACATGTAATCGGCTTCTCTTTTTTCTTCGTGTGTGTGTGTTACAGACTGGTGTTGTCTTGCGTATGCCCTTGCTGCTTCTGTGTGACCATCATCGTTGAGTTCGCACTGGGGTTGATCAAGGCTCCCTTCCTGGTCATGAAGTGGTTCACCTCAAAGATTCCTTGCTAGGGTTCTTGCGTATAGATGTCATCGATTTCTGTTTTACAGTATATGCGATTCCATTAATTGCTGATTAGCACTGGAACGTTGTAGTTTGACTTTTTATTTGGACATGGGAGTAGGATGACTCTATTTTCTGGCCTCTCTCGATTCCTCCGTCCCTTCACCTTATGGCTTCTGTTAAAATTGAATTTTCCTTCCTTTGATTATTTGACATTTGTTTAGATATCAAGCATTGCTATTTTTGTTACATACTTTATTTCATGAATATTGTTTTAGCTATATCCCTGTGTTGAAAAAAATAGAGTTACCGCCTATCTATAATTGATGGTAGGCTTAAAATTCATGAACATCATAGTAACAGATCACAGTGTTTTTGATACACAAAAAAGTTCCTGCAATCGCCATGGATGACGATATTTCCTCCTCCTTTCTTTCCAAATCCAGAAATTTTCCTCTCCCAAGAGAGAAAATTCAGTGGATGAACCAGATGGACCAATTGTCCTGTCATGGAAAGCCTGTTTTACTCTAACGGGCCAATACCGGCATACAGGATGTCATGATCAAGAAAAAGAAAACTTCCAGTAGGGCATAGGCTACTTGTGGCCTTTATTTCTTATGGTCTCCATCTTATTAATTTGCGTGGGAATGGCCTGGAGGCTGTTCGCAATTCGCAATTCGCAATAATTCCTCTTCCATCCAATTTTCAACTTCTGCTGCTTCATCTAGAAGAAGAAGAAGAAGAAAAAAACCAGCTAGTCTACGAGGAATTATGGTTAACAAAGTGGCTATGGCTTGATGGCTAAAATGAGATTTAAGAAGGTTCAAATCTTAAACCAAATGATGAAATCTATCCAAACCATGGATGATTAGATTTGAAAAATATATTTAGGCTGGAAGCATAGACGCAAACACAAGATTTTATAGGCCGAGTGGCTTAATTATCCCCTAACATACACGAATGTGCATAATTCAGTCTCATTTTATGGTGCTGACAGGAGCAAAAAGAAAAAAAATAATCACCTGGACTTGAAAAAAATTAAAAACAAAACCAAGGCATGCTTGCTAAGCAATCAAGGGGTGTCAGTCAACTCGTGCTTAAAAAATTAGCAACACTTGGGGATTTGGATTTGAGATTGACTATGCTTGAAAAAGATAATTATAAATAAGAACAAATTTAAATTGTCGATAAAAAAGAGTTTTGGCAATGCGAAACGCCCTCTCTTGGTCAGAGAATGTGCCAATAATTTTGATCATAAAAAGGGAAAGGCAGCAATTCCAAGTAGCATGAAAACCAAGGCAGCCGCCTCTATAGTTTACATCAAGGAAACAGATTCCCGTCGAGCAATGCTGTGAATGGAGCAAAAAACGTTGTACTCCTACAGATAAAAAAAAAACCAGAAACCAGACAACAGACAGTCTCCACCACTGATTTTTCTATATTTTAGTTTCCAGCCATTGTTGATTTCTGCTCTAGAACATGCAGTGGAATATCCTTCGTAATTAAATACTAATTAAAGTAGCATGCCACCAGCAAAACCACACCTAATACAAGCCCACCACGTTACTATAGACCCTGGTTTTTCATCTCCCCTTCCCCACCATGCAAGTGTTCTTGCAAGTTAGTACCTCTTGTTTTTAAAATCATATCTTAGTCCCTTTGATTGAAGTTGACTGGGCTTCCTCTTGAAATCTCTAAGATCACCTTTTCACATGTTTTTTTTAAAAAACATTTTATTTGAAAGCTTAATAAAGCCATCGTGTGTGAATACTTTGTGTACAAACTTTTCATAAAGAGTATCTTAGTTTATATCATATATTTTAATTTTGTTTTTATCAAGTTTATTATTTTGCACATGTCATGACTTTTTTCCTTTCAATTTGTCTCCAGAACAATAAATCACTTTATACACTTTACTTTCCAAGTTATAGTTTTCTTTTGCCTACAAAGCCCTAGTATGGGGCAGCGGTATAATTGGAGTTTTATGAAATTTTAATTTTTTTTTATTTTAAATTATTATTTTAATTATTTTGATAGGATAATATTAAAAATAATTTTTTTTAAATTATATATTTATAAATAAAAAATATTTTAAAAAATAAAATTTATTACTTTCTATATATATAAAAAAAACATGTGAAATTACAATAGCATAGCAATGATCTATTATTATTAAAAAAAATATTTTTAAAAAGTTATACCGCAAAGTGTTAATTTATTTTTTAAAGTGTTTTTCATGCTGAAATATATCAAAATAATTTTTTTTAATTTTTTTAATTTTTTTTTGCAATCATTGCATTAAAATATATATAAAAAATTAAATTTTTATAAATTTATATTTTAAATTTTTATAAAACACGTTCTGTAATTTTTTGCACCACGTTTGGTGCCAAAAATACATGATTTCTAATACCAATTACACGTGTAAAGTGTAACTTTTAAAGAATTAGTATGTGGTGGAATGTTTGTCCGGTCAAGCTACAAGGATTTTTTAGTAATTTTCCAATTTTATTTTTATTAGGTGAGATTGAGATTTTTTTTTTCCATTTATATTTGAGGTAATGAACAGTTTAATTGTCATGGAAACCTATAAAAGGACTAACATAAGATAGATATAAGAATATAGGGATTTAATAATAGACTTTTTGAAACAAAATAATTTGTTATTTCACTAAAAACAGCTATCAAAGAATAGTCCGTCTTTAATACTATTACTTTTCTCTCAAGATGACCTCTCCTCGTCAACATGGCCATACCACTTGCCCATGGTTTTCAAAACCAGAACCAGAACCAGCATTTCTTTTTACAGTGAAGCCCAACTTGTCAAAACCTATATTATCACACACACAAAACCCTTCAAAACCCACAAAAAAAAAACAATCAATTCTTTCATCTCTCTCTAAAACTTGTAACCCACTTTCATATTTTTGCTTGACTGTTGTTTTAGCATGGATTCTGCAATCCAAATTGGCTCAACGGCGCACCACAACTCAGCATCAGCTCCAGCTCCTGCTCCTGTTCCTGCCCATGCTTGCAGCGGCACTTTGGGGAGTCATTTGGCTCGGCGGCTGGTAGAGATCGGCGTTAGAGATGTGTTTTCTGTTCCTGGAGACTTTAACTTGACACTTTTAGACCATTTGATAGCTGAGCCAGAGCTGAACTTGATCGGCTGCTGTAACGAGCTGAACGCTGGCTATGCTGCTGATGGGTATGCACGTGCCAAGGGTGTTGGGGCATGTGTGGTGACTTTTACTGTAGGTGGGCTTAGTGTGCTTAATGCGATTGCTGGTGCTTGTAGTGAGAATTTGCCAGTTATCTGTATTGTTGGTGGGCCCAATTCCAATGATTATGGAACCAACAGGATTTTGCATCACACTATTGGGCTGCCTGATTTTTCCCAGGAGCTTAGGTGCTTTCAGACTGTCACCTGCATTCAAGTAAGTCATCAATAATAAATTAAAGCATAATTATTCATACCTAAAGCAATTCTGTCCATCCATTTCCATTTGTGTTTAATGAAAAACATCGATCCTGTTTATGTTTTGTGTAATGGATTTGGTGAACAAGGAACTTCAGTGTGTATTGCATGTGTTTTATCATGATGGGGTAATGGTGGTGGTAACATGTGACAGGCAGTGGTGAACAACTTGGATGATGCACATGAGCAGATTGACACAGCAATTTCTACTGCTTTGAAGGAAAGTAAACCAGCTTATATTAGTATAAGCTGTAATTTGCCTGGAATTCCTCATCCTACTTTCGCTAGGGATCCTGTGCCATTCTTTCTGGCACCAAAGTAAGTCTTTTCTCTCATTTTTTAGGTCTCTTGGTTTAGATTTTGGGGTATACTGTTTGTTTATCATGAACTTTTAACCAGATTGATTAGTTGAATTGAGAATCACAGGTTTAATTTCTACTAAAATTTATGACTTTTTGTTGCTCTGTCAATTTTTAGTATGATAATGGTAAATTAGAAGCAATGTTAATAATGGAGCATGATCGGAATGAACTACTATATATATAGACAGCTTTGATGATCATTGGAGAGCAGATAGAAGGAATTGTCCATAAAATGCTTTGAGTGTTGATTCATTGGTAAAATATTTGATAAACAGAGTTTATTTTGTTAGAAGAAGAATTGAAAGAAATAAGTTGTGCAAGAACATGAAGAAGACACTGGAGTTCTATAACATGCAGACATAAAAAGTTAAATGGGGATAACAAATTATGAAATTTGTTATATGTTGAAATAGGTAAAAGGAAAAAAAAGGGGGGTAAAATTAAGGTCCAAATAAGCACATATATGGCGTATAATTTAGAGAAATTTTTGGTCAGTTATTATAGTGCCTACAATTTGATTGTTGAGAGTTCATTTCTCCCATAGTGGAAATTTAGGAAAAGGGAAAAGGAAAAAGAAATTGACACATTTTGGGTATGTTTAATAACATAAAACCAATTTTCTTTTTCATTCTCAGTTTTCGTTTTCTTTTCTAGTTTTCATTGTTCAATGAGAAAGTGAAAAGCATGTTTATTTGTTAAGAGCAAGGACAAATTTTATCAAAAAAAAGAAAAATGTCAAAATTAGTACTAGTTTTAATAAAAACCAAAACCATGATTGGTAATAGCCATCTTAATATTTTTTTATTTATGATAATTTAATTATAAAATTTCAATTTCAATTTCAATTTCATTCAAATTAAAAATTATCATGAAAATATTTATACTTGATAACTAAAAAAAAAAAAAATCTTTATATTAAATATATAATAATTTTTTTTTTATGACATTCAATAAATATGATAACTGCGAAGAACCTTTAAAATATATTTTCCAAACTAAGTACAAATTTGGAAAATTGGAAAAACTAATTTTGTAGTTTTCTAGATGGAAAAAATATTGCATTTGAAAAAAAGTTCTAATTTTTCTTTTTCTGAATCTAGTTTTTCATAAAATTGTACTATGTTTCTAAAAACCCGTATTAAACTTTGTTTTGATGTCATTATGCAAACAGTTTTATTGATAGACAAGGACACATCAAAGCTCAAGGGATTGTGTTTTTCCAGTTTAAAATTTGTTTTTTATATTTGATACTTGTTACAGAGATTTTGAAGCAGTTATTTTTTGTTTTTGATGCAGGGTTAGTAATCATTTAGGATTAGAAGCAGCTGTTGAAGCAACTGCTGAATTCCTGAATAAAGCTGTGAAGCCTGTCATTGTTGGTGGACCCAACCTTAGAGTTGCGAAGGCACAGAAGGCCTTTCTAGAATTTGCAGATGCCAGTGGGTATCCCATAGCAGTCATGCCTTCAGGGAAAGGGCTGGTTCCAGAGCACCACCCTCACTTCATTGGGACATACTGGGGTGCTGTCAGCACCGGCTTCTGTGGGGAGATAGTGGAGTCTGCTGATGCATATGTTTTTGTAGGTCCTATCTTCAATGATTACAGCTCTGTTGGATATTCCTTGTTGATCAAGAAGGAGAAAGCAGTCATAGTGCAGCCCAATCGTGTGACTATTGGAAATGGCCCTTCTCTTGGATGGGTTTTCATGACTGACTTCTTAAGTGCGTTGGCCAAAAAGCTTAAGAAAAACAGCACAGCTTTGGAAAATTACAGACGTATCTTTGTCCCTCCAGGCATTCCTTTGAAGCGTGAGCAAGATGAGCCTCTCAGGGTCAATGTACTCTTTAAGCACATTCAGGTAAGGCTCAAACAATTGATGTGAAACAATATTTCTTTCTGGATCATGTTAGAGATCTATGAACTTAATGAATACAATCAGTTGCTATGTTTGTTAATATGCTTCTCATGAGTATTAAGAGTCTAAACATGTATCTTGCCCGGTGGACCTGGCTTCTTTCTTGTTTCATTTTCATATATACAAATGGGAAAAACTGCTTGTATGGGCTCTAGGTGTTTGTGCATCCACTGCCATTTTTCCGTCTTCATAATTATAGCGGTCAGCCAGCATCATGACATGAATTCCTAGCTTGTGTAGGTATCTTAAATGAATATCCTTTTCATATGCAGATTTTTTAGATAACATGAATTGCTAGCTCAAAATGATTGATGTGAAGCAATATTGCTATCTGGATTCTGTTAGAGGCCTATTAACTGTGTGATATTTCAAACAATTGCTATGTTTGTTAATATGCTTACCATGAATATTAAGAGTCTAAACATAATCTTGCCTGTTGGTCAATGTTTTTTTCCTCTGTTTCCTTTTCATATAGAAATGGAAAAAAAATATGCCTGTTTGAGCAACCACTGTCATTTTTCCATTTATGTAATAATAGGGGTCAGCCACCATGATGACATGAATTGCTAGCTTGTGTAGGTTGGTGACTTAAATGAGTGTTGGTTAAATATTTAGCTAGTGAATGTTTAGGAGGTAGCAATCTCCATTAATTCCTGTCTGATTATTATGTACTTACTGCCAATTCTTGTAAAAAATTTGAACATTAAACAGGACATTTTAGGGGGTGATACTGCAGTAATTGCTGAAACTGGAGACTCATGGTTTAACTGTCAGAAACTCCGCCTCCCTGAGAATTGTGGGTAAGTTGGAGTCTTTAATAAGAGCAGTATTAGCTCCTTCATGCTTAATGTTAACAGGTCGGTAACTGTTCATTAACAATTTTGTGCAGGTATGAATTTCAGATGCAGTATGGATCAATTGGCTGGTCAGTTGGTGCAACTCTTGGTTATGCTCAGGCAGCCAGAGATAAGCGTGTAATTGCTTGCATAGGTGATGGGAGTTTCCAGGTGAGTGATACCATTTGACGTACACTTCAATTTCTCATCTGTAATGATAGGAAACTCTTCACCATTATATTGCATAAAAGAAACACATAGTAAGGGGAGAAGAAGAAAAAAAAAGTGACTGTATGAGTTTAAAAAACTGAATTATGTAAAAATTTACGTCACTCGTACTGACCAGTATTCAATTATTCTTGTATAAAAATTGTCAGTGTGTTTATAAAGATAGCGCAAGGGAAATTTAAATAGGATAATACTGTTTATTAGTTATTGTTACGAGTATATTGAACAAGGCATCGGCCATACCAATACTAAAGAAAAGGATTGGAATCCTGATAATGGTGTAGTCATTATAACTTCTTTATGCTTATCAGTGGTCCATTTTGATGTATGCAAAATTTTAAGCTGTACCATATGGTTAACAATTCTCTTGTTATTCAGGTAACAGCTCAAGATATCTCAACTATGATCCGATGTGGGCAAAGGACTATCATATTCCTCATAAACAATGGAGGTTATACAATTGAAGTAGAGATTCATGATGGTCCCTACAATGTGATCAAGAACTGGGACTACACTGGCCTTGTTAATGCCATCCACAATGGTGAAGGAAAATGCTGGACTGCAAAGGTTAGCACAAGCAGATTTGGTTGATATATTACTCTTCTTAGTTATGTTTGAGATATTCGGTTTCCCCTCCTACCTCGATATATTTTTGCTTCTGCTCCAAATTCAGGTTGTTCCCCTTCACTTATTTTTAATGTGCTGTTAGGAAAATTTTCTCTATAGTAGTTCCCACACTCCCATCATTTCTTAACTGCAGCAATGAGTAGTTTCTACTCATCCTACAAACCAAGACGAAAAACTTGTGCAGATAATTTGCAAATAGTGACCGAAAGAGTGATTTCTGATGAATTCTGCTGTGAAATACAGGTGCGCACAGAGGATGAATTGACAGCAGCAATAGCAACAGCAACAGGGGAACAAAAGGACTCTCTCTGTTTCATTGAGGTTTTTGTGCACAAGGATGACACTAGCAAAGAACTGCTAGAGTGGGGATCTCGAGTTTCAGCTGCGAACGGCAGACCTCCAAACCCTCAGTAATATAGACCTTGGCATAAATTCTACTTCATAACTAGAATTGAGTGGCAAGATAGGATTCCATTGTTTGTATTAAAATTGCCACTAGCCCTGTCACTGCTTTCAGCTAACTGTTATTATTACCCATCAATGCTGTATTTTGAACCTGTTATGTCACTTTGTGAATTACGGAAAGGAGTTGGATCTGTGATGTGAATTAAATGAGCCGTCTTGTTGACGGGTTTAATTTAATATGGCAAACTACAAATGGAGTTGAGCTCAATTTTATGAATGGCTTCTGCAATTCATTTTTTTTCTGCTGTGGTCTATTTGTGTAGTTCATAGAACAACTCCTGATTCTGTTCCATCAGTTCATCACTAACTCATCTTTCTCAAGACAGCAAGTTCCGAAACGACCCCCTCCCCAACTTTAGGAAATAGATCCCGCATGGATTATATATGCTGATGTCTCCAGATTTTCAAGCGACACTTTCAGAGGGAAGAACCAAGGAGGTAAGTTAAACTATTAGTTGATCGAGAAATTCTTCCTCCTTTTCCTTTTCTTTTAGGTAAATTTCATCAATAAATCCAAAGAACAAGAAAATGTTTAAATAAAATTTTTGATTCTTGAATGGTATAAGAGTGAGTAGCCACTTACGGAATCTTAAATGGGCGAGTAAAAAAACCGAAAAACTGATTAAACCAAGAAAACTGTAAAAAAATAACTGAAAAAACCAAACCGGAAAAAATAAAAAAAACAGAGTCAAACCGGTTTGAACCAGGTTTTATCCTAAAAAACCAAACCAAACTAAAACCGGTCAGTTTGAATCAGTTTCAGTTTGATTTCAGTTTTTTTAAAAAAATTAATTTAATTATTTTTTTTAATAAAAATCAAATCAAACTGAAAATTATCACTACTAGTAACGACTCACTTTGCTCTCAGGTAGGCTTCTTTTTCTCTTGATAAGCAGTGTGGTTATTATTATTAGCTCCAATCCATCAATTCCACGAACCTCTGCATATAAATCTGAAGATGGTGACTGACATGTGAGAAATTTAGTTTAAAATATATTAAAATAATATTTTTATTTATTTTTTAAATTTTATTTTTGATATTATATTGAAATGATATAAAAAAATTAATTTAAATAAAAAATATCAATTTTTTATATAAAAAACAAGCAGGATATAAATTTGTAATATCAAAAAGTTGATTAAAAAAAAATTGAACGAGGTTTGAAATGCTTGTCTTTTGAAAATGTAGTTGTTTTTTAAATAACTTTTCGTGCTAAAATGCATGTTAATGATGTTTTTTTATTTTTTAAAAATTATTTTTAACATCAGCACATCAAAATAATTAGAAAATATTAAAAATATATTAATTTGAAGTAAATAAAAAAAATTTATATTTTTTCAAAAATACTTTTAAAACAAAGAAAAACTTTTAATTTTAAATTAGAGGGACAGGTAAGGATGGTAGCTTATGAGTAATGAGAGTTCGTGCTTTATAACAGTCTGACGAGTTGTCACCTAACAATAACGAGTGTGGTTGATTATTTTCCGTTCAATATTTTCACTTGGCATTATAGTTTTTATGGTTAAAATATATATATATATTGATTGTAATTTTAAAAGATAAATTTAAAAAAAATGTGTTTGATTAAAATTTGTGTGAAACAAATTTTTATATACAAAATAAATAAGAAATTAATTTATATAAATAAAAAGCGAATTATTTAAACTTAAATAAAATTATGATTTAAAATGCAATTACATACATGACACAGTAATTTTTAAGTTAACGTCATATGATTTTTACATGTCTTAATTGTTGAATGAGTCACACTCTAACTGTGGTGGGGTTAGTACTCCTGGGTCCATTAAACTCATTGGTAATGTTTTGGTGGTGGACATAAGTGCTTCCTTCCAACCTTCATGTTATTATCTAAAAAAAAATTATTTAATTTTTTTGAATGCATCATACCATTACAGGGGTGTGTTTTTAAATTAGTTGAAAAATAAATTTAATTTCAATTGATACGTAAATTGGCATGAAGATATCCCTTACCATTAAATAAAAAACTCATTGATCTTGATCCACCTAACACCTTTCTCCCACTTATTTTGTAATTTCAAATTCCATCAATATAATTATATCTTTTTTATAATTTAGAGTGTTAGAGAATAATATAAATTATATCTTGAGACCTCACTTAATAGTTTAAATTTTTAGGTTGAATTTGTTATTTGACATGGTATTAGAGCTTTAATGATCAAGTGGTTACAAGTTCGAATATAAGGTAGGTAGAATTTATAGTATTAGAACCATATAGGTTGTCTAATAAAAATTTTGGCGTGAAGATAGGTAGAATTTATGAGATTGTGTGGGGGAAAAAAAGCGAAAGAATTTAAGAAATTGTGTATAAAAAATATTTGTACAATGAAAGAAAAAGAATGATAAAATATGTATAAAAATATGGAAAGTGAAATAAAAAATACACAAAAGGATCCAAGTTTTTCTCGTAGACAGGCTGCTCCTAAGGGCATGTGCCCAAATGCCTGAGTTAACTAGGTGAGCAACCCAGCTCCCTGGGCTATCCAAGGCGAGTTGGGTCAGGCTTTTTGGCATCTTTTTTTGCTTGGCATATCATTTGCCCCCCAAGTCTTGTAAACTCATGTTTGTAAGACTATAACCAAGTACACAGTGGAGAGAGAAAAAATACTTACATTGTAAAAAATTATTTTATGACCATGTATTTGAATGTTTAAATTCATGAAAGATTTTTGTCAATAATTTATGGAGAAAGATCCATGTTTTAGAGGCAATTGGTCATAAAGACCTGGAGACATGTTGTCACATGGACCTGGAGACAATGGAGACATTGGATGGCTCAAACCTAGAGATAATTGGTCACGTAGATCTAAAGATTAATGAAGACTTTTCCATGTAAATTTTTATGGAAATATTTTATTTTGGAGACATGAAAATATACTATTTATTTATTTTATTATATATACTATCATTATATATTTTTTGAAAATTCAAAATACAATAGGGATACAATTTTGGGACTCATCTTATATTATCTAAGGTACTAAATCACAAGTATTGTTTCTTGTTTGTTCATGTTGTTCTTCATCCTTCGTAAATTTATAATGTACCATTTGAATATTAATCTTTCTATCTCTATTATGAACGTATGACACTCTTTTGTGTCATGTTATGATCATAATGATAGAGACAGAGCTTATTAAGGTTCCTTGTGTCTGCGTTACTTTTCATGGGAGGAGTATATTAAGAAAATCCTTTCCCTTTAATCGTAGCTAATACTTATGTCCTTGTGGCGGTGACAAGTGTAATTATGAGTTTAGAAAATGTAAGGCAATCATGAATGTGCTTTTTTGAGCTTCTAGATGTTCTTGTTGGAGATTGATGGCATGGTGGAGACTCTGCCCGTGTATGAAAGCATGGTCGATCCTATCTGGTCACATTAGTTTCTTCTACCCTAATATAATTCTCTATAACATGTTTGACCCTGATAAGATTTTTGTCAGGGAGTGTATATAACCCTTCTCATCATAAATAGTTGTAGACTTCATTGATCGGGGCTTTAGTGACGATAGGTTTAAGCAAATTCTTCAAATTTAGCATTTCCTCATTGAATCTATAAAGATATGCTCTAATGCTTTCATCATCTCGTTGTGTAATGGCAAAGAACTCTATAGTGCTTTTTTCTGGCAGGGATGCTAGTGTTGAAATGAGAGATGAGTTTCACGCAGAGATTAGAAAGACCTAGGATGAAACCAGGTTTAAGGCTAGGATATCATACCGTAACAAATTCGTGGAAAGTTATAAGGAACACTTTGCACATGACATCACTTTTTATTGTCACTAGTTCCGGGGTGCTTCTAACATTTTGTATATGCTCCCTAGAGTCTGTAAGGCCATCATAATTGTCAAGATTAGCTTTTGCAGTGACAAAATTTTTGGAGAGGTGGGTGTGTAACACTCTATTATAAAGTGGAGAATCTTCTACCTAGTGGGAATGATATACATGAGTTGGTGCACTCTTGTCATGGTGTCTTGATTTTTTATGACAATGAGTATGTGAACTAGAAGATTCAGAAGAAGTTTGATAGAAATAATCATGCTTGTGGCTTGAATTTGTTGGGGAATGATAACTCATTTGGAGAGTTAGAGTGTAGTGCCGACTTAACAAGTTATTTTGTCTAATTTCTTCTTGAAACTGAAGTTGTTTTTATGCACCTAGTATTGTAGGTTGACTTTTCTGCTAATTGTATTGGAGAGAACGAAGTTGTTCTTGTATAGCTAGAACAATGTTGTTAAGAACTTGCACTTGTTGAGATATTTACTGGATTTCTGGGAGGATTAGAGTTCCTATGGTAAGGAGATCGATTAGTCTTCCATGTATTAGAGTTTCGTCAGCCATGAAAGTTTTTTTGTAAAATTGAAAGGGAATAAACATGCTTTTTATTCAAGTTTTCATAGACAGGGCTACTGATAAAGTCGATAAAAACTTTAATGAATCTTTGAGCTTTTTCCTCGCTGGTAGTGGATCGAACTTGTATTTTTAGTTAGGGTTACCTACAAAATAAAAACTCTAATGTTTAAGTCAATTTGAGTTTTTTGTTAAGTTGTTAAGCAGGTTAGAAAAATGAAGAAGATGAATTGTGTCTATTTTGGGTATGGGTCTCAGATCCTCTTCTCGCCTAGTCCCTAAGTTCTTATAAAGAAAACCCGTTGCATAGATTACCTTTACCTTTTCCAATGAGAGAGACATATGGCGACATAACTATTCATAGCCTGCCATGTTGAAAGATTCTTATGAAATAATAACATGCAAGTTTTATTGGTTTATAGGACGGTACTTAATTGGTCGTGTAGGTTGTCGAATGAAAGTGTTGGCATGAATACAAGTAGAATTTATGGGATTGTATGTAAAAAAAAGTGAAAGAATCTATGAGATTGTGTATAAAAAATATTTGTACAATAAAAGAAAACGTAGAACAAAATATGTATCAAAATACACATAAAACAAAATACAAAAAAAATCCAGGTTTTTTCTATAGTTAGGCTGCACTTGAGGTCCTATATTGTGCCCTCGGGGCAGCCCAGCTCGCCAGGGCTAAACCTAGGCGATTTGGTTTAGACCTCTTGCCTCTCTGTTAGGGAGAGTGAGGGAATGAAAATAGTTACGATGAGTTGTATTTAAATGGAACAATTTGATATTTTCATATAAAAAGTATGTAACATGTAATTTAAAAAAAAAATCGCAAAATGTTACTAACAGAGATGCTCCAAATAATTTAACCTTTGCAAATAGTTATTTTTCAAAATTTAAAATAAAATCCTACCTAAGTTAACCGGCCAAACAAGCCGGTTTAATTAGAGTACTAGAGCTTGATGTAACGTGACAATGTAGGGAAGGAATCAGGGGAATGCTTTCTGCTATCTGTCTGCCCCACGACTTTTTCTAGTGGTGGTAATCAAATAACGTTAATGGGTCCAACTCGAAATATAAAACACATAATCTTTCTCTTTCAACATTATCTCTCTCTTTCAACCAACTTTTTCTCTCAATTTCTAACTTGGTTCATTCCTCTCCACCTTTCTTTGTTTCAACAAATTATTTCTATTCATGTAAAAATGTTACGAGTATCTTGATATGATATGAGAATCATTCAAAAAAGAAATAGCCATAAATGAATTAGAATTAGATACAAAAACTTAACCAAGAAAAATGAGTTTTGATTTGTTTAACATTTGTTGTGGCAAAAGGTACGAACAAACAAGAATTGAAATCAAAGTTGCAAACTTTTGATGGATTTTCTTGTTGTTTAATAAAATGAGTGAATCAGAAATTGGGTTCAAAAATTTAGTGGTAGAGTTACAATTGAAATTTTCATCTTGTTTTTGATTAGCTAGGTACAATTAAAAGAACATGATAGCTCAATAAAAAATTTTCAAAATGACATAATCCTTACAAGAAACACATGTTTGAGGGTAGAATTAATTACAAGGACAAAGTTCTTGAAAAGAAAAGGCGCAAGCTATTAACTTGTTAAAACAAGATTCAAATAAAAATATTAATAAATGAACACTTGAATACAAATAAATCATTGTTAGATCCAAATTAACATATTTTTTTAAAAGAAACATGCTTTTAGATCTAGCATGGATTATTTTTTGAAGAAGGTACAAATCTTCTTCTTATTTTTTTTTAGTTATTTTTAGAATTAGCCACATGGATCCAATAGGCAACAAATTACCAATCATAATGTAAGACCTCCTTACACCTATCGAAAATAATTTTGGATCTACATGATCCTAGTTCATTGGTGGATTTATTGCATGGATGTGCATGAATGTTAAAAAGAAGCATTCTTCTTTGAAAGACTTGTAAGATTTAATTTTGATTAATTTTTTTTATGATCTATAGACCATAAGAAGTTACTTGGCAACTCGCTCATTAATTCTTTTGGGAGAGATGGGAGGAAATGATTACAACCATGCATTCTTTGGAGGAGTTAGCACTGAGAGTATTCAAGATCTTGTACCTTACGTTGTTAACATCATAGGTCAAGCCATCAAGGTGAAAATTTCACGCAAAATAATTTCATTTTATTCTATTATGCTCGTACATTTGAGAAATAAACCATATATTTTATTTTATTTTTCTTGAAATTCTTATTGTTAACTAATGCAATGCAGGAGTTAATTGAACTAGGAGCCATAACAATATTGGTTCCCGGGAATCTCCCGATTGGTTGCTTGCCATCCTATCTAACATTATTTGAGAGTTTAGATAAAAAAGACTACGATCATTCTACCGGTTGTCTTGAGTGGCTGAACAGATTCTCCGAGGATCATAATGAACAACTTTTGGCAGAACCAAAGCAAATCCAAAAGCTTTATCCACATGCCAAGATCATTTATGCAGATTATTACAATGCTGTAATGCCTCTTTATCACTCACCAAATCAATTCGGTATGTTCATTTTCTTCTCCATGTTACCATGTATAAGCATACTTTATAATCTTGTAGTGCTAGAGATGCTCAAATGTTGCTAATTACCATTTTTTTTTTATTCTAGGGTTTACTGGAGGTGTTCTCAGAGCATGCTGTGGCTGGGGAGGAACATATAACTACAATTCGTCAGCTGAATGCGGCAATCCACTTGCAAGTGTTTGTGATGATCCCTCCTTATATATGAATTGGGATGGCATACATTACACAGAAGCAACTTATAAATTGATTTTCGAATCCGTAATAGAGGGCTCATATTCCTTTCCGTCTTCCAAAGCTCTGTGTAATTTGGATGGTAAATACTTTAATCATAAATAGCTATATTAATAAACAATAAAGACTGATTTTTCTTTCATTTTGTTGTTTTTTCGTTGATGTTTATCAGCCTATCTTATAATCATATAATTAATAGCTTTAAAATGGAAGGCACTTTGTGTTATTTGGACATAGGGTTTAGGTTTTTCTTTAATACATAACCTGATTTCCTGTGTCCCCTTTTTTCTCGGACGAAAAATAAAAAATTGACTCAATTTATTATCAACATATATATAGATAGAAAATGGTTTTTATTATATTTTTTCAACCAAGCGCATTTATTAAAGGCGAAACCAAAATTTACTGTCATTCTTTTTGTTAAAATAATTAAGATCAAACACAAAAAAAAGCTAGAATTCTCAATAATCTATTTATTATGAGTGTTTAATGTTAACTTAAATACAAAGAAAATATATATAGGTTAAACTGAAAATATTATTCTACCCTTAATAAATAAGACTACATAAATATTATTTAACATTTTCCGCTTCTTGACTCTTAAAAGCACTTAAAAATAATAAAAAAAATAAAAAAAAATTCAAACTGAAACCAAAAAAATTACTTACCATTTTTTTTTGTTTTGTTCAATATACTGTTTGGGACTTTATTTATTTATTTCACTAAAAAGAAATCATTCTTTCCTTTTCCCAAGCCTCCACTTGTATTATATACACATACGTACGTACACCAGTAAAAGGTGTTTTTTCATGGCTAAAGTAGAAAAAGAAACATAGCGCTGACAGAATAAATCTTATAGTGAAAACAAATTACAAGAGAGGGGAAAGGCGTCAAGAAACAAGGAGGAGCTAATTTTCTTTATTGTGATCACTGATGGGCTAACTAGTCACGGCTAGCACGGCTGTCCACACAAGACAGTCTTTCCATTTGCGCCTAGGCCCAAACAGAACCGAACAAACAGAAAACAAAATGAGAAAAGGGCAGCAGAGGAGGAGATTATCTTTTTATTTTTTTTCTTTAAATTAATATATTTTTGATGTTTTTAGATTATTTTAATGTGTTAATATCAAAAATAATTTTTTTAAAAATAAAAAATATATTATTTTGATATATTTATGAGTGAAAAACATTTTAAAAAACAATCACAATCACAATTTCAAACAAGAACGGCAAGCTTTACAAGAACAGGATTTTAGAGCTCTGATGATAACATGAACGACATTAGTGGAAACATTTTTTTGAGATAAATTTAATAACAGCAAACCATTAGAGTTGGGATCTAGCCACTCACATCGCTAGAAAGCGACGGAGCATGATTCATTTGCTATCCTGTGTATTACATGCATAAACAAATTTTCCTTGCTTTCCTCCGATTCAATTCTTAATTCTTTAATGATTCTTCAATTCAGTCTCCAAAATTAAATTAACTGGATGTATAACATGCTAAGAGGAAAGGGTAAAGGAGAGAGGGGGGGGGGGGATGCTAATCTCACGTACCATATTACTAACCTTGTCAGCACGATGCCGGTCCAAGCTCTAGCACAAATTATAGACACGTGACTTATCAGTACGGTGACAAGCAACCATTCACTGGGGTTACATGGCAAGTGTGGGTACATTAATTGTTAGTGTAGCGTCTGATTTTTTCTCCAATAGCTATCACCAATGGTAAGTATGATGTCAACTTTCTCACCAATCACAGAGCCATCCTTTTCCACTAATGGCACAATCAAGCAAAACAACGAGCAACTTATTCTTGTTTCACACTTCACCTAAAAATTTCTTTTCATATATATATAAACACACTATCAAAAAAATTAATAAATACAAACAGAAATACCGAAGAAAAACTTCCATCGAAAATATACTGACGAATTTTACCAACGGCAATATTCCCTCGGTATATACCGAGGGAATTACAGTGGGAAACAAAATAATTAAAACAAAGCAAAAAAAATGATGACGTGACGATTTTACCAACGGAATTACCGACAGAATAAATGTCGTCGGTAAAATCCGTTGGTAAACTGTAAACACTGTTCATCATGTCAATTACAAAGGGAATCACCGACGGAATTTTCCGTCGGTATTTTCCAGAGAGCTCTGGAACTGTTTACTTCCCAATTGCACCGTTAATTACTGTTCTTTACAGACAAAATCACTGACGGATTGAAAAGTCGTCGGTGTTATTTGACGGTTTTCTAAAAAAATTAGATTAAATTAAAAAATTAAATTAAATATTACCAATGGAATCACCGATATATTTAAATTAAAGATTGTGGTAGTGATATATGAGCTTTTAATTGGTTTAGATAAAAACAATAAACAAAAAACATGTTACAAGAAATTTTTATTCAAAGTTTTTTATTTAAAACTCTTCCTTTATAGTCTCTCTCTTTAAATTGTGTTATGATTTTGTTTTCTTTTAGGCACCTCACACAATTATTATTCAGTAAAATATTTTATAAATAGTAAAATAGAGTTAGTCAACACTCGAGTCATTATACATGTGGTATATATGTTATTTGTTTAGTTATAAACTCAGGAGTAATTAATTTTCACTTTATAGCTAAAGAGAGACTTAGTTAAATTTAATTATATTATTAAGATTAATATAATATAAAGATAGTTGTAGAAAACAAAACGGATATAAAGTGTTTTTCTAGCCACCTAACATGTATGGCTTTTCCTTTAATCGATTAATCATGAAAGTCAATATTAATCTTGATAAGGATAATCTAGAGACGTCACTTATGGATTAATTATTAATGTTGGATGTGCAGTTGGCCGACTAATATGGTCTTCCAATGACACTTTCTCTCTATTAAACACTACATGGTTGATCAACTTACTTTTGCTAGATAACCCCTCAAATATGATGATATTATACATATGTACTTACTGGCCTCCACCATTATTTCTCGTCCTAATCTCGTCACATTAAAATAGCTGTACTCAACCATCTAGGTGGTGGCCCAGTGGTAAGCGCTTGGGACCAAGAGGTTTGCTCCCTCTGTGATCTCAGGTTCGAGCCCTGTAGTTGCTCATATGATGGTCACTGGAGGCTTACATGATCGTTAACTTAGGGCCCGTGGGATTAGTCGAGGTGCGCGCAAGCTGGCCCGGACACCCACGTTAAACTAAAAAAAAATAGTTGTACTCCCTACTTATCATTAGTGAATCACGTATAACTCATAATAATCAACCTTTTTTGCTTTCAATAGTATTTTTAGTATTTTTATTGTTCATGGAAAATGAAAAAAAAAAACCAAATATTTTTATCATCCAAGCCAAGTATTTTAAATTCAATTGGAAAATCATAATTTGATTGCTCCAATCTACAGCACACATGAGTCATGTACTACATACACTATTTAAGAAACACTTTTTTTTTAGTTTATTATTTTATTAGCAATCATAATTTTATTTTTGATTTATTATTAATATATTTTTAATTTATTATATTAAATACATGCATTATCTTTTCATTTATCGGTTGATAAGTTTCATGGTATAAAAAAACACGTATCCATAATATACCTTTCTTTCATTCAAAATTAAATTTTAATTCTACGTATAGCATAGCAAAGGTACATCATAGACTGGAATTTATTGATGGAGACTAACTTAAGCCGACCTTGTGTGAATTATTTAATTGAATCCGAACTCTCAAAGTCAATGCTTATTAACAAGAACATTATTGAAGCGTGATTGATAACAGCTGCACAATGAGAAATTCCCATACACATTTCCAATCACACTCTTGACTATAAAGAAATTAGATGCAGTTAGTCTTAAGTTGGTCTTAAATCGCAATCAAAACAAATTGTCAAAAAATAAACAGGATTATCCATTAATAATCTGTGTATGAACAGTGCCGGCATCTAACATGAACTTCCACGCCTTTTAATATTTAGTATAATAATAATAATAATAATAAAGTATAATATGGACAAGACGCGGCTTGGCAAAGAAAAAATCTGCAACGAAGCATTTAGTCATTGGTTGATGGAGCCAGACTCTCTTTGCAAAATAAGACAACGGTGGATGTTCTAAAAAAAAAAGCATAATGAAAATTTGCAATTATCTAACACTAATGTAACCCATGACCTGCAGATTAGATCATTCTCAATTTGCCAATTAACAATTGAATTTAGTTGGCATTAATTTATTTTCAACTCTTTTAATAATAAAAAAAACCCTTTTAACTATATTAATTTTTTACATGATATTAAAAAAACTGTCATTGAACGAAGTAAATGAAGTAATATAATTCTAATTCTCGATCAATCATTATTTAATGATAAAATTTAATGGAAGATAACATTAAGATTATCAATTCTGTTCCGTTTCATCTGAAATAACCGAAACATTTCATATCAATTAAATAATAATAATTTTTATCTCATTTTAAATTTTGGTTTATTCTAGATTTTTTGATTAAATTCCAACTGGAATATTTTAGTTTTATTTTATATATTCCATTTCGGTATTGAAAATTCATTGAATTGAACCGTAGTATCAATGTAAAACGCATCCTAACTCTCTATCAATCATCATTTAAGGACAAAACTCAATAGGAGGTAGTATCAATGTAAACATGAGATATTTAAGAAATTGAGGTTGACTTTGCCTCGGGGGGGATCACAAGTTCGTCAAATCCCAAATTCCGCTCAATGACAATTTTAGTTTGTCGTGTTGACTTGCTGTTCAAAGTCTTCTCCTGTTAACTTGCAGACCATCTTCATTCTTCTGCACACGACAATGCAAGGCTACACCTCTTGCTATCCATTACACATTAAAATTGACAAAAAACAAAAAACAAAAAACAAAATCTAGATTAGAAAAACAAGGCAAAACATGATAAAATTCAGATTTTACATGAATGAAATGTCAACTCAAACAAAAAATAACAAACTAAAAGAATAAGCTTGTATGATTTTAGGCAAATAATGAATTTCCATGTGTTTTTTAATCAATAAAAGAATTATTCGATGAATGTAAGTTCTTTGATCATGAGTTGTTAAGTTATATTTCACATGCAAAACATTCAAGTTATTTGATTATTTTATATGTTTAAATTTTATTTATGTATATCAAAATACCATAAAATTTAGAAACATCGTTACAAATATAAAACTATAAATTTGGGATTATAGGAACAATGTATGGAGTTAAGATTATTAACATCAAATTTAATATCTAATTTTGAAATTAAAAGTTCTCTTCGTTAAGGTAAGCACAAAAGAACCGGAAATACTATCTATGAATAAACCAACTAAATGTTTAAGTTAACCATACAATGCATGAATGATTCTCATGCACAACCCTTTCCATAAATAAAAACATGTATATGTAATCAATCAAATTGTCTTTTTTTTTTAGGACTTAATCAATATGAGAAGAGGTCAATAATTTTACAATTAAATAAATACAAAATTCATAAATATATAATCAAGAAAAGAAAATAAAAAAAAAAGTGAATCTAAAAATATCACTTAAAAGGTTATGCTTCCAAAATCAAATAGATCACTTATTCTTTAAAAAAAAAAACCATTAGATCAAAATAGATTACTTAGAGATTAGTTAAGGTTTCTAGATTAAAAAAAAAAACTAATAAACTATAAAGGTTTTTTAATAGAGCAAAACTTTTAAAAAAATACTAATAGGTAAGAAAAGTGGTAAAGAAAGAACTAAACTTATAAAAATAAAATATATGAAAGATAAAGCATAATGCTAGATATAAAGATAAATTACAACCGCTAGCAGTTGTTTTTAAGCAAAACCAATTGTTTTTTAAGTTTTTCAATTTTTTTCATCTTAATTATTTTAGGATTTTTGAAATCTTGAATTTTCACAGTATATTATTTCCTATGTTTTCTAGGATAAACAAGATTTTTCTTTTCTTTTCTTCTCTTTGGTTTTGTCAAATATTATCTAGGAATTTAAAGTTTTTTTTTATTTTTTTAAAGTTTTTTTTATATTTTTTCCAGCTTATTTTTCGAGTTCTTTTAGTGTTTTTTTTTCAAGAAATCATAAAACAAGATGTGCTCGTGTAAAAAAGGGTGATGAGGTTCCCCTTCGAAAAAGAGACATTAAGGAACAGATGATATAAGAAATACAGTGACAAGTTAAAGAGTTGGCCCGTCAATTGATGAAAGTGAGGAACTTGAGAGATCATGAAGAGACTGATCACAAACCAATGACCAACTTTGAAAATTCATTTCAAAGACGAGCAAAAAAGATAACCTCTTAGTTGGGATGAGTATTGTGGATATTTAAGGTTTCAGCTAAAAACTCTTTAATTTTTCCAAACTTTATCGCATATGAGTTTATTGACTAGTTGAATAAACTAGAGAGTATTTTCAAGAAAGTCTTAGAATAGATGAGGGTGAATTTAATCACCATCAAATTAAATGGGTGAGCTTTTGCATAATGAGAGCAATTGAAGATGTCTTGGGAAATATAAGACAAACAAAATATTAGTGATTAGGAGAAGATGAAAGAATGTTTTATTCTATTTGAGTGCACTTAGACTTTGTACCAATGACTTTGTACGTTAAGATAGGGTGGGAAAATGTTGATGAATAGACTAATAATTTCTACCAACTAATGACTAAAAATGATCTATCATAAATATAAGAGTAGTTATTCGCCAAGTGTCTAAATAAATTATGTTTGTCAATCTAGGATGTGATGTTTTATAGTTTTTTAAGAAAAAATTTAGAAGCATATTAGAGAGCTTTGATTGTGGAGAAACAACAAGTTACTAGGGTAATTAACAAAGGTGGCTTTCGATTTAACCAAAATAATAAGGATGCACCAACAAGTAGAAGTCATATATTTATTTTGAGTCAGTAGCTAAACAAACCATTAGTCAGGGTTCTAGATCTAGATCTTGTTATAAGTTTTAGTGCATCAAATGTGGTGATTTATGGCATCAAACTTCTATATCATGTGCTACAAAGCTAGAATAATTATCTATCTTCAATCTATTTATTATGATTTATAGTTATCTATATAGAATGGATCTCATATACATATTAAAGTTGAAAATGATATTGAGATTTCTGAAGCTAAAAGTGAATATACAATTAATGATAAAAAAAAAACTTTTTTGTGGATGCTAAAGCTATGAACACTCTCTATTATGCATTAATTAGAAGTGAATTTAATAAAATCACATCATGTAAAAACGTTAGAGACATTTGGCATGCATTAGAGTAACTCATAAAGGAACTAACCAAGTTAAAGAATATAAAATTGACATTTTAGTTCTTCAATATGAATTGTTTAAAATGCTCCCTAGTGAATCCATAACTAGCATGTTTATAAGAATAACTACCATTATTAATAGTTTGGATGCACTTGGTAAGACATATATTATACTAATGCAAAAATTATGAGCAAAATTCTTAGGTCTCTATCAAATACTTGGGAAGAAAAAGTGATGACAATTTGAGAAGCCAAAGATCTCACAAAAATTTCATTGGAGGAGCTCATTAGTTCCCTAATGACTCATAAGATTGCCATAGAGAATCAAGAACGAGAAGAAAATCCAAAGAAGAATTTGGCATTCAAAATCATCCATTACAATGATAATGATGATGATAAAGATGTGAAGATCATCATGAAGACATTGAAGAGTACATTGTGCAATTCTGAAATTTCTTAAAGAATAAGTAAGGGAATAAAAAATTCTTAAACTTCAAGAATGATGGGGAAAAAAAAGAATCAAGTAAGGAACTTTTAAGGTTCTACAATATAATAAAATGGGTTACACAAAAATAGATTGTCCATTTTTTCAAAATAAAAATAAGAATCGTCATCATAAGAAAGCAATGAAAGCTACATAGAGTGATGATTCGAACCCAAGTTCAAGTGATGAAAAAGAGTTCATGGCAAACATGTGCTTCATGGCAATCAAAAACAAGAATGAGTTACAATCTTTGGATGATGAATCTGACCCTACTTATGATGAATTGCATGATGCATTTGAATCCTTATATGATGAATTTAAAAAGTTAGGTTCAAAATACAGTACATTGAAAAAGAATTATACATGCTTACTTATTAAAAAAAAAAACTTTAGAAAAGAAAGCTTGCATTGTTATTAATGATAATGATAATGTGAATCAACATAAGAATAAAAAAAATCCTTGAAAGAAAAGTAGATAAGTTGAACACAACCTTAGCTAAACTCACACAGGGTTCTAAAATTCAAGAAACTATGCTTTTAAGCCAAAAATGTGCTTTTAACAAAAGAGATTTAGGTTACCAACCTAAGAAGAACTAAAAATATTTGAAAAAATTATTTTGTTAAAGATAAACAATCCTATGACCCTAACAATAAATGAAATTATTGTGGAACTATAGGTCATTTAATTTATGCTTGTCCTGTTAAAAAGAAAAAAGTTTATAATATAGCATGGGTTCCAAAATAAATCACCCTTAATAATAATAAAAACCCAAGAAGGTATGGATACCAAAAACTTTATCTTGATCTTTGTGTGTAGAAACCAAGAAAGTATGAAGAGTTGTTTTTAGATAGTGTTTTCTCAACAAATGATAGATGGTATCTTCATCAACTAAAGCAAGTACATCAAAAATCTTCTAAAGACTTGGATGAAACATAGAGGAATATCAACTAAACTTGATATGAATGAAAATGGTAAGAATATAAATATCAAGGTATGATCGGTTCACTTATATAATTAAATTACTAATAGATATGATATCATGCTTTGTATATGTCTATGTGTATATTTTCAAGCTTACCATATAAAATCGCATATTAGTGCCATAAAACTTTTTTTTTAATATTTGTATGGTACTATACATTTAGGATTATGGTATCTGAAAGGAAGCTGGATGAGTTTGATTAACTATTTGGATGCAGACCTTGATAAACAAGTTGAGTATAATAAGCCTTTAAGTAAGGATTGCTTTTGCAAAATAAGAAAGAATTTAGGCTTTATTCGAGCTAAAGATGTTTGAGGTTATCATTTTATGTATACATTAATGGATATTAGTCAAACATATTTTAGTGATCAAATGAATACCCTCTAAGCATGAAAACCATATTTATTCTACAATTTTTATTCTATGTCTAGGTCTAAGACAAACCAATTGACGGTTTGTTATGGTTAGTTCAAACAGCCAACCGGTTAAGCCAAAAAAATAGAAGGACAATTACTAGATGAAAAGTAACTTTTTGAGAATTTATTTGGAATCAGGTTTTTAAGTCTACAAGTTGTACAAAGATATATATTTTGACCATAAAATATATTTGGAAGAAAAGTTTAAAAATTATGGTTTTTGTATGAACCAGTCGACTGATTGAGCTGGAAGACTGGTAATAAGGCTATTACCTAAATATTGAGATTTTGGCCCTTGATTTCTTTGTGTTTTGAACTTAATTTTTACATGAAAAGGCTTTATTTATTTTAAGTGCAAATAAAGGATCAAAAAAGAATTTTGAAAAATTATCAGCTTGGGTTTTAATTGGTCAACCGATTGAACTTAATTCATAGCAATTGATCAATCGGTTGTTTGATAGTGTGTGTGTCTATATATATATATATATATATATATATATATATATATATATATATATATATATATATATATATATCTGTCATTTTCATAACAAAAGAAAAAAAAAACCCTTTATTTAAAACCCTAACCCAAACAATTTCTCAAAAATTCACTCAATCTCACCAAATCAATCATATTTTCTAGGTGATGTTTAAAGATTAAAGAGACATGGCACCTAAAAAACATCGAGAAGGGTCAAATCAAAGAGAAAAAGGGCTAATAATCCAACCTCCTACCAATGTGACATTATTAAAAGGTTTTTAAACTCTTTTTCTAATAGGTTTATTGCAATAGAAAGAGGTTTAGGAGTTGATTTATGTGTCTTTGAGATAAATACTATATTTGAGGATATAGGTTGGACCATATTATTCTATTTAAAGAAAGTTACTTATCCTAAATTGATTATTACCAATGTAGGATTAATGTTGAACTTAGGAATGTCAGTAACTTACAAGGTAAACACATTGAATTTGATTGTCAAATACTTGTAGACATTTTGGGTATTAGAAATGAATGACTTGGAGTTTTTTAAATGAAAGTAATACTCATCATTAAAGGATTTATATATGATGAAGTTATAGTCTTGCATACTAATAGGCGTGATTTTGCACCAAGAGCTAAAATTAAAATCCAAGACTTGTTTTTACGATCTAAGGTGCTTCACAGAATCATAGCACATAACATATTGCCAAAGAAATGACATTATGATAAGGTCACTTTTATTGATATGTGCTTGATTGAATGTATGATTAGAGTTTATCCTATTAACCTTTCATATATAATGATTAGAAATATAATCATGACACATGATTAAAAGCAGAAATCTCTTTCTTATGGTCAAGTTTTGACATCTATATTTGAGTATTTTGGGATTCTTTTAACGGATATAAATAGGAACTCGTATCCTAAGCTCATGAAAATAGAAAATAAGATCCTCACCAAGATGAAGTATGTGTTGAATGAGGATGGTGCTTGGGTTTCTAAGGACCGTATAAGAGTACATGCTAAGGAAGAGCATGATGAGGAAAAAGAGCATAATGTTGGGAGAATTGAGGAAATTAAAGCAATGTTTGAAACAACACCGCTTTCTTTTTAGCCTGAAGAGTCTTCAACTAGTACATGGACTTTTAGGATTGAGAGTCACTTAACACGGCTTGAGATGAATTTATGTTATATTAGAGAGACACAATCGTATTTGTGAGCAAGATGATATGGTCGACGATTTGACAGAGATAAAGAGCATGATGGATAATCTTCTCACTCGTTATCCACTACCTTAGATCTAGTACTAGCATATACATTGTGTTTCATGTTTCTATGTTATTTATGTTTTAATTATAATGGATAATGTATTTTAGAGATTATGCAATGAATTTATTATTTATGATTTTCATAATATATTTGTTAAATTCCTCTCTATTATATATGTTTTTGTTGATCATAAAGAGGGAGAGAACAAATGAAAAGATATGATATGAATTTCATTGCAAAAAGGGAAGAAATGCGATCAACAACATATACATACATTTAGGGGGGATATATTTTTCTAAATGCATAAATTATTATATTTAGGGGGAGAGATATGTTTTTCTAAATGCATAAGTTATTATTAAACATGCAATTATTTTGACATTACTTAGATTGTTAAAATCTCTTATATATTGCATTACAAAAAATCGGGGGAGATGTTTTTTCATATCTAAGTTATATATTCATTCTCATTATCAAAAAGAGGGAGATTGTTGACCTTTAGGTCAAATATTCATGTTTTTTTATATTTTTATGATAATAATAAAATGAAAAATTGACTAATAATATGTCTTGTTAAGAATGAATTTTACACAAGTTTATTCAAAGAACACATCAACAAGCATGACAGATTTCATAAAAAAAATCAATCAAGCAATCCAAGAAAGAAGCAAAGTGAAGAGATAGATTAAGTATTGATTTTAAGTGCTCAATGTAAATTTTTATATCTTACTTGATAGCACAATTAAAATGAAATCACACATTACACTATACATACATTTAAAGGATTGATAAATCATATGATAGAATCTAAGATAAATGGTTCTAAGAATTCACATAGATTAAAATGTCAAAACTAGAATTTTACATTAACTGGTTGACCGTTTGGTATAACCAAATGAATCGATCAACTATTTATTCATTAGTGATAAACACATGAGAATTCTATAGGAACCGGTCAATAGATTGGCTTAACCAATCTAAATCGATTGACCATTTGAGTCATTAGTGGGATTTTAATGGCTATAAATGTCTAGTTTTATATATAAATATATAACTAAAAAGGGATTTCAGACATATATGATATACAAGTTATTATAAAAGTAAAAACACTACAAAATCATTAATCCTTGATTATAAACTAATTTATACTATTAAACCTTTATAATCTAGCACAATAGTATTTCATATCATTTTCACTACACATAAATACCTTCAAATCCTATAAGTGCTATCTTGTGAGATATAGAGATATTAGAACTTGCAATTTTATTATCCACTCTATTGAGAGAGTTAATTATGATAACAAAATTAGTCTTGTAAATCTTTGAGAATTAGGTAAAAACTCTAGGTATTTGTGAGGTAATTTCATCAAGAAAAAATCTTGAAAATGAAATATCTTCAAGTGGTGTAAAAATCTTGGTATTGGTGAGGTCATTTCATCAAGTGACTGTTGTACGTTTGAACTTGGACTAGTAAAGGAATACAATACTCAAGTATACATCGGCACTTAAAGTGTAGGTGTAGGCTTGTCAAACCACGTTAAAAATGAGTTTGCAAATTCTTTTCTTTTATCTCTTTACTTTATAACTTTAAATTTATTTGAAGTTATTTGCATTATTTGTCAATATTAGTGATATACCCAATTCACCCCCCTCTTAAGTGTTATAGTTGCCTTAATCCTTGAAAAATCTATTACCTTATCATTGCGAGTAAACCTAAACTAGGTCTATATAACCCTATAAAATCCCATTGAGTATGATTGGTGGCATTCGAGCTCATTTTGGACATATTCAAGGAAAATGAGTCAAAGCCCAAATTTGTCATTCACCATCCTCTTAGATCCAATATACATAATTTAAAAATAAGGATTAGGCTTTATTGTCAAGCCTAAGTTTCAAATCAGTGTCTTAGGTTTTGGTAGTTTTTTTCTCTTTAATAACAAAAATGCATATAGGAAAACTTTAGCAATAGTACAATAGGTACCCTTATCATTAAAAACAAGCATTAGTGCATCTTACCTTAGATGTGATGTTTTATGATGATCTTTGTCTACACTTTAACATAACCAACCCCTAACCGAGAATCTAGAAAGACTAGTTAACATTTTTAGTTACCATAAAACTAGGTGGTGACTCATGTTTTCTATTTTCCTTATCAATTTTAAATCAAGCTTGTTAAGATGTCCCTTATAACAATAGTAATCCTTTGGCCTTTTTTTTAACTCATGCATAAATCCTAAACCATAATCAATATCTAATTTGTGAACTCTCCTATGTCTTTAAGTTTAATTTTTTTTGTCAATTCAATTAGAGTTTCATAGTTAAATTAGATAAATCTCAAAGGATGGGCCTTAAGCCTTTTAACCACTATACATCAAAAACCATATCACATCCTCTTAGGTGGATCATCAAGGCATATCTATGGATCCCTTGTATTCCAAATATGAACCTTAAGCAACTACCTTCACTCTAGTTTATAGTCTCATATGTTATCCTCACCTTAATAGGCTTGTGCTCTTTAACATCAATTTTTACTTTCTTAACAACCATCAAATAGATGAAATTATAAGTGTTGCTAATGTATACCAGTGTTATAATGGACTAATTATTAATAATGTCTTAACCCTTATGGTCCTAGGATTAGGACTTCTAACTATAACATTTAGGGATATCTTAACCTCTTCAATAACAATATAAGGGTTTTAAAAAAAAAATCAGGTCTTCAATATCAGTTGAGCTTCCCCTTCCTCTTCTTCAAATAGAAATAATTGTGAGCTTCCACACTTGTGGCTCAATCAATTTCCATTACACTTGAAATACAAACTTTTTCCTTTTTCTCCTTTATCTTGATCGGTGTCAACTTCTGAATTGGTAGATTAGATTTTGAATCAACCTTGTGTTGGGCGGATGAAAAACCCTTCATTAGGATTTCACTAGTATCGAGCTTCCAATTTCGGTGAGTTATTGTGATATTTTCTTCCTACATCCTTGATAACCTCTAAATTATAACCAAATTCTAAATGTTTAACCTTTTAACCCCGATCTTGATTTACTCATTCAGCCCCCTTAAGAAACAAGCTTAAACAATATGCATCTAAAAAGTCTCTGACTCTATTTGAGATTTACTTAAATTGAGTCTTATAACTCTCTATTATAGAAACATATTATAGATTTATTAAAGCTTTCATAGGACCATTATATGTGGATTGCCCAAACTGATTCTGCAAAGTTTATACAAAATATTCTTAAGTGGTGATTTCTCCATCTTCTTTCATCTCTTAAAACCATATGACGACCATTCATTTCATGTGAAAACTTGTCATAAATAACCTATTTTGAGAAGGAGTACTGTGATAGATAAAGAATTGATTTGCTTAGTACACCCATTAACTAGGTCATCCCTATTGACTATGGAAAATCTAACTTCATTGCTCACAAATGAATTTGTTGGTCTCCTGCATGATCTACTCTAGCCTGGTGATGCCCATTAACTGAAGTTATTGGAGTGTGAGGAGGGAAGTCTACCATCCTTTTTTTTTACCTTCTCTATTTGGTCAACCTTATGGTTATATGTTGTAATTGTTGAAGAACTTTCAAAACCTTTTGTTGTGTATGTCAGTTTTGTTATTGTTCTTCCTATTATTGTTTCTTGCTAAAGATTGTTTTCAATAATTGTGACATCCTTGTTCCATCGGCCATGGTTTGTCAAGCTTTAATATCAAGTTGTAACAACCTTATATTATTAAGGACAAAACTAGATAATTTTATTGAATAAAAATGGAAGTGATTACAAGAAAATAAGAACTGGATTAAAAGAAATAATTTTTAATGAATCATTCGAGGTGACTCGATCCTCAAAGGACTAAAATCCATTTATAACATTTATGCATACCTAACAAACAATCTACTTAAATAACCCAAAGAAAATCTAAAAGATAGGGATTTTGAATTTTCAATCTGATTCTAACAAATTCATTCCCCCTCTATTGTCATTTTATTGAACTTGAAAACAATCCCAAGCACTGTCATTTCTTCCTAAGTGAATCCTAACTGCTTTCCACCTATAATTGATGTTTTATCATCTCCCGATTGATGGATCATACACTTTTGATTTTGCTTATGTCCATATAGCACTTTGGTCCTCTTCTGACAAATCAATTTTCTTTATCATAGAAGACTATTTACTATTTGTTTCCTTTATAAATAGGAAACCTAGGGACCATTACAAGAAATGAATATGTGGTAACAAAAATAGCATGTGCCAGAGACATATTCAATAGCTAGAAAAATCACATCACATTGTGATATATTCTAAGATTAGGGTACCAAAATATATATGTTTCTAAATTTTAATGAATTTGTTATATATATATATATATATATATATATATATATATATATATATATAGAGAGAGAGAGAGAGAGAGAGAGAGAGAGAGATAGGGAGTGGTGGGTAGATGATGATGATGATGATGATGATAGTGGGGGGCTAAGAACCATCAGCACAAAAAGGTTAGAGAAGTAAGAGAATGTATATGAAATTTTAAAAAAAATTGAAATAGCTAAAAACAGGATATGTATAAAAAATCCAAAAAGTTTAGGTGGTCACTAGAGATTAAGTCCACCTATAATCCTCTAGTTTCTCAAGTGTATCCAGAAGAAGAAGAATTTTAATAATGAGATGCTAATATAAAATATGTTATAAAGTAAATGATTCTTGCTAAAATTGACCAAGTAATGGGATTAACTCCTCTTGTTTTTGTCACCAACTAATGGGATAAATTTAAATATCATAAAAGTAATGTTTAGTAATTATCTTAAGACATAAGAAACATAAATAATAAGGACAAAAACGTGTTTGGTTGAAGAGATATAAACAAAAAAATAAAATAAATTTATCTCTATAATAATTTTAGAGTGAATTTTTATATTTTCAAAACAGAAAGTATAAAGAGATATGTTTCATATGTTTTTATTGTTTCTGTTTTTTTATCTTGAGATAATAATCAAACGCTATTAATGAATTATTTTTTCTTACTGACTCAATCTTCTTCTTTTTTGTTAATTTACGAAAAATATGGTTTTTGTTGCTAGCTAAGATTCTGTATATTTTTATAACACGGTGTATATTTTACTCCAATTATAAATTTAAAAATATTTAATTAATTAACATATACCACAGAAACTCTTTCTTGAAACTTTAGTTAAAAATAAACTACAATTTATAGTTTTTTAAACCATAAAATTTATCAACACGATACACATTAAGTAATAATGTACTTTTATCCCGTTTCGAAAAGTAGAAGAATTTGTAAGCATTGCATTCCAGTACATAAACACGGTACGGCTATTAAAAAATGAAATAGAAGTTCGATCATCATTGAACTAGGAATCCCAAATAGGACCGAAGGCTGCAATCCCTGCTGCTTTGCAGGAATTAACGACATCCCTGCTTCCTTCTGGATTGCTAGTAACAACGACAACTTCAGCGCCCCATTTTTTAGCAGCTTCAACACTCATTTCAGATACATTGGGCCGACCGAGCACTGCTGTATCATGCACAATCACTTTATCTTTAGGATGTCTGCTCATCATATCTTGAATTTCTTTGCCAAAGTTTTGTTCAATCCCTTTGGCCACCCAAAGTACACATACGTTGGCTCGACATGGCTGCAAAAGGAATGATAAGAAAACACAAATGCCAGAACCTGTTGCCACCAAAAGAACCCTATCATACATATTCACTAGGTATGGCAAACCAGCAAAGTGCACTTGCCTAACCCACAAATGGCTTGGCGGGTTTGAGACCAAGGACTTGGTGAAGTCACCAACAGCACCAGCAAGCATCATATGTTCCGTCTTCCCATCAGAAATAATACCGAAAGCGTGCCATTCAGATAATGGGGATGGGCTAATCCTTCCCAATATACCAGCTTTTACTCCTCCCTCAAATTTTATAATGGAGGCGTGGCTAGAAGGAGCAGATACTTTGACAGGAACTCTTCTCACTGTTATCCATGGGATTATAATTAGAATTGTGATTGCTGCTGTCATCCAAAACTCTTGTTGTTTTATAAGCCTGGAGCCTAGTTCATTACTATAGGATTTGGCTTTGGGGTCATATGAGGTAGTGAGAATGATAAAGGTCCAGAGGAGAGCTAGAGCTGTCCATCCAGTAAACCTGTGAAACCTTTCAAAGACATTGTGATGGAGATGGCGGACGAGAGGAAAAGCAGCCAGACAAGAGAGGCAGAGGAGGGAAAGAATAATAGAGGCCACTGCTATAATCTCTGACGATGTGTTTTCTCTGTTCTTAAGAGTAAGGACTAAGGCATATATGAGCCAAGCAACTGAAGAAATTCCACAACTGCTGTGTATGCCACCAAGACTTTGAAGCAGAGATGTGGTGGCGGTTTTTATTGGAAGAGGGATCCAAGACCTTCCAAAGACCTCGACTGCGAGCCAGAAAACAACTCGCAAAAAGGCCTCACTCCTGCAGAGTGTCAATGCAAGAATGTTGGCTATGGAGAAAAGGGTAGCTCTATTTCTTGCATATGGGAATTTCCCAGTTTCTGCAAGTACCAAACCAGTGATGTTCAGTGTCAAGCAGACGACAAAAAGTCGTTTGTATACCGTGAACAAACCTTGGTCCAGCAAAATAACTGACAATCTTGATTCTTGCTTTCGAGCAGGTTTTGGTGGCTGCTCTTTCTTAGTTGCGGATGGAAATGGAGTTAGTTTTTGCCCCTTTTGCTCCTCTTTTCCTTCTTCTAATGCTTCCAAAGAAATGTCATCTTCACCATCGAGATCTAGGTCACAGAAATGGCTACTAGCTCTACTAGTTGACCTGATGATGGAAGAAGGGAACACCTTGGAGGAGCTCCCTAGAGGCCAAGGAAACCAAATTCGTTTGCTGCCTTTTAGCTCATCATTGGATGGTGCAGTAATGGCAAATGGATTTTCATGAGGTTTGATTTCAAAGGCCACTCCTCGGCAGCTTGAAAACCTCACTGGACTTTGCATGTTTCTCAGGACTAGAAACGAAGGAACAGTTTTTTTTTTTTTTTTTGGTTACAACAAACAAGCAATTTGAAAGTAGAGAGAAGGCAGGAGATCTGTAAGAGAAGCTTGTGTAGTTGTGGCATGAAATGAAAAGGCAAGGTGGGCTAATTATAGTGTTCAAAGAGAACACGTACATGGGGCTTGATGCCACTATATTATCGAAGTAAATTCCTTTCATAAAAGCCAAGCTAGTTAGACTTCGTCAAACAGGCCGACCTGGCACTTGCTTGTCCTGCTAACCTTTTTTTTTTTTTCCATTGCTGGAAAATCAACAGTTTTGGCCCACTGAAGATTAGCAAAAAACACGGTTAGTATGTTGTTCTTGTGCATTTACTTTGAAATTTTAAGGGGGGCTCGTGAACAAGTATATCGAGTAAATTTCTATGTAATGATACTGTATATTTGTCTAGAAAAGAGAACAAAAAGAAGAGAAAATTCTCCAATAGAGATTTGACTTAGCGCAAGTCGAGGGGATTTTTGCTTGTGCGTGAACGTTTTCTACGAAATTGCTGCTTTCCTTCGATGTAGCCATCCTTATTGCGATTTATTGGAAACTGGCTGTGCGATCGGTCTTCATGACTGAATAATCATTGATCACTGCATCCACAATGCTTTCGATACCAAAATGTTCCTCGATAGCAGAAAGTCCAGATAATATATCTTCTGTGGTTTTACGTTAGCAAATTTGATGTCGAATATATATTGTTTGTGGAAAATCTCTACTTTCAAGTTCAAGCTCACATAACTTGTCCTGTATATTTCAGGCACAGATCAATTTATTTGTGTATATTATCATTTATTATACAACCTTGCACACATGTTCTTTTCTAGTGAAAACCGAGAAGATACATTAAAAAAAAAAAAGTAATTAACCATCTAGGAGATGGTTAAAAAAAACCTACTTTTCAGTGTTTGGTTATGTCATGAAAAATAAACTGAAAAATAATTTATTAATGTTTTATTTTTTTCAAGTTTATTAAAATAATGAGGAACAAATCTTACAAATTAAAAAGTTGAATGGGAATGAAATTGGAAAAAATATATATAATTTCATAAATTATCTCAAATAAAATAAATAATAATCAAAATAATAGAGATCAAATCTAAAAAATTAAAAGATGAAGAAATTAAAATAATAATAATTAACATTTCATAAATTATTTCAAATAAAATAAGTAACAATCAAAAGAATGAGGACCAAATTTAATAGATAAAAAAATTTAATTAAAAAATGATAAGGGAAAAGCAAATAACAATTATAAAAATGAGAACCAAAGTTAATATAAAAATTAAATTCTAATGGATAAAATTTAAAAACAAATATTCAAAACAATAATATGATATTTTTAATTTTTTTTCACAACTTTCGAAAAATATTTGCCACCCAAATAAAAGGAAAATATTTTCTTAGAAACCAAGCCAAATTTTTTTTAACTGGAAAGTAATTTTTATTGATCAATTTTTTTAATAACAAATAAACACATAAAAATTTAAAAAATAATTCTCAAAATCTACTTTTCAAAAAGATTCCACGTCGCACAATCTGCAACTTTGGTTCCCAAGTGTTTTTTTATTTAAAAATATATTAAAAAAAAATTTATTTTTTACCTAACATATTAAAATCATTTAAAAATATTAATTTAAAATTTAATTTAATTTTTTTAAAACTCAAAATTACACAATTCCTAAAACATGGTGGACAGAAGACTTGTGTTTTCTGACCGACCTGAACTAGATCAAAATGTTCAATGTTCTGGGTGCCTTGATTTTCTTCATGGGGATTAAAAATCAAGAACTTGAGTTGAGTCGGTCAGTAATGACTTTGAACATTGATTCTGGAAACATGGAAGATGCAATTAACTTTATTCTCTGCATCTCCCTTTCCTCGTCTGGACAGCTACAAGAACCCATGACCAAAGGTTCGAGAATCTAGACTTTGAATTTCATTTTATATTTGCTTTTAATCTTTAATTATTTATCACATATTTTGACGACTCATGCCAACTCAGCCTGTGACGATGAGGCTTGACGATGAGGGATTTCATTTGATGATTTAGCTCAATAAATTTTCATTCCTAATAATTCTTGTAGCGTTAGAAATCCCAGTTGTTTCTTTAGATTTTCTGAACTTGGTTTTTTTCTGTAAAATATTTCATGAAAAAAATGATACGAGTAAGGAAATTTAACAGTAAAAGAAGAAAAGGAAAAGAATATGATTTATTATTATACACAAAGAAATATCGAGTCGAAGGACAGAGTTAATGGTTTTATGCTAGATCGTCTTTTATCACAAGCAGAGCCTTCAAGGGCCATCTCCCCTGCAAGAACTTGAGATTAATGACTAGTATAGCAGTGAGTGAAGAGTACCCTCCCAGCGAGTCAATTCTTGAGTTGAGATCTAGTTGAGCCAGCGGAAGATTCGAGCTCTGGGAATATAATTTTTTATTGAACATTAGAACAGTAACTCAGCCCCTCAAAAGTTTCTGTTCAGACACCGCCACTGCCCACCGAGCTCTCTTCCTTTACCTGGTTTCTTCACGAAGAAGACGAATGATCCTGTTGTTGTCGATGCAAGTAGTGAGATCATGAAGCTTTTAGGGCTTAGTTCGTAGTTTGATTTTGTTTTTTTCTTTTTTGGGGTCTTGAAGGTGTTGCTGCTGGTGGATGAGATTTCGAGGTTGAAGATTATTATTATAATTGAATTTCTCGGCTATGGTGTTTGTTGGCGTCATTCTGTGTGAGGTAATTGTCTTCTTCTCTCTGTTTTTTTTTTTTTTTTTTTCAATCCTATTTTTCTGTTATTTTCCTTCTTTCACCATTAAAGTTTTTTTAAGAAAAAATAATTGTTTTTGCGCAGGTCACCTTTTTTTTTTTTAGTTTAACGTGGGTGTCTGGGTCAGCTTGCGCGCACCTCGACTAATCTCACGGGCCCTGAAGTTAATGACTATGTAAGCCTCCAGTGGCCATCATATGAGCAACCACAGGGCTCGAACTTGAAACCACAGAGGGAGTAAACCTCTTGATCCCAAGTTCTTACCACTGGGCCACCACCTAGTATAAACAAGTGATGTATAAAAAATTAAATACAGTTAATCGATTATGCTAGCAACTAAAATAACTGAAAGTTGGTTTAATTATTTATATAAATAATGAAAATGATTAATATATTTTTAATTGTTTAATATGCTCTTTGAGTTTTTATGTTTTTTTAATGTTTTTTTTTTTAATTTTATTCTTTAAAGTGGGATCTTGTTATTGAATTTTATAATTTATTATTAGGTTGATTGTAAATCAGTTTTATATTTTTTATAATAAAAAGATTAATTTGATCCAGTAAAGTTCATAACTTGAATCATGATTTTGACGAGCTAATTGGGTGAATTTAGCTTGTTTTTTTATTTTTTAAACTTATCTAATTAACAAAGTCACATCAAAATAATTCTTACTTGGTTTAATTTTAAATATGAGTTGGGTAAGGAGTCGAGTTAGGTGGTTTCAAAATTGATTTGTTAAGTTGTGTTTAATAATAATATTAAATAGCTTCGTATAATAATTATAAAAGGATATAATAATTCAAAAAAATATATAAAAATATTGAATAGAAATGATATAATGTATGAATAATTTTTTAGCTTTAATTCAAAATATTATGTACTTTTTTTATGATTTTAAAAATATTTTCAGTTCATAAAATTATATAAAATATTTTATGAATAATAATTCACTTACAATATTATCGAATAACTTCAACCATCACTATCTTATTAACGTCATTGTTGCAACCACCTCCATCTTCACCTCCACCTCAATAGTCACTACCACCCCAACACCATCACTTCACTATCATTGCCACCATCATGCCCACCCTTATCTTATAACTACCATAACTATCATGCCCACCCTCATCCACAACTAATACATGGAGGAGAAATGATCTCCAATTTAGAATCGGGAAAAAAAAAAGGGAGATTTTTCTTCTCTTTGAATGAGAAGTGGCCTCTAGATTTTTTTTTCTTCCCACATTTCTATTTTAAGCTTGAAATTTCTTGGGTTAAGATAAAAAAAAAATTAAGTACATGAACATATTAATTAATCAATACTTCACACACTAAATAATTATTTATTTATAAATCTTGAATTTTAGAACATTATGAGTGTTTTATAGGATTGATGAGCAAACCTTTAACAATATCATTTTTCGAACTCCCTTTTTCATATGAATCATCATTCATAGAGGGCTCCTAGATTTTTCTAGTTAAGTAATAACCTATTTTACCTCGTCCTGCGGCAAAGGTCTCAACAACTCGTGACCGAAGAGACTAATGCATATCTCCCGTTGTGAGCACTAAATATTGTGCTTGGTCCAGGTGATGTATAAGAGTCTTTGGACATGTCTAATAGCTAAACCAAAATCAAGCAGGCAGCTGGACAATGAAATGAAACAACACATAGCGTCAGCCAAACAAAAAATAGCAAGCCATGTGATTGCTTTGGATATCATGACAACAGCAGTATAATCAACACAACAATGGTAAACTCTTAAGGATTTCTCTGGAAGAACAAGAAACACGGCTACAATAGAGAGAAACAACAACGATGGGTGAAAAACAGCTACCAGCGCCTTCAGCAGCAACGATACAATTGAGGAAAAACAACACGAGTTGGAGAAGAAATAGCAGCAATATTTAAGCAAACATCACCAATCAACCATAGTAACACAACAATGGTGGAAGGAAAAAGAAAAGGTAATATCTGAAGCAATTCCGCAGCTATCTAAGGAATGAGGGCGGTCTAGACAGCACTAGTCAGAGACCAAAAGCAACGCCAGCTAGTCAAGAGATTAATAATGGCAGCGGTAGCCACCAAATGATGACACCAAACTAGCTTTGATACCAAGTGAAATTAGGGTAAAAGTCTTGTTTTTCTTACCTGAAGGCCTTTAATATCGTTTCAATATAGTACTTACCTAGCTAGCTACATTAGTAAAATAATCTCAATCCCTGCAATATGGCATGATCCTCTGAATACAAGGAAACTACAATCAATTATATTATCACGAAATTATAATTTCGTGAGTCATCCTAACATAATCATCAAAGTTTAAACTATTGTTTTTAATTTTTAGAGTCCAAATTATAATTTTATATGATGAAATTAATAGAGGGGAGAAATAAAAACCTCAGTCTATAAGAAACTTACGAGGCCTTAAAACTGATCATAGCTATTCTAAAATCGCACTGCCCTGTGCATTATGGAGTGTGGAACTAGTTTCAATGAATTGGCTACGATCTTCAGTCGGCACCGAGGATTACACATGTTCTTTATCAAACACAATAATTAAAAACAAATTAATTATGCTCATAGAAACAAACACATAGAGCAATTAATGCTATGACATCATAATTGATCTGCCGATTCCCCAATGCCTCAAGCTGAGTTTTACCGTTATTGGCACTTTATTAGCACACCCTTATAATCAATTTTAAATAATTAACGGCATATAAATCTTGCAAACACAGTAAGGTTTGATGTTTTTAACCATCTTTTTTATTCTTCAGGTATAAAATCCTCTTCCAGGTCCATCAACTTCCAGGAACCATCTGCTTGCTGCACCATGCCCTTGTTTTCTTGGACCCGCCATGATGCTGGTACAAGATACTCATCCTTTAAGCTATCAATAGTCTTGTTAAGAAGAGCAATATCGCGGTTGACCTCTAATTTAAACCCTCCTTTCGGCCCTTGTGTTCCTGCCACTCCATGCAGGTAACCTTCTAAATTATGCCAACTTGATAGATTTCCAGGGCTCTTCAAGTACTTAGACTTGGTGGTATCAATTACCAATTCTTCTCCTACATCCGCATAACCTATCAATGGATAGTTAGGAACAACGTCTCGAACGTTGTGAATGCGTAATGCTCTAAGATCCTTATATCCGGAGAAAACCCTCTTGAAGTTCGAGTCCCCGACGCGAGGGCTGGCAAAGAGCATGGCTGTGACGGGACAGCGTTTGTTTTTCTGCGACTGGTTAAATCCATTAGCAACTATATCCACTGCATTCAGAGTTGCAACTGCAGCTCCTAAGCTGTGGCCGACTATGGTTATGCTGATTTCTTCATTTGTGTATTTATCCACCAGTCTCCTTACCTCGTTAAGAACCTAACGAGTAAGAACAACCAGAATTATCAAACGCTCATGATATTGCTATGCCAGAGTTTTTTAACAAAAGGAAAAAACATTGTTTTAAGAGATATTTTTTAGATCAATACCATTTAATTTCCTAAATGCATTCCATGTATATTAAAATATACATCTATAGATAATAACCGTGCTGCTGAAAATTCATAGACTGATAGCACAAATATTTTAGATACTATATTACCTGGTCTCTAGCACTATTCTTGTTGTATTGTGAACGCGAGTCGTCAGAGGTGTAGATTGAGTACCAACCTTGGTGCACCTTAGGATCACCGGACTCGCCAAGAATTTTTGAAGCTGAGACAAAATTAAATTCAAAATCATTAACCCACTCTAAGGTCCGTATCGTACCTCTCCAAGCAATGACAATATCCCTCCGCCCTAACGTGGTCTTCCCTTCATCGGTAGCCACCGCAACGAACCCTATCCAATTGGATTCCTTGCTCCATGCCTCCCTCGATAATGACTTTACGATGAATGCTTCAGGGAGCTGAACCTGTGATGTTGCATACAAGAATTTGGTAACACGGTACTTGAATGGATTGCCTTTCTCTAAATGAACCTTGGTAAAAAAGTCATCCTTTGCATACAGGCTGCTTCCTGCATACTTGGATGCCTTCTGCGCGTTGAAACTGTCATAGGTAGCCTGAGCCATTTCTCCGTAATGAATGATGTATCTCCGGAGATCATTATCAAGAGGATCCAGGAGGTCCTTCCAATGGTTTTCTCCACTTAGATGTTTCCATCTTTTATCTATGCTACCCACCAATATTGTTTTCTTCTTGCCAAACCACCTTTTGAGGATAGCTAGTTTCTGCATTCTTTAAATATATGCAGTTGCAGATGAGAAAACCTTGACTCCTTCGAGCAAATAACTACTATCAATATCTGAAATCGCCTTGTCTCCGTAATCATAAAACTAATTCCCTCAACTAATTATATTACAATGGATCATAAACTAGTACAGGACTGTGGTCGACCAAGAGATAATTCATCTATTACAGATAATCTTAACACGTAAAGTATCCCCTTGACCTGACTATGCCACTTTGAAATCTCTAATAGATGGACAAGTGTGCTGTTTGATCTATTCCGATCAGAGAGTTTTAAGTTTAGCTGCGCTGTCCATGCGAGCTGGCAACATTTTTCCAGCCATTTTTAATGGAGTGTGACAGAAGAAAAAGATTCTGGAATGATTAATTACTAATATATAATCATGACACATTATTTTTTGGTGGGTCGAACTTATCTAATATATGATTAATGTTTCTTTCATCTTATTGATCCGACACTAACTCTAATGTTATAACAGGTGGCTTGTCAACGTCTACCATCTGGAAGTAACTGTAATAATTTAAGTGTTTTTGTTAATTATAACATCATTAGAATCTTAAGCTTATTCGCAAAATATCCCTGACTGTGATATATTGAATGCGATAAGTATGACCTTCAAGCATGTGAAGATGATCATCTGCTTCTTTCTTGACTTGGAAGTTATTGCCCCTTTAGGTACAAGTAATGTCGGAAAATCCAAGAGGGTGCGCCTACACCAATTACATCGCAGAAATAAGACCATCAATCCAAAGTTTATTTCCTATCAGTATTTAGAAATCATATTCACCGAGGTTTTCTTCGAACACTAAACAATTTATTTTCATTTTTTTCGCAAGTTGAAGGAACAAAATGCTCAGGCTCAAACCAAAAGGCTATAGAATTAAGAGCATATGCTTGGGAATTTATCGTAATCATGCATGTGACCATTGTTGCTGAAACTAATTAAAACGTTTACTTCTTACTCCATTTTTACTTTATTTACTTTGAATTTGTACTTCTAAAATCACCCATCATAGAAGACAAATCTTTGCCTACCGACTTCTTGTCTTGCTCATGTGCCGTTAACACACGAAAACGAACAAGCCTTTGCTTCCAAGTTACTTGTAAAAATGAACATATATGCTGACATGATCAGTGCTCTAAGTTGCTTTTCACTTTAAGAAAGCAAATATTGGGAAATAGTTGGATACTTTGCCAACGCTTTCAGCTTGGGTGATATATATTTGGAAACCAGCATAAGTAATCCGCGAAATGCTTTTAATTTTGAACTCCTTTATTTCGTGTAACGTTAAGTCTAGGTACTTTATTCCTTAGATGATATTCCTAACTCTTCATACCCAAAAACAGCCAAAGCTTGCTTTATTGGCGAATCTGATTCTTTTTTAAAAAAATAAACTCAAGGATATATTCAAGATACTATAAATAATTTCTTTATTAGTTTGAAAAACCGGAAACTGTAAAAAGGGAAATCAGATTTATTAATCATTGAGCCCGCGGCCCAAGCTAGATTTTGGTTAAAAGATCAGCATCGGGCCTCTAGGACTATTTTCATGTAGTTTTCGGCCTAGACTTCGGCGTCCAGTAAATCCCAGCTGATTGGTACTGGGTCAGTTTTTGACCCATCGTTTGAGTTTAACTAGTTTCAGCTGGTTTCGATCATGTCTCTTGTGGGTTCTAATCTTTAATTTCAGTTCAAACTGGTTAGATGGTGATATTAAGGGTCTAATCCGGATTAAATGACATTAAATTTAAGTATTTGCCTATGTTAATGAAGATAGTTTCCTTCTCAATTCTTAGACCACACGATCTCCTTTGGAACGTTTTTGTTTTTTCTTTTTCTTTTTCCTGTTCTAAATATTTTTGAAGCACTGTCTAATGAGGAGAATAAGATTTTCTAGCCAATGTTCCAGCTCCGAAGGTGCCAATATTTTTTAGTAGTTAAAATTAGAAACAATTTGAAAGAGTTATCCTCATGATGACAAAAGATTAAGACGATGGGATTTAGAAGACAAACTCAGTTGACCTAGTGATCTTCTGATAAAAAAAAAAAAAAACATATTAAAGTAGAGGGAAATGATTCGCCTTTTTCAAACCCATGAACAACCTCAAGAAATACAATAGTCGATCAAATTATTGCTAGCAACTTCATACCGCTAATCTTTCACTAGTGATCAATACAGTATCTGAGACCGTGACCCTGCCCGGCCCCTCGCAGAAAGCTCACGGGAACAGCAGGGCTCAGTCACGGCCTTCACAGGGACAAATCAATTCGACGCCTAAAACTACAACAATTCCTCCGCACAACCACCGACCATGCTTTAGTTCTATCGTTGTCTCTCATATGCACACAAAGAAGTCATGAAAATCCAGCTAATACAGATATATATGAGAGCCTACAGGCTATGTGTATCATTTACCAATCCACCATCCTCACCAATAATTGCTAGCCAAGTATCATCTTCATGCCACCACAAATGTTCTGTGAAACGGGAAAGAAAGCAACACTTGAACCCTCGAAGCGTTGTCACTCCAGCCCAAGAGTTTGATTGATGTTGTGGGTTTCTGTAACGCTGTCTGTCCGAACTTTCTCCACCTAAATAAGGAGTGTTTGGGAGCATAATAATAATTATAGTTTAATATTTTTAAAATATATATATATTAAAATTATGTTTGGAAGGGGTAAAGGTTGTAATTCAAATTATTTTTTTTTTGTTTAGAATAATATTAAAATAATATTTTTATGAGAAAACACATTATTTTCTTTTAAATTTAATTTATTTAAAAAAAAACTCACCAGATACACATTAGCCAGTTATTACTGGGGAGCACTAGTGATGCAATGATTTTTTTTATTATTATTATTATTTTAATTATAGTGTTCGAATCAATTTATATGTATCTTGACTAATTCTTCAAGACTCTGAAATTAATAATTATGTAAAATTTCAATTACCCTAAGATTATTTTTTTATTATTATTAGAATTAGGAGTGCTGCAATAACTTTACTCGTAGGTGTTTTTCATAAAAAAAAGCAGGTAGAGTGCTATATTTATAAACTAAATTAACTGCGATAAGTTTTACATAAAACAAATCAATTTTAATTGAGATCATAGGAGCACTTCTCTAAATTATAAACACACTCCACATTAAATATTTTGTCTATTAAATTATCAAAATTACCTTATTAAAAAAGACCCAGTAAACTTCAAAAAGACAAAAGGAACTTTCTAGAGAGAGTAATGGTAACTCTCGTAGACATCTTGACGAACATGTCACTAACTTGCCAATATTGAGAATGAGAACAGCAATCTTCAAGGAAATAATCCATCCTAAAAGCAACAAGAAACCAATCAAATCAACGTCTCTTTTCTTTACTTAATTTAACATTTTGTTTCCAGTAATTCGTCACTTGTCACTTTCTTCTGATTCTTTCCTCGATAATTTATACACACTGCTTACCTTCTTTGAAGGTTATGAGTTTTTGGAATTTATTGCTTCTTTAATGAGGATGGCTAGGTTGTATCATCCTTTTGGATACATTCAGGTATTATTTGTTTTTGTGATTATTTTTTAATATTTTTATTTTAAATTAATATTTTTTTATGTTTTTAAAGTTGTTTTAATAGGTTGATATCAAAAATAAATTTTAAAAAAAATAATATATTTTCAAACAAAAATATACTTTAAAAACAACCACTATCACACCATAAAACACTATTTTAATCCATGAGAATGCTCACTTTGAAATCTCATGTGATTTCACAAAAACATTTTTATAAATGGACTTAGTGTTAAATAGTTTGAAATTCAAAGATTTTCGTCGCAATATAGGAACTCAGTATAGACGCCGGGAAAAGAAGAAAAGAATGGTTATGGCTGAAGGGAAGAAAACAAGTGCTATATTTTATTTAGTGGTTTTTTTTTTAAATATTTTTTATTTAAAAGTATATTAAAATAATATTTTTTTTATTTTTAAAAAATTATTTTTAATAGTAATATATCAAAATAATTTATAAACATAAAAAAAAATTAATTTTGACAATTCTAAATAAGAATTTTTGAAGGAGCCAAATTTACTTGAAATAACAGAAGAAAAAACCAGGTACGTGGGACTAATCTAATGGTCTTTGATTGGAATGAGAGATGCGAATGGTAGCTCTACGCCCAAGTAAGTAATGGCCTTTCTCCGACAACTCTCGCAGACCTAGTTACGAAATTGACTTGATAGTCGCAATGTATCGATATGTCATGTCTTTGCCCGAGACCAAGATCGACCTTCCATGGCCTTCAGCCATTTGAAGGCACATCAATGCACAGTCTACAGACATGCTTTTTAGATTCGATAAAAAGTAGACTAGCCTTTTGTAATATGTGGCAGTATCCGAACTCTATTAAATATTAATTAATTAAAAGAAACTAAAACGTCTCCAGGTTTTTCTTACCTCAAGACACAAAACACAATGGTACTTTCCAATGTTTTTTTTTTTGTTTTTTTCAGTCATTTACCTTTTTTTTTAATATAGTTTAATCATGTTTATTGGGTTGAAGTGAGATTGTTCGACTAGTTTGATATCGGGTTCTTATGGTGTTCGGAAAAGAAAAATGGAGCTAGATTAATGTTTAGATTGTTAAAATAAATTTTATTTATTTATTTAAAGTAATTAAAGTTTTTGGAATCCAATTTTAAATTTTATTTTATTTTTAATTTTATCATTTAATATATTTTTTATGTGGGTTGGACTAATTATTTAGTAAAATAAAATATAATTTTATTAATTTAAAATAATTAAATTTTTAGGGACTGAATTTGATTTTATTAATTTAAAATAATTTGAGATTGAAACGTATTTTCAGCCTTTTTTATTTTTCCAATCCAGAGACTAAAGTGGTGAATTTGGTTGGTGTGTATGGAGAATGCCACCGTGATGCGGTGGCACATGTGACTGCTTTCGAGATCTGATTTGGTTGTCGAAGATCTGATTTGGTTGTCGAACATGTTTGGAATATGATGTAAATCATATTTTCAAAAATTTTATTTATTTTTTTACTAAAATTTAATATGGTTTATATGTTTTGGATCGTTTTAATGTGTTGATATAAAAAATAATTTTTAAAAAATAAAAAAACATTATTGACATGCATTTCAGCATAAAAAATTATTTAAAAAGCAATCACTACCATACTGCAAAGCACCCTCATCATCGTTTCAATGTGAACTTCGTTACGAGATCGCGTGTGAAGAGTGTGGCTCCAACAACTCAGTGTTCATTTCTCTCTTCTCCTCTCTTCTTTTTACGCTCACTAATTTCCAAGTCTCACCCTTTCCATAATACTAAAGTGTCCTGTAATTTTATTTTTATTTTTTTATTGTTATTTTTAATTCTTTTTTTAAATCAATTTATTTTTCAATATTATTTTTTAATATTAGATTAGTTGGAGATTGAATTTCATAATTTTTTTGATTTGTTTTTTTATAGAATAACCCTCGATCTTATTACCTAAGTCGTGAATTTGAAAGGTTAATATGGGTTTACTTGGGTTGCTTTCTCATGTTCTTTTTTAAATTATTATTTTCTCATTTAATCCTTTAATATTACGTTGGTTGGAATTGAATTTTGTAATTTTTTATATTTATTTTATAATAGTTATCTCAGTTTCACAATTTAAATGGTGAGTTTGATAAGGAAACTACGGTTGATTCGGATTATTTTTCTATTATGTTTTAAATTAATTTTTTTTTAATTTCATCATTTAATGTTGGATTAATTGAAACATAGACTTCATAATTATTTTCAATTTTTTTATATAGGGTTATGTTGTTCTCTTGACTCGGGTCACAGGTTTGACAGTTTTAATTTTTTATCCTTCATCATTGGGTTAGTTGAAGATTGAACTTCATAATTTTTTCAATTTTTTTTATATAGGTTAATCACAATCTAACGACCCATGTTGCGAGTTTTGTAGGTTAATCCGAGTTGAACCAAGTCAATTTAATATATTATTATCTTAATATTTTTTTAAAAAAAAATTCATCTAATATATAATAGTCTAAATATTTAAACAATGCCTTAACATTTTCTTTTATATATTAAAAAAATTTAATCTGAATAGTGGTATTGTACGGGTCGAAAATCTAGTTGCATGGTAATTTATCTATGTGTTGACCCTAACTCATCCTTTACGGAGACCCAGGAAATTTTACTGTGATTGATAATTTTATTCAATTTAATTCCGTTGCACTAGCTTTAAATTATAAGATAAATATATATTAAGATATTTTAAAATATATAAAAATTTATTTCTTAAAAAAAATTGGAAACATATAAAAAATATTTATTTTTAAGATTTTAATAAATGAAATATCCCAAACATACTTAGTCATTTTATTTTTACAGATTGTAATAAAATGATTTTATTCAAAAATCACACATTGTTAAACTGCTTAACAAATTTAAAAAATTGAAATATGACTACGAATACAAGTTTTTGGAAATTTTTAAGAAATAAAAAACATTAAATTTTGTTTCAAACAAATAATAATTTTCTCAAAAATTTAATTAATAAAAATAATTATTTTCAAAATGTAAAGTTTCAAAAACTTTTGAGAGAAAAACAGCGCGGAATAATACTCAACCATTTAGAAATATTTTTAAAAAATATAATTTTTTTTTAAATAAATGCACCTTTAAAGATATTTAAGGAATAAAACAAATTTGAATGTTGTTAGATAAAATATTGAAAAATTCTGCGATGAAAACTTTCAAATAATTACGAATTTTTTAAGAAACAATTTTTATTTTAAAAAAATAACACAACTATTAAATTATTAAAAACTTGCAAAAAATACAAATTTCCCAAGATGTTTATACTTTATTTGTTTATTTCAAAACTTCAAGAAAAATAAAATTTGGAAACTTTAAAGAAAGAAGTTAAAATTTCTGAAATGCTCAAACAATAAAATTTATAAATACTTAGCTTTTAAAATATTTGAAAATGATTTTTAAAAATAACATGCTATAATTTTTTAAAAACATATCAGGTATTGTAAAAAATTCAAAATAGGTCTAATGATAATCTTACGACTTTTTTAAAAAAGCAATATATGATGTTGAACTAATTTTTCTCAAAAAAAGTTTCTTAAACATTTTATAAGGTTTTGATCATCTTTTGAAAACTTTTACTATAGTGTATGAGAATATTTGAATTTTTTATGTCTTAAAAATTTAGTTTTATTAGTCGTTGTTTCTTAATGACTTGCTACATTTTAGTTGTCTTTGCAACAATTCTATGATATATTGCTATTGTTATTAAATTTTCTTTGTTTTTGTGTTTTAAAAATATATATTTAAAAAAAAAATTAAAAAAATTATTTTTTTTGCTTCAAATTAATATTTTTTTATGTTTTTAGATCATTTTGATGTGCTGATGTTAAAAATATTTTTTAAAAAATAAAAAATATATTATTTTGATGTATTTCCGAGTGAAAAGTAACCGCAATCATATTCTCAAACACGTTTTTTTCATAACATGATGTGGAAAGATTTTTTAAATCATTGTGTGGTATTTGGGTGGTTGTTTAAGATAAATTAAGGGAATTTCTAAAAATTTTGAGGTTCTATTGGAGATAATATGTTTTTTTTTTTTTTAAGTTATATCTTTGTTTTAACAGTTTTCTAATATAATTTTAAATTCATTTTGGATTTTTTTTATACCTTATGTAATTTTTTATGAGTAATTTTGTATTTTTTTTCTTATTTAGGTTAGCATATTTACAGAATTTACGCATATTAGGTAATTTTTCATAATCTTTCCTTATTTTTAGTATTTTAAAAATAATTCATAGTTTTCATAATAGATATTAATTTTCACAAAACAAAAAAATGTCGTTTGATTCGCCATATGTAACCTTTTGACCATGAAACTTGATTTTCAAATCTATCTTAGAAGCTATTACTTATTTACTTTTTACATATATATTTTTATATTAAAAAAAACAAAAAATATATATTTAATATATATTATTAGACAAATTATTTTCATATATTTTATTTTGAAAGAAGCTCCTTAGAAATTTTGCGGGCCCGTGATGATGCCAAATTTCTCCTCATTTTCCTTAGAATTATAAACATATAAATACTATACTCTTGACTGATGCCATTAGAATCTTAATGATAGAGCTTTATTTTTTCTTAGGAAATTTATCTTAATTTATGTTTTTTGAAAACCTAATTTTTTTTTCAATTATTGGAAAAAGGTTTATATTTTACCTAATAATTCTTAATTTTGAAAAAAAAATTACATTTTAAAACAATAAAATTAAATAAAATTCAAATCTTATTATTTAATTAATTTCCGATTAGAACAAACTTACCATTAACACAAGTAAAAAGCTAAGAATTCAACTCCGAAACGTGTAACTCAACTGGTCAAATCTTAGGTTTGTTTCCTAGAGGTCACCAGTATGAGTCCACAATTCTTAGAGTCACTGGAGACTTATATAATCGTTAACTTCAGGACCCGTGGAATTAGTCGAGATGATAAAAAACCAAACCAAACTAAACCATGAAGTTTAAGATAATACAAATCTAAATTCACAATTATTTTGGATCATAAAGACGTCAGATCTAGTAACTAAATATAAAGTTATTAAAAAAGAAAAGAAAAAAAAATGAGAGGAAGAAGGTTTGCCGTTAGTGTAATTTTCATTGGAGGCAGCTCAAAAACATGTGTTCTTTAGGGAATAATTGTTTAGAGAAGAGAGAGGGACTAAGGTTTTAAGAAAAATATTACAATTACTTTAACATTTAATATCTTATATTTTATCTAACTTTATTGTACATCCATTTTCATTCCCGATTGATGATTATCTATTATTTCTCACTCATAATATTTCTCTTCATTATTTTCTTTATCGTTTCACCTGGATGATTTTTAATATGATAAGCTTATATATATATATAATCGCCGGAAAATCAAGAAAAACACTTCAAATTAGTTAATTCAATAATTTAACAAAAAAATAAAAATATCTTCCGATCCATCCACCGTGTAGATTATCATTCTGCGCAACACAAATTAAAGCGTCACTATCCTATATATCATGTGACAAGTTGGCTCCTTCCACGATCCACATCTCATTGTTTGCCAGAAAAGAAAAACCCTAGCACCAATCCAAGCATTAAAACAATAGTGTCGGTTTTGAGAGGTGTAGTTCAATTGGTTAAATTTTATTAAAAAATAATATAAATTATATTATAGAATTTTATTTAACAGCTTAAGTGAAAGTCTTTGGAACTTGAAACTTGCACAGATCCATATTACCTTGTGTTTAATTTTTATAAAATAAATGGAGATGGTGAGATTCGAACTCGTGACCACTTGGTCATCAAGGTTCTGATATCATGTCAAAGAACCATCTCAACCCAATAACTTAAGCTATTAGATGAGGTCACATGGTATGATTTATATTATTCTCTAACATGTTCTAAGTTTGCTTTCTAGAGATTATCAGTTTGAGTTCTACAAATCTCATGGTCACTGGAGGCTTACATGGTTGTTAATTTCAATACCCATAAGATTAATCAAAATACACGTAAATTTATCTGAACATCCGTATTAATTAAAAAAAAAAAAAACAATAATGTCGACTTTGTTGGCCAGCTTCATGTGTGCACCGGCTCCTGCACGAAAACGATTATATATCCTGTGAGAGACACACACACACACACACAAGGGATAGAGTTTCAAGGACCACGTACAGGGGCCCCTCAATCGCTCATTTATTCCCACCTCTAGTTACATTCCTTTCATGCTTTCTTAGACACAACTCATCCCTCTCATGGCCATCGTCACTTTCTTGCTGATGGAATGGAATACATTTCACATGTGATGAGGTGATCGCTACAAAACGCATTCCATTTTTGTCTATTTTACAGTAAGACAAGTGCATATAGTTCATCTTCTAGATTAAGTTCTGGAAAATCTTTTTAATCAGGCCCAAGAACCTCGCAGCTCTCATTTCTTAAAGTTGCGTGCTAGCCAGCGTTATATACATATAGCCTAGAGCTTTCAAGTGTTTTTTTGGTTCTTTTATATTAAAATAGTATAGTTTGATATATATATATATAAAAAAAAAAACAGAAAATAGTACATGAGAGAAAAGTATTTGAATGATTTCTCCTAACAGGTCAAATATAATATGATATATCTCGAATCAAAATGATATATAATAAAAAGCAAGTTCATCATTATTATCGAGATCATGAAGATCGGCCGCAACACATCGACTATCATGTAGCAACTATCCAACCTGATATAAAGCAAATAGAAATTATTAATCCATAAATAAAATATTGATTTTGTCAAAGCCTATAAAAAATAATAAATACTCGCAACATTTTGAATCCGACATGCATGTGGTGCATACTTTTCCTTATGCAATATAGTCATATGCACAATCTTCTCGCTTAACAAAATAGGCATTAGTCCTAAAAATATCAATTGGACTAAAGCAGAAATATGCAAATCACAACAAGATTGGATAATATTTTAGATGATTTGAAGGCTGTTTTCTACCATGAAGAAAAAGAGATGTGATTATATATATATTTAAACTGCTATTCTGAATCACGGTTGTTAAAATATTGTTATTATAAATAATAATTTTTATTTAAATTGTTTTTCGAATAGCAAATCTTTAACAGCTGCTATTCATAATAGTCATTATATAGAAACTATGCTATTTCCCAAAAGTGTATCATTTCCTCCAAACTTTTTCGAAACTTTGTTAGTTTTCAGGAAGAAATCGTTTTTTTGCCCCCACATTAGTTGATTCAATGAAATTGAATATCCGCAATGATTTAAACACTGAATTAGAATCCTTATGCATGCACGTGCTCTCACCAAATTGAATATGGTAGAGAATTGAAAACTATCTTGTGATGCCATTTTGATCACCTAGCGGTGCCTCACGACCTGTGAAAATAGTTCAGCGATTTCTAGCTCCTTTTATTTATACCATGCAATGTATAATTATTTTTAATGTATTTTTTCACATCCTTGTAAATCCGATTCCCTGTAATATTATGTATCACGTAAATTATAGCTATAAAATAAAAATTTATTATTATTATTGGTATATCAAAACAATATAAAAATAAAAAAAAATTAATTTTAAATAAAAAAATCAAAATTTTATAAAGTTTTTGTTTGACCGCGGGGCCACTCAGGCTCCCACATAAAGAGCAACGGGCCGGCAAGAATCCGAAACTTGATTGAAATTTTGCATACTTGGTCAAAGATAATGTCCACAGCAAAGTGCACTCAAAGAACCAGACAAATTGACCTGAGAATCCAGGCCACTCATTTTAAAAATATATATTTTTAAAAAAAATTAAAAAAAAATTATTTTTTCTTTGCTTCAAATTAATATTTTTTTATGTTTTTAGATCATTTTGATGTGCTGATGTCAAAAATAATTTTCAAAAAATAAAAAAAATATTATTTTGATGTATTTCTAAGTGAAAAGCAATTGCAATCACATTCTCAAACACGCTTTTTTCATAACATGATGCGGAAAGATTTTTTAAATCATTGTGTGGTATTTGGGTGGTTGTTTAAGATAAATTAAGGGAATTTCTAAAAATTTTGAGGTTCTATGAGTTGTTTAGTTATGTAGTGATTTGGAGATAATATGTTTTTTTTTTTTGAAGTTATATCTTTGTTTTAACAGTTTTCTAATATAATTTTAAATTCATTTTGGATTTTTTTTATACCTTATGTAATTTTTTATGAGTAATTTTGTATTTTTTTCTTATTTAGGTTAGCATATTTACAGAATTTACGCATATTAGGTAATTTTTCATAATCTTTCCTTATTTTTAGTATTTTAAAAATAATTCATAGTTTTCATAATAGATATTAATTTTCACAAAACAAAAAAATGTCGTTTGATTCATCATATGTAACCTTTTGACCATGAAACTTGATTTTCAAATCTATCTTAGAAGCTATTACTTATTTACTTTTTACATATATATTTTTATATTTAAAAAAACAAAAAAAATATTTAATATATATTGTTAGACAAATTATTTTCATATATTTTATTTTGAAAGAAGCTCCTTAGAAATTTTGCGGGCCCGTGATGATGCCAAATTTCTCCTCATTTTCCTTAGAATTATAAACATATAAATACTATACTCTTGACTGATGCCATTAGAATCTTAATGATAGAGCTTTATTTTTTCTTAGGAAATTTATCTTAATTTATGTTTTTTGAAAACCTAATTTTTTTTTCAATTATTGGAAAAAGGTTTATATTTTACCTAATAATTCTTAATTTTGAAAAAAATTACATTTTAAAACAAAAAAATTAAATAAAATTCAAATCTTATTATTTAATTAATTTCCGATTAGAACAAACTTACCATTAACACAAGTAAAAAGCTAAGAATTCAACTCCAAAACGTGTAACTCAACTGGTCAAGTTTTAGGTTTGTTTCCTAGAGGTCACCAGTACGAGTCCACAATTCTTAGAGCTACTGGAGACTTACATAGTCGTTAACTTCAGGACCTGTGAAATTAGTCGAGATGGTAAAAAACCAAACCAAACACTACAAGATTTAACAGTTTTACCGACGGAATTTTTCCGTCGGCGTAAGACACATATTCCATCGGTAATTAATTTACCGATGGAATCACCAACGGAAATGCTCCGTCGGTGAATTTTTCGTCGGTAATTTTTTGTCCGTCGGTAAATCCGTTGGTAATAAAAAAATAAATTTATCCGCTTCATTTCGTCGGTATATCCCTCGGTAATAATATTTTTTATTACCAACGGATTTACCGATGGAATTTCCGTCGGTAATTTCATCGGTAATGATTTAAAAACATTTTAAAAAAATCATTTATAAAATTATAAAATAATTAAATTAACATAAATTAACACTGTATAATATATACTCAAAATGCTTGGAAAAAAGAATAAGAAAATCAACTCAAACAAATTTGCAACAAATAAATAAAACAAAAAAATAAATTCAACTAAAAAAATTCATATGAAAAAAATGAAGTTGCAATTGCTAAAAATTTAAAAATCATATAAATAAATCTACTAAAAATTGATCTCATATGAAAAAAAAATCTCACAACAACATTTATACAATTATTAAGAACAAAAACAATTAAAAATAAAATAAAAAACAAATATAGTGAAAAAAATCATGAAAAAATAAGAAAAAAGAAAAATCTTACCTTAATGTAGTTGCAAGTGAAGCTAAGGAGAGAAAAAAAATTTTTGTTAAGCATATTAATTAAAAAAAAAAACTAAAAGGATAAAAGAAGAAAGAATAAGAAGACATACCCAAGCATGGAGGAAAAGAGAAGGAGATGAGAAGAGAAAAGAAGAGAAAGAAATAAATAAGAAATGATGTTTTTTACATATAGTGAAGAAGAAGAAGAAGAAGAAGACATACCTTAATGATGTTTTTTACATATAGTGAAGAAGAAGAAGAAGAAGAAGAAGTAGTAGAAGAACAAGAAGAAGAAAAATAATAATAAGAAATGGGTATGTCTCTTGTGAAATAAGGGGATTCAGGCTTTTTATTGGGGCGTGTTACCGACGGATTTACCGACGGATAATTGAATATTAATATTTTTTAATTATTCCGTCGGTAATATTTAATTTAAATTTTCAATTTTGTAAAAAGTTTATAGAAACCGCCAAAAAATTACCGATGATTTTTCAATCCGTCGGTGATTCCGTCTGTAATATTTAAATGAAAATTTTAAATTAATTGAATTTTTTCAGAAAACCACCAAATAACACCGACAACTTTTCAATCCGTCGGTGATTTTGTTCGTAAAGAACAACAATTAACAGTGCAATTGAAAAGTGAACAGTTTTGAAGCTCTCTGAAAAATACCGACGAACAATTTCGTCGGTGATTCCCTTTGTAATTGACATGATGAACAGTGTTCATATTTTTATCAACAAATTTACCGACGGAATTACCGACGGAATTTCTTCCGTCGGTAATTCCGTTGGTAAAAATGACACGTCATCATTTTTTTTTTAAATTTTTTTTCCCACGGTAATTCCCTCGGTATATACCGAGGGAATATTTCCGTCGGTAAAATCCCTCGGTAATGTACCGACGGAAATATTCCATCGGTATTTCTGTTTGTATTTATCAATTTTCTGGTAATGAAACTAAACCATGAAGTTTAAGATAATACAAATCTAAATTCACAATTATTTAGGATCATAAAGACGTCAGATCTAGTAACTAAATATAAAGTTAATAAAAAAGAAAAGAAAAAAAAATGAGAGGAAGAAGGTTTGCCGTTAGTGTAATTTTCATTGGAGGCAGCTCAAAAACATGTGTTCTTTAGGGAATAATTGTTTAGAGAAGAGAGAGGGAGTAAGGTTTTAAGAAAAATATTACAATTACTTTAACATTTAATATCTTATATTTTATCTAACTTTATTGTACATCCATTTTCATTCCCGATTGATGATTATCTATTATTTCTCACTCATAATATTTCTCTTCATTATTTTCTTTATCGTTTCACCTGGATGATTTTTAATATGATAAGCTTATATATATATATAATCGCCGGAAAATCAAGAAAAACACTTCAAATTAGTTAATTCAATAATTTAACAAAAAAATAAAAATATCTTCCGATCCATCCACCGTGTAGATTATCATTCTGCGCAACACAAATTAAAGCGTCACTATCCTATATATCATGTGACAAGTTGGCTCCTTCCACGATCCACACCTCATTGTTAGCCAGAAAAGAAAAACCCTAGCACCAATCCAAGCATTAAAACAATAGGGTAGCTTTGAGAGATGTAGTTCAATTGGTTAAATTTTGTTAAAAAATAATATAAATTATATATGGAATTTTATTTAACAGCTTAGCTTAAGTGAAAGTCTTTTGAACTTGAAACTTGCACAGATCCATATTATCTTGTGTTTAATTTTTATCAAATAAATGGAGATGGTGAGATTCGAACTCGTGACCGCTTGGTCATCAAGGCTCTGATATCATGTCAAAGAATCATCTCAACCCAATAATTTAAGCTATTAGGTGAGGTCACATGATATGATTTATATTATTCTCTAACAGGTTCTAATTTTGCTTTCTAGAGATTATCAGTTTGAGTTCTACAAATCTCATGGTCACTGGAGGCTTACATGGTTGTTAATTTCAATACCCATAAGCATAGGCGGAGGTATGGCAAAGGCTGGGGTGGGCTTTAGCCTAAGTCAAGATTTTATCATTATTTTTTGATTAGTTTTATGTAAAAAAATTCATAATTTTCAATTAAGTTATTAAAAAATTCTGAAAATTTGTGTGGAGCCTTTTAATATGATGCTTTAGCTTGTGTTAAAATTTCAGAATTTTTGGAGAAATTTAGAAATTTGATGAAAAATCACAATTTGACCAGTTTTACGTTATTGGACGTAATTTTCAATCCGACCATCAGATCGAGCTGAAATTTTACGAGGGATCTTAAAATATATTGAATAAAATTTGGTTAAAATTTTAGGATGAACGGAGCTTGGTAGTGCTAACAAAAAAAAGGACCGTCAAATAAAAGCAAAATGACTCATTAAGAGTAAAATAGTTATTTGCCATTAAAAAATAAAACAAATCAGCTCCTCCTTCCTTTTATATGTTGCCGACTGGGCAGAAGTAGAATAGAAAAAGAAAGAAAAGAAAAGGCGAGAGAGAAATAGAAAAAAGTAAGGGAAAAACATAAAAAAAAAATCCAAGGAAAAAAAATAAGAAAAGTGAAAGAATAACCTTGTAAACTTACAAAGTCCAACTTATAAAACACTAATCTAGGGAAGAATCAAGTGAAGGAAGGAGGAAATGAAAGAGGGAAAAAAATTAATTATTACTTTGTTTTCCAGTTGACATGAGATTGTTATTTTATCCCGGTTGAGGGGTTGTTACAATATCGATTCGGATTCGATTATAGATGAATTATATTCTACAAAACATCAAAGGATGTAACTTTAATAGTGGGTTTATTTTTACTTTCGCTTTAATTTTATGTACTTTCAAATTTATTTTTTAATATTTTGAATAGTGTATTTGAATTAAAACTTGACTGTTAACTTCAAAAATTCATGTACATGAGTTAATAATCAACCTTAAAAAATATTTATATATTTATTTAATAGTCCAGGACAAAAAATATTCCTGGCTCCGCCCTTGCCCATAAGATTAATCAAAATACACGTAAATTTATCTGAACATCCGTATTAATTAAAAAAAAAAAAACAATAATGTCGACTTTGTTGGCCAGCTTCATGTGTGCACCGGCTCCTGCACGAAAACGATTATATATCCTGTGAGAGACACACACACACAAGGGATAGAGTTTCAAGGACCACGTACAGGGGCCCCTCAGTCGCTCATTTATTCCCACCTCTAGTTACATTCCTTTCATGCTTTCTTAGACACAACTCATCCCTCTCATGGCCATCGTCACTTTCTTGCTGATGGAATGGAATACATTTCACATGTGATGAGGTGATCGCTACAAAACGCATTCCATTTTTGTCTATTTTACAGTAAGACAAGTGCATATAGTTCATCTTCTAGATTAAGTTCTGGAAAATCTTTTTAATCAGGCCCAAGTACCTCGCAGCTCTCAATTCTTAAAGTTGCGTGCTAGCCAGCGTTCTATACATATAGCCTAGAGCTTTCAAGTGTTTTTTTGGTTCTTTTATATTAAAATAGTATAGTTTGATATATATATATATATATATATAAAACAGAAAATACTACATGAGAGAAAAATATTTGAATGATTTCTCCTACCAGGTCATAATATGATATATCTCGAATCAAAATGATATATAATAAAAAGCAAGTTCATCATTATTATCGAGATCATGAAGATCGGCCGCAACACATCGACTATCATGTAGCAACTATCCAACCTCATATAAAGCAAATAGAAATTATTAATTCATAAACAAAATATCGATTTTGTCAAAACCTATAAAAAATAATAAATACTCGCAATATTTTGAATCCGACATGCATGTGACGCATACTTTCCCTTGTGCAATGTATTCATATGCATAATCTTTTCGCTTAACAAAATAGACATTAGTCCTAAAAAAATATCAATTGGACTAAAACATAAACATGCAAATCATAACAGGATTTGACATTGTTTTAAGTGATTTGAAAGCTGTTTTCTCTTGAGTTTTTTTATGTTCTAGAGTTTTTTTTCCTCTCTCAAGAATGGCGATCAAGAAGAAAAAGAGATGTGCTTATATATACATTTAAACTACTATTCTGAATCACGGTTGTTAAAAAATTGTTATTATAAATAATAATTTTTATTTAAATTGTTTTTCTGAATAGCAAATCTTTAACAGCTGCTATTCATAATAGTCATTATATAGAAACTATGCTATTTCCCAAAAGTGTATCATTTCCTCCTAACTTTTTCGAAACTTTGTTAGTTTTCAAGAAGAAATCGTTTTTTTGCCCCCACATTAGTTGATTCAATGAAATTGAATATCCGCAATGATTTAAACACTTAATTAGAGTCCTTATGCATGCACGTGCTCTCACCAAATTAAATATGGTAGAGAATTGAAAACTATCTTGTGATGCCATTTTGATCACCTAGCGGTGCCTCACGACCTGTGAAAATAGTTCAGCGATTTCTAGCTCCTTTTATTTATACCATGCAATGTATAATTATTTTTAATGTATTTTTTCACATCCTTGTAAATCCGATTCCCTGTAATATTATGTATCACGTAAATTATAGCTATAAAATAAAAATTTATTATTAATATTGCTATATCAAAACAATATAAAAATATATAAAAAATTAATTTTAAATAAAAAAATCAAAATTTTATAAAGTTTTTGTTTGACCGCGGGGCCACTCAGGCACCCACATAAAGAGCAACGGGCCGGCGAGAATCCGAAACTTGATTGAAATTTTGCATACTTGGTCAAAGATAATGTCCACAGCAAAGTGCACTCAAAGAACCAGACAAATAGACCTGAGAATCCAGGCCACTCATTTTACCACTTTTTCATGATCCAACTGCTGGAAATGAAAAAGGTCCTCCAAGGTCTTTTAACGGTCACGATTAGCTTACCCTCAGCAACTTACAGTGAAAGTGATGCATCAGGCTACATATGCAATCCACACTGTATATGACAAATTTACAGAACTACCCCCGCTAAGAGGAGTAGCTGGAAAGAGCTCATAATTGCTGCTGGAAAGAGGAGTAGGTTGGGAGTTAAATCCTGCTTAAATTTTGAGTGAATCTTAATTTTTTTTAAAAAAAATTCCAAACAGCATTGTTATAATTTTTTTAAGAAAATTAAAATAATATTATTTTCGATTAACCAGATTTCTCAACTCATGGCCCAGATTTTAGACTGGAATATTAGCTAAACTAAATTTTATAATTTTATATAGCCGAATCAATTTGTTCTAAGGTTATGTCTAGTGGTAATTACAGTAATTTTTTATTTATTTATTAAAGAGATAATTTTTAAGAGGGTAATGATTACTCTTTAAATTAATGTTTTTAAAGTATAAATTTTACCATTCAAACAATATTATTTTTTTCTCTTTTTTTTTTTTATCAAAATATATACTAAATTAAATTACACTAATCATTACTAATAGTTAAATTACTCTGGTTTTGAGAAAAAAAAAATAACCAAACTAAAATTTATGTTTTTTTTTTAAATTATAATTAGAATTGAATCGATCAACTGGTTTAAATTGATTAATTCAGTTCAATTTATTTCAATTTTTTTCTTTAAAAACCAGTTAGATCCATGTCCATTTAATTGAGTTTTGTAATGAGCCTAGGCTTTCCTAAGCTTGTTTTGAGTTTTATTTTACAATGAACCTAAGGTGTTTTTTTCTCTTTTTTTTTTTTGTTTCTTCGTTGAGCATGTGACATTTTTTTAGCCTTCACATCATGCTTTCTTCTTCTTTTTTTCTTGTTTTTTGTTATGAGCCTAGGACTATTTTGTTAACAAACAACTTTAAATTTATGACATTTACTATCATGCATTCATATTTTTATATATATTTTGATGATAACAATAAAATAAAAAATAAACTAATAATATGTCTTGCTGAGAATAAGTTTTTGAACAAGTTTATTTAAAGAACATATCAACAAGCATGACGGATTTCGTGAAGAAAACAATCAAATAGTCAAAGAAGGAAGCAAAGTGAAGACTTATATCAAGTGTTTATTTTAGTGCTCATGTAAATTTTTATATCCTACTTTATAGCACAATTAAAATGAACTCACACACTTCACTCTACATGCATTAAAGGATTGATAAATAATATGATATAATCTAAGATAAATGGTTCTAAGAATTCATCTAAGTTAATCTGTCAAAACTGGAATTCTACATGAACTGATTGACTGATTAGTATGATGATTGTTCGAGTCGTCATTGAGATTATAATGGCTATAAACAACTAGTTTTTCTTATAAACATATATATAGCTTGTCTAATTTTAAAATTAAAAAGGAAATCCAAACATATATCATATACAAGCTATTCTTATAACAAAATGACTTCAAAAATATCAATATTTGATTATACTCTGATTTGTGCTATTAAACTTTCATATTCTAACATAAAAGTATTTAATCTCATTCTTACTATATGTAAACACCTTCAAACCCTATAAATGCTATCTTGTAAGATATAGAGATATTAGAACTTTTAATTGTATTATTCATTCTATTAAGAGAGTTAATTGTGATAACAAAATTACACTTGTAAACCTTTGAAAGTTAGGTAAAAACTCTTGACATTTGTGAGGTAATTTTACCAAGGAAATATATTGAAGATGGCATATCTTCAAGTGAAAAAAATCTTGAAAATGACATATCTGCAAGTGGAAAACATATTAAAGAGGGAATATCTTCAAGTGGTGTAAAAATCCTGGTATGGATTCATTAAGTGACTTATACTCTCGAACTTGGATTAGTGAAGGAGTGCAATGCTCAAGTACGGGTTGATACTTGAGATGTGGATATAGACTTGCTGAACCATGTAAAAAACGAGTTTGCAAATTCTCTTCCCTTATCTCTTTACTCTAAGCATTTTAATTATATTGTTGGTTATTGTGTTTATTTGAAGTAATTTGTATTATTTATTAATATTAGTGATATACCTAATTCACCATCCCTTTAGATATTACAATTGCCTTAATCCTTGAACAATGAAAGTTTCCTCTAGGCTTAAGTTGCTAATTCAAGTTGTTCATTGTTTTGTTCTTTTCCTTTTATTAATTCATTCCTCTTTTCATATAACAAAAATGAAAAAGAAACACCTATTCCGCTAAAATTGTTCTTCATGGACGATTTTTGTTTGTTGTAATTGCGAAGTTCTTTTTTATATATATTAAATGAATATATGTCAACTAGTTAGGCAAATCAAATCATCATCCCAAAACTAAAACATTAAATGAATATATGCTAGCCAGTCGGTAAATCAAATCATCATCCCAAAACTAAAATTGTTCTTCAATGACCGAATTATAAGCCATAACATGATAATAGCATGATAATTATGAAGTAGGAGTTGTCCCAACATCATCAACCTGGATTAATTCTATATTCATGTATATAAAAAGAATAAGTTCATAGAGCAAACACACACAAAGGAAACCGCTATGTGGAATGCACATTCCTTTGTAAATGAACATACTAGTAAAAATCCATATATCCTTTTGATCCAATTGTTAAATTGATATTCTAGCACACTCAACTCTTTTTATATGATATCAAAAATAGACAAAAGACAAATCATTGGCTTGACAAATCTTTCAAACACATATAAACCATCATAGTGGCATGTATCGAGTAAAAAATTAAATCAAACTTTGCAATCATTGTCCAAACATGGAATTGTTAGCACCTAACATAACTAAAAATTAGCCTAATAATGTGTCTAATTCACATAACTCAAAGCAAACCCTTAACCACCATATCGAAAGGGTATTGAGCTAATGAATTTTTAGCCAGATTATCAAAAAATTGCTAATGAAATTTTGAAAATTTCAAGAATCAATAATAAATTTAAAACCTGAAAATCAAAATTTTTCAAAAATACTTGATAAACCCTTTTTGTTTAATTATAACAATAATTAATAATCAAATAACATAAGGTTGAAAAGGGCATGCCTTTAAAGTTAAGAAGACTTTAACAATATGTGAGCACAAGTAAATTTGCACCCATTATCACATAAACAAACAATAAATCATGAAACTTGATCTTTTGTTCTTTCTTTTTAAAATCAAATAAGTTTTTTTTTATTTAAAAAAATACATAAAGTTACATGTTAGAATAATAGAATTTCCCACTAGTTTCACGTTACCTAGTCAGATCACTAATTGTTATCTCTATTGCTCCATTTACATCTTATCTAAAAGCATGGAATTATTTGCTTAGTATTAGGAAATATAATGTAAATAAGTACATTCAACAGTTGGTAAGATTGTGCGGCTTGTATCTAGGCATTTGAACAAAAAATATCCACTCGTTTTTAAGGTATTTTAAGTCAAGAAGTTTAATATTTTAGGTGAAGATCATCTAACTTAACATGGAAGATTTCTTCACATACTCCACCACAAATTAATTTCTGAACAAATATTCTATGAGAAGATATTTTGCATTACATTTTACACAAGTAATTAGTTTCTTCCCTTTAAGGCTCTTAATATGTTTTTCCTTAACAAATTGTTTTCCTCTTTCTTATTGTACTATTTTTATTTCAATAAAAATAACTTGACAAAGAAAAGTCATTTCTTTGCAACTGGAGTAACATGGGAGTGTATAGAACCATATGCAGCTTCAATAGTAAACCAAAAAATAAATCTAAAAGATTTTACGTAGAGATGATTTTCATTTGCTCATTCCTTGATAATGATTCAAATCTTTTTTAATATCAAAAGTTATACCCAAGTCATCAATAACTTATTTTCTCATAAACTTACATGAGCTGATAAATTTGTTTGACATGTTGCGTGTAGAGTTTTAAAAATCAGGAAGGGAGGGTTGTGTTTATGGTGGTTGGCTATACAAAAGATTGAGAGTAAGGGCAGGGACTAGAGATAAAAGATAGGGGTATAGAGTTGTGAAATAGTTTGAGTGAAGAGATTAGAGAGGGAGGGGGGTTGGCTATGGCCAAAAGTTAGGGTTTTAAGAAAAAAATTGCCTTTTATACTTGGTTTGGTTTAGGGGTTTAAACTAAACCGGTTCAGTCAAATTCGGTTAATTGGTTCAACCTTCTTAAATCAAAACCAAATTGAACCAGAAATGTTTTAAGTTTTCTAAATTGATTTTTTTTTGTTTTTTTCAGTTAGTTTTTTAATTGTTTTGGTTATTTATTTTTTTGCTCACCCCTACTTTTTTTCACTATCATTTAATCTTTCAATTCATGAATACATCAAACATCTTTAAAAATTAAACTTTTATAACTTTAAAAATTACTCTTATAGTAATTACTTGTATAATAGTTAACTTTCTCTCTTTTGTTTTTTTAGCATTGTGCAAAATATCTCATAAAGAATAATATTTTATCACCTAAAAATTTTGCAAAAAAAACCTAGTTAACATTGTGTAAAATATCACCTAAAAACGATCAACCTGATATTTTAAAGAAAAGGAATTCTACACTTAGGTGCAATATGCACATGTTACATGGCCATAAATCTAGGACTTGTCAAAGGGATAATGCTAAACAAATTAGAGGTGCTGACGGTGGTAGAGGATCTTATAAAGGATGAGGTGGCAGGATAATATCCAGATGTGGTACAGATGGTGTTAGTACATCCTCTCAACCCTATACCTAAACACAAATGAGTCTTCTAAATATGTTTGATGGTTCTTGTCAGTGCAATGATAAACTTTATATTTACTAATCAATATTCTTTGAACTTATAGACTAGTGTTGATATATCTTCTCAATACTCTACCCTAACTAGTTGCATTGAGTGAGAATTATAAACAATATGGATGTTTTGAGTTATGTTAATCATTGTTAATGTTTTGTGTTAACATAAATGCAATATTATAAATCATTATTGCTTAAATTGAGCAATATATTTATGTTTCATATATTTTATTTACTAGAAAATACATTTATTTGATGTTACTTGTTTAACATAAACAATAAAATAGTTAGATATAATAACATTACATACATTAAATTAGCTACCAAACAATAACTTTACATTTACAAAGTTAATCTTCATATTCTGATTCATGATCCAAATTATCACTTCATGAAGTGTTGGTCCACCATCATTATCATCTCCTTCACTTGTCGTAGTTGTTTCAAATTGATTTATAAATTTACATCAATTAGTAAAGGTATTATTATACGACTTGTCATCACATTTGTAGAATAACTTATTTATACTAGCTTATATTTCTAATATCCTGACAACTGCTCTTTTTCTATATTTTATGCACTTATTATTCTTGAACTCTAGTCCATCCAAGCTATTATAGCTTTATATATTATTAAAATTTGATGTAGATGAAGACATGTTGATAGTATAACTATGGAATCTAAAAAATCATGGTGTTAGTATGAGTTCTTGATGTGATGGCGGTGTGGTATGGAATCTATTATTTTTGTTTGTTAGCAGTGTGTATATACGTGCTTTTTTGGTAGTGTAAAGATGATAAATATTTTTGTTGTGTGTGCATGTGCTTGTTGGCAATATTTGTGGGGAGAAATTATGATTGTTGTTGTGTGCGTTCATTTGTTAGAAGTGTTTATAATGAGAAATTATGATTAGCAATGTGAGTACTTAAATTATTGTAGTAGAAAAGAGGAAGATTATGATACTAAGTTATTTTGTTGAAATGATGTGGTTGTCTTTTAATGGTGGCTAGAAATAATGGATGGGGTAAGAGAAAAGTAGTGGCTAGGATAAAAGAGTAATGTGTAAAAATAAAAGGAATTTGATGGTGATTATGGCTAGAAATAATGTTTAAAAATGGTGTAATATTAACACAACAACTAATGACTATTTTGTTCTAGATTAGGTAACAATAACTTTATGATAATTTTACAATTTGAACATTGCAAAGGCTTTTTAGATATTATTTAAAATATAATGGTAATCTTGTAATTATTTATATTATTTTGTTGACTTTTTTTTTCCTTGTGTGATGTAAAGTGTTATATCAATTAGAAATTATGGTATATAAGCTGTAATTTATAAAATTATAAAAATAAAATGTTTTCGTGAATAAACCTTGGGAGGCTTGGAGTAATTTTCTCTTACAAGATTCACAATATTATCATCACAATTGATCAACATATTTAGTGAGAATAATATTATTTTATAGTTATCAATAATAGAGAAATCACTCGCTACATTAGTTAGTTGCTATAATAATAAATTTACTTGAGCTTTGCTGTCGGTAGAATCAAAAGTTATTTTTCAACGCAAAACAAAAATATGTGAGTATTGTTAACGTGCTTTTTAGAATTAAGATATTTTTTGTTTTTATGAACCAAAAAGTTGGCATGTGAGTGAAATAAAATAAATTAAGAATTGTATGTGTAAATAAATGCTAGAAAGAGATGTTGATGTAAATTAAAGACTAAATTAGAAAGTTGAGAGATAGATGTATGTCAAGATATTTGATCTCGTGTTGTGGGGAGAAAATTTATTTATTTTTATTTAATTATATGTCAATAATTGTTTTTATAAAAAAACTAATAAAATTATATAGAAACAAAATAATTTGCAATTATAATTTGTTTTCTTCAACAATCAATTTTTCTTAACCAAAAAAATATAATTCTCTTGAACAATCCAAAGTTGATTAGAATAAATATCTAAAAGATTCTCAACAATATGAAATAATGATAAAAAGACATATCTTTAATTAAAAAAATATTCATCCTATTAATGCTTTTATTTTTTTAGCAATCTATTTATTAGAATGTTTATCTTTTAAAAGCAAAAACTTATTGGAATCACAAAAGCAAATTTAAAAACAAAATAATTTTTTTTAATGATCATGTTGCGTATGTATTAAAAACATAAAAGAATAATACAAAGAAACTTTATAGAGTCTTTGTTTTTATGTAATTATGCAATAATAAAAATAATTGCGCATGAAAGCCAATAAATAAAATTTTACATAAAAAAGTAAAAAAACAAATCACGAAAAGGTGCATAAAAAAGTTTGAGATAGTTTTACAGGGAAAATCTTATTCAAAAACTAAATCCAATTTAAATAGTATTTAATAGGATGATATTTTTAATATATTTTGAAGTTTTTTTTAAATGAAATTTAGTAAAAAAAATAATAATCTAAAATGAGCTATAAAAAAGCTCGACAGTTGTGCCTAAGTGGGCTAGCGTTCTTGGCCTATAAAATAAAAAAAAGCCATGCACATGGATCTGCAAAGCCAGGCCCAATTATTTGGTTTTTTTTTTTTCTTGGTCTAAAAGGTGGACGACGCTATATCTAAATGCTTGGTTTTTAGTTTTTAGAGAGGTGGTTGGAAAATTAGGTAAGGGTTTTTTAATTTAAAAAATCATTTCAATCTATTTTCATCTATAAACAATTATATATTCTCAATAAACCGATCTCCTAGATCGAAACATGTTTAGGTTGATCCAAAACATAAAATCAACCGAAAAAAAAATATTTTTGAGTCTCGATTTATGTTTTTTCAGACAATATAAATAGTAAAAAATACTCTAATAAAACTCTTCTCGTCAAATAGAACCCATTATACTAGGAATAGTTTTATTTTTTGTTGCTAAAATCTAGCTAATTGATAATTTTCTTTTTATTTTTGTTGTTTAATAACGAGTTTCTCAATGCTATGTCAAACACAATAATAAAAGAATAAATAAAATAAATGTTTGGACCATAGCAAAAATTCAAAAAACTAAAGGGATTTTAAATAAAGTCAACAAAGAATAAGAGAACTAATTACAATTTTTCCATGAGAATTTGAGTTAATTCCTTAAATTTTTTTCTAAATTTGTTTCTTATTCTTTTAATTATTTCTTGATGTTATAAATATAAACATATCTCATTAAATTATTCATGATTAATTTTTAAAATTTTATAAAAATCAGGCAATTCAAATAATCCACTGAAAAACATAAAAAAAATTAAACATAAAAAATTAAAATTAAAAACAAAAAATTTATTAACCAAATTGAAAAAAACTGCCACAATCCAATTTGAAATACGAGGGGAGGAGCAATGTACTGAGTGTGTTACCAGTACATTTTATTGTTTTCTGTGATTTTTAGTTTAAATACTATGGTCTAATAATATATTATTAGTAAAAAAAAATAGTCACACTTTACGCTGAGTTGGATGTCCTTTGATAAATAAATGACAATTGAAAAGGAAAAAATAAGAACGACGTAAAAAGAAAAAAAATAGTCAAAGGAGCTGTTTGACTTCTGCTGACCAAACCCGAAACCAAATAGCCCTTATAAAATTCTTTCGCGAGAAACTGGAGAGATGAGAAGAAGAAAACAAGTCACCAAAGCCGACCGTTGCAAGTAACTATCTAGTTTCCGAATTTCCCACTCTCTCCAGATCGATTTCATCGCACTCAAATTATCGCCCCTAACAATCACCCAAATTTAGTCCACCACACAAAACCCACGCGCAGTCAGTACATCTCCGATCTCAAAAAAATATCAAACAACAAACAACTAATAGATATTTTTATGATCATAAAAAAAAAAATTATATTTTAAAATTTTAGTTATAGTTCGAAAACTCATCATTAAATTTTAAAGAAGAAGTGAGTTATACTTGATTTTCAACTAATTACAATAATTATAAAATAACTCTTATTTATAAAACTTGACATATAAAGTTTACCTATAAAATTTATTTTGTACTCGTTTGATATAGTTGTTGTTATTAACGTAGTTGAATATAAAGAATAAAAAGAAAAAAAAAATAATGTAAAAACTTCAATTTGAATTTACAATTGAATAATTCTCTCTTAATATCATGGCTTCAAAACAAGGATTACAACCTCTTAAATAAGTTTTATATTGATATTTAAACAATATGGATAATTTAAATTTAAAAATTAAATAAAACTAAAAAATTAAGCTAAATTTTAAAATTAATTAGGAAAATAACAAAACTGATAAAGTAACCTTCTCTAAGCTAAATATAAAGGCTTTCTTGACCTTAATTGATTATACAACAAGCAAACTCATCATAGAATTGATTTTGTAAAATCTCTTGAAAAAACTTGAGTCTAACCCAATGATCAAATAAAAAATTATAGATATTTTTATAAAATTAATTGTTTAGCATGACCATATCTCTTCTTGAGCTTGAACTTGTCCATTTAATCAAAATATTATGTATTGTTTGCAAAATCCAAAACAAAGAATACAAAATTAGTGATTGATATAACATAATGTTTTTAAAAAATTAGTATTTCTTACTAAAAATTCATAAAACACACAAACAATAAGGAAAGAACGCAAACAGTTTTTTTTTCTCTCAAGAAAAGAACGCAACCATTCGGGAAATAGACGCGTGCATTATAGTCGTTGACCAAATCGCGTTCGTTTCTTCGTAACTGTATTTACACATTACACTAACGTCTATTTTTCTGTTAACTTATATAAGTAACATCAACCAAAATTTTCAAAACTTGGATCCGATAAAAGAAGACCGTTCCTCGACGGTTGTGCCCTAACTTTCTCTCTCCTCTGTTTAGTTAAAGTTCAGTTTTTAGTTTCTACTCTTTTAACTCGCTTCCCTCTCTTGCATTCATCAATCCCTCCCTCCCTCTCTCTCTCTCAAACTCCAAGTCTCTCTCTGTCTCTCTGTCTCTCCTTCCCTCATCTTTCAGACAACACGGAGAGACAACGGCGGCTTTGTTTACCCTTCATACATTCTACACACATCATAAACCAGCGCACCGTAAAATCAAAACCATATAGAAAAGAAAAAGAAAAACCTAACCCTAATCTTAAAAGCTTAGAATCATGGTAGCCGGCAAGGTAAGGCTGGCAATGGGTTTGCAAAAATCACCGGCAAACAAAACCGAAAATCGTAATAATTCGCCACCACCAAAACCTCCGCTTCCCTCTCCTAGTTCCGGTAAAGCCTCTTCTCAAAAGGGGGGTTTTTCTCGCTCTTTCGGTGTTTACTTCCCTCGCTCCTCCGCCCAAGTCCAGCCTCGTCCGCCCGACGTAACAGAGGTTTTAAAACTCGTTGAAGAGCTTCGCGAACGTGAATCTCTCTTAAAGACTGAACTTCTTGAGTATAAGCTCTTAAAAGAGAGTGTTGCTATAATTCCTGTTTTGGAAACTGAGATTACTAATAAGATTCTGGAGATTGAGAAGGCAGTGAAGAAGATAGAATCTCTAGAGCTTGAAAACGAGTGCTTAAAAGCGGACTTGAGTGAAGTGAGAGGGAGATTTGAAGAGGAGAGAAAAGAGGGTGAAAGGAAAGTTAAGGAGCTAGAAGCGGAAATTCAGGAGTTGAAGAAAGCGATGTCGGATCGTGAGAATGAAATAGAGTTTTCTTCTTCCCAGAGGTTTCAAGGGTTAATGGAGGTCACGACCAAGTCTAATTTGATAAGAAGCTTGAAGAAAGGAGTCAAGTTTACAGACATTGTGAGTTCATCGAGTCAGATTCAAAATGTCGATCATCATTCAAAGAGAATGGAAGAGAATGTGGAAATCGAGAAGCCGAGGCATTCCAGGTGTAACTCGGAGGAACTCACTGAGTCGACTCTGGCCAACCTCAGATCTCGAGTTCCAAGGGTTCCTAAACCTCCACCAAAACGATCGCTGTCATCGCCGGCAACATCGTCGCCATCAGTTTCACCCACCGGTTCTGACCAATCGGTTTCAGGGCCACCTGTTCCTCCCCCGCCGCCGCCACCTAACCCACCTCCGGTGGCTAAGAAGGTCGCTCCGCCTCCACCTCCACCGCCTCCGAAGGGGAGGAGAGTAGGGGCGGAGAAAGTGAGGAGAGTGCCGGAGGTAGTGGAGTTTTATCACTCGTTAATGCGGAAGAATTCAAGGCGGGAGTGCGGTGGAGGAATGGCGGAGACTTTACCGGCATCGGCTAATGCCCGTGATATGATAGGGGAGATAGAGAATAGGTCGACTCACTTGTTAGCTGTAAGTATTGAATTCCCTTTCTTTCAAGTTTCTGAGATATTTACTAGATTTGCCACTGGGGTGATAGCTGACAGGTCTGAGTGACTTTATTGGTTCCTTTCACTCACTGTCTTCTTTGGTTTGGATTTTATTGTTTGCTTCAGAGACAAGACAGTGCTTGTGGAATTTCTTGAAAAAAAGAAAAGAAAAGGGGTAGATCTTGATGGGCAATTTATAACATGAAATAATATTTTTTTAATTTTTTAAAATTGTTATTTTTAACACATATATAAATTAATTTGAAGTAAAGAAAAAGAAAAAGAAAAAGAAAAAGAAAAAGCAAAAGAAGGGCTCTTAGTAAGTCTGGACATGGTGGGAGTCTTCAATGCATATGTTATTAGATTTTGCTAATGTAAGATTTAGACAAGGTTAATGTCTGTGTTTATCGATCACAAAATGAAGGTTATGTCTTTTCTTTTTCAATTAGAAGGATTTATTTAGCTGCTGGTGGTGGTGTTTTTACAGATAAAAACAGACGTGGAAATACAAGGAGATTTTATTAGGTTTTTGATAAAAGAAGTAGAGAATGCTGCATTTACAGGTATTGAAGATGTGGTCCCTTTTGTTAAATGGCTGGACGATGAGCTATCTTATCTGGTAAATTTTTAATTTTCATTAATTTAGTCGAAATTTGGCGTTCCATTTCATCTCCGGAGATCATATATATATTTTCCTTGCTTGCTGTGTATCTTTAGGTTGATGAAAGAGCAGTGCTTAAACACTTCGATTGGCCAGAGCAGAAGGCAGATGCATTGCGCGAGGCTGCCTTTGGGTACTGTGATCTCAAGAAGGTAGAATCGGAAGCCTTGTTATTTCGAGACGATCCCCGCCAGCCATGCGGCCCTGCTCTCAAGAAAATGCAGGCTTTGCTTGAAAAGTACGTGCATGATCTCTCTCTTTTACATTACATTGCATGCTTTTTTATCTAGTTTCTTAAGCTGTGTGACTGGTGCAGATTAGAGCGAGGTGTTTACAATCTATCGAAAATGAGGGAATCGGCAACCATGAGATACAAAGGATTTCAGATTCCAACGGATTGGATGCTCGAAACAGGAATAGTAAGTCAGGTAATTTACCCCTTTCCAACGACTCTGGACAATTATTGGTCTTTAATTTCTGCCATGTTTGGAAATAGTACAATGACACGCAGACCCACAAATCCCACCTTTTGATAATCTAGAGATAGATTTCAGATGGTCTTGTATTTAATTATAGTCACTGGAGAGAAAACTTAACTTTAATGTTGACACATTCTGCTAGGCATTATAATACAATTTGTAGTTGGAGTAGATGACAAAAGAAAAGTTAGATTTTGCCTTATTTTCTCTGCCCACGCCTGCAAGCGTGCATGTGAATTTCCAGATTTCTAAAATGTATTTGCTTGTCTGCTTTTAAAATTTGGATTCATTTGTAAAGATTCTCCAAGTTGACCCCATAAACCAGCACATGGTTTGTTTTTTGTAATATAGCACATGGTTTCTTTTTTGTAATATAGTAGCTTGAAGGATTTTAATGTCCTACCAACCCAACAGACCTTTAAATAATATGTTCTACTCCCAAAAAGAAGAGGAAAAAAGTGAAGTTGCAGCAAGTGAACTAACTGCTAGACTTGATTCAAATTATATGAGATCTTTTATTTATTATTCTTCAGTAGTTGTCATGTAGACTGATGATTGTCTCGTTAAACAATTAATCCAATTGTTAAAGTGGCATTAAGGTTGATTACTTGTTTTGTTTTATGCTTTGAATCTTCATTAATAGCTCCGATTTATTGAGTTCTGAAATTATTTTGTTAGCTATCTAGCTAAATTAGTCTACTGGCACATTGTTGCGCAGATGAAGTTGGCATCTGTGAAATTAGCAATGAAGTACATGAAGAGGGTATCTGCAGAGCTTGAAACTGGTGGTGGTGGGGGGCCTGAAGAAGAGGAGCTGATAGTCCAGGGAGTCCGATATGCTTTCCGGGTACATCAGGTGAAGACCCATTTACTAGTTTTTTTACCTTTGAACAAACTATACTTGGTTGCAGTGCGCTAATGCCTCCATTATCTTGTGCCAGTTTGCTGGAGGTTTCGATGTGGAAACAATGAGGGCTTTCCAAGAGTTGAGAGAGAAAGCCGGATCATGTCATGTACAATGTCAAAACCAGCAGCAACAAAAACTTGTATGCAGGTCGTCTACACCTTGCTAATCTGTAGCAAACTCAGCTTCAGAATTGCTGCCTGCCTTTTGCTGTAAAGATGTATAACACCATGTTTCTCAGTACCATGACCGTGGCGATCTTGGAATCAAATATTTTTGAATGATTCATTACTTCAATCTATTATTTTATTCGTGTCCTTGACTGCTATCTTTAAAGGCGATCTTCGAATAAAAAAGGAAGCTTGAAAATCTCAAATGCCACGCTTTTATGGGGTGCGGTGCTACCAGTAACACGACAGTTTAACCTCCCATAGCAACGATAATCATCAACTGAATCTGGGAAAACAAGCGAAACAAAGTGGCATTCAAAACATAAATTAAACAAGAACACAACACCGTCCTTAAAAGCGAACAAACGAACAAAGCATTAACAAACCTTTGTAAGTTCTTAGTGGATTTGTCATGCTATTGCAGGTGGGGTGTCTAGCCAAACAAATATGGTAAATAAGAGATGTAAGAGTCACAATCTGATTTTAAAGGTAATTAGGACAATGTAAGAGTCAATTAGAACACCCTGAGACTGTTCTAGTAGTTTCTTACTTTAAGGTACAAGGAATATACGAAACTAATGAAGTGACCCGTGATGTGCTTAATTCTTATATGAATTTTACATGCCCTTGTTTTATGGAATATTTAGGAACGCGGCTGCGGTTGCGTTTTAATTTTTTTTTTTACTAAAATTTAATATAGTTTATATATTTTGGATCGTTTTGATGTGTTAATGTTAAAAATAATTTTAAAAAAATAAAAAAACATCATTGACATGCATTTTGGCACAAAAAATTATTTGAAAAGCATCCGCAACCACACTGCCAAACACGCTCTTAATCTTATACTAATTTATCTTCAATATCTTTATTATATATAGTTTTATTTATTTATTTATATTTATATACAGAGATAAATCAATTCAATGAATTATGGGTATTGAAGTGAAAGTTCATTCATCCTTTAATTCTAACAAACATTATCCTTGTTGATTTGAGACTTGTGATATTGAGAAAGATCATTTATAAGCCAATTAAATAAAAAATCTACCTTGAAAAGGTTTGATTTACTTGTTTACACGTTCTGAAAAAGAAAGAATGAGGTAATGAAATGCTTCATTAATTGATTCCTAGCAAAAGATTTTTATTCTTCTTCTTAATTCTCTTTTTATGTATTCCAATAAGAACATGATTTATTTTATATTTATTATAAACTAAATTTTATAGTCTAGTTTTGATCACACAATTTAAATTTCAAGTTATTTTATTTCTATTTTTTTTTCATTTTGAGTGTTTAACTTGATCTTATTGCTTATAATTTTCTGACCAATTATTGTTTGATCTATTGAATCATAATTCAAGTTATTTTATTTATATTTTTTTTTATTTTGAGTGTTTATCTTGATTTTATTGCTAATAATTTTATGGCCAATTATTGTTTGATCTATTGAATCATAATGAGACCAATAGGTAATATATGATTATAAGCTTTCATGATTAAACAACAATAGTTTAGAGAAAGATAAAGATACTTTATTGTAATTAATGTGATTTTATATTAAGAAAAATCTAAGAAATTTAAAGAATCCTCAAATAATTATATTTAAATAGAGACATATTGAATTGTTAGGTGGAGATATTTTTAATTCTATTCAAAAGAAAATATTGAGTAATTAAGGGATCTTTTCTTTTCATCAAAGTAAAGATTTAGAATTTTATAACAAGAAATAATAAATTATGTGGGATTAGTTGGGTGAAATAAAAAGTTCTAGATTTATTTTTATTATCTCTATAATTTTAAGTTTTATTCTATGTTCTTTTAATTTACTTTTGCCAAACATTTTAGTTTGATTTAGGTGGTGAATTCTATATATATATATATATATAACTTAAAGTTATAGACATAATAAAAAAAAATTTAGAGCTTTTGATTTGACCTAACTAATGTCACACAATTTATTATTTTCTTATTATAAAATTTCAAATCTTCACATTGATGAAAAGAAAAGATCCCTTAATTATTCAATGTTTTCTCTTGAATAACATTAAAAATATATCCATTTAATAATTCAATATATTTCTATGTAAATTAAATTATTTGGATTTTTTTAATTTAAAACCACACTAATCGTGATAAAGTATCTCTATCTTTCACTTATCTAATGATGTTTAATCCTAAAAGTTTATAATCATAAATTATTTTAAGGTCTTATTATGATTCAATAAATCAAATAATAATTGGCCAAAAAAGTATAAGCAAAAAGATAAGGATAAACATTCAACATAAAAAAACTTAGAGTTTAAATCATGTGGTAAAAAATAGACCATGTCAAAGCCCTAGAAAAGTAACAATTTAGTTCATAATAATCCTGAAATAAATTGTGTTCTTATTGAAATACATCAAAAGAAAATTAAAGTGAAAAAATAAAAATCATTTTTCTTAGAATCGATTGAAAAAAACACTTAACTATAGTTTTTGGTTTCTTCTTTAGTGTCTTGTTCCTTTTGGTTCTATCTGTCTCATTTTCCCTCATTTGAATGATAAAAATAACCTCATTTTCAGCACTGGTCATGGTCTCTTCCTTGATCTCATTTTTTTCTTTAGTCTAAAATCTTATTTTATTTGTTTGCTGGTTTTCTTTTCAAAATTGATAGATTGTGACCTCTGACATTTAGCTCTATTTCTCCATCATATCAATTTATTATGATTTTATATTTATTTTGACACAAAAATTGCTGAATTCAAATATTTATTGAGAAAGTTATCCATGATTTATCGATATATATTTCTGGATTTTTTGGTAAGGAAATTTCCTTTATAATATAAAACTTCACTTTTCTCTATTTTACAAACCATGTGCACAAGTCAACCATACCTCTTCGAGGTAAATTTTATGATTTAATTGGCATCTAAATGGCTTCCTCCATACTATTAGCCTTAATCCAATATGAGCTAATATTTACCTAGAATTCAAGGATTGAATGCTGAATTTTTACTTTAAAGCCCTTGATTTCAAGAATTTATTTCTTTTTGTATATAAATTAAAATAAATAAATAAAAACTATATAAAATAAAGATATCAAAGATAAATTAGCATAAAATTAAAATTAAGTGTAAGTAAAAATCATATAAAAATCAAACATATCAATTTGCATAAGAATTCTATAAAGAGAGATCATTTATGTCTTTTAAAAGACTCTTTAATGCACAATAAAGCACCAAATTAGATAAAATCATGACATGGACTCATACAAAATATCATTGTTGGCCACCATCCCTTAAATATTTTTATTTAAGTGTGTTATATATATATATATATTTGAAAAATATTTAAAAAACTACAAAGCACATGTGAGAAACAAAACAAACTCATCCAAAGAAAAATGAATTGTGAAAAAAAAAAAAACTAAAGCTAATATAATATCACACACATGAGTTAGAATTCAAATCTAAAAATAACCATCGATATTTTCCGATGAGAAGGAGAAGATCAAGTATACACTACTATACTTTTACTTTCAGAATTAAATGTGCCATATTATTAGTTTTATTTATTTTAAATAATAATAATAATATATCTTATATTTTTTAAAAAATAAAAAATATATGTTTTTAAAAATTCCCTTCATATGCCTTTGTTAAAAAATAAATAATAAACAATAAATAGTTTTAAATTTTATAAAAAACAAAAAAATAGGAAATGGTACGAAACACCCCCATTTAAACCATTTTTATTGTTTTCAAGATATATTTTAGTTTTTTTAAAACAATTTCAAAAGGATACATAATAAATGCCCTCAGTCCTAGAACGAAATATACGATGTTGTTTTGGGAACCGACATGACTGCATCTGTCCTGAAGTTTCCTCTTCTATTTGCCTTCACTGAGTTTAGGCCTCTTGATCGCCACATTCCAAAGAATCACCCATCAAATTCAGTAAAACCATCTCTCTCTCTTAAAACCCCTCGATTTCCACGCCAAGTGAAAGCCAGAACTACTCCCATGGAAGCCGAACAAAGTGGAACTGCAGTCAACCCCAGCTCAAATGCATCCATGAAGCTCTTGTTTGTGGAGATGGGTGTTGGCTATGATCAACATGGGTGTGTAAAAACTCTGACCCTTTTTAGCTCTTTTTATTCCTGAGCATACTTTTTTTTGGGCATATTTGATAGATATCCATCGAAGATTTCTGTCTTTTGGTCTATTCAATTGTTAGAATTATGTGAACATAAGTTTGATTCCTTGATTGCGCAATACAGGCAAGATATTACTGCTGCGGCAATGCGTGCATGCAGGGATGCCATCTCTTCAAATTCAATTCCTGCATTTCGTAGAGGTATATGAGTTATCACTTGTATGTTCTTGAAGTTTCTTTCTTTTCTTTTGTTTTCTTGTTATTAATTTATTCATCTATGCGTATTTGCGTGTGACTGTTACTCTTGCGGCTTGAGATGCGGTGATTTGATATCCAGTTTTAGTTGAGAAGTGAGGATTTGTTGTGGATTCACATAATAGAATGATGAGATTGCAAACGATACCATCTCTCGTGTGTTGTTTTTAGAATGGGCTTCCGTAGTTTCACAGACTACTGGATTTCCACTATTGAATTCCAAAAGGTCAAAGAAAGAAAGATTGATTGGAATAGAATGGAATAATCAAGTAGAGAGAGCTTTAAGAAGTTTCAGATTTTGATAAGTTTTCTGGGAAGATGATTACATCAACAGCATCCATTTGTTGAATATGATTTCAATTGTTTCTGTGGAAAGTGTTGCTGCTCTGCATCTTTCCTTTGTTGAGAATTTCCAAGCATAAGAATAAAGCACTCAGTGGTCTGCTTGTTTATGGATGTCATATACTGGTAAAGTCAGAACTCGTACGCTTTAAATTATCATTTAGATTGAATCTCAAAATTATCTACAGGTTCGCAACATACCATCAATTGCTACAAACACAGCTTCATGCATTGTGCATGATATCGTTTGCTGAATTTTTATTGCATACACACCAGACATTCATGGAAGACTATAATTCTATTTGCCTAGTGAGGTTTCTTCATGGGCTTTTCTGAAAATATTTCCTGTCTTTTGCTCAATGCCAAGTGAGGAGGTTTCTCTTTATCAATCTCCAGATTGGTATGAGATGGCTTTGTGCCTTTGTTGTGACAATTGTTGCATATGCTATAATAAGATCAAATGGTGCAGGGTCCATACCTGGGGTCACATTTGGCCAAATGAAACTACAGATCAAACTGGGGGTCCCACATTCTCTGCAACAATCATTGGATATCGAGAGGGTGAAGTCTGTCTTCCCTTAGTAAGTACAAAGTATCAAACACCTATACATTTTGGAAATATCATCTAATGTTATTACTTCTTAGATGCTTGCTTTGTCCACTCTCCTATTTCTTGAGAAAAAGTGTTTTGTTTTCCCTTTCTTTGTTTTTGTTCTCCTTTTGTGCTCGAAGCGAAAGTAGAAAACAAAGGTTGAGAGGATGTCTATATAACATCAATGCACAACTTGCAGAGGTTGTAACCGGGGAGTTCTAACTAAGTACAAGTTCACTAAATCACATAAAGTTCTTATTGCAATTTCATAGGTAGCATTAAGACATTAGCCAGCTTTAGTTGGATCCCATGACTGGTCATGTAACTCATTTTCAAAATCTCACTCTAATCAAACATTTACTGAGTTTGTAAGTGTTAATGGTTAGTTAACTACCAACAAGAAGACAGAATTATATAGCAAGTTCTTGTCTGGCAGAGTTAAGGGTATAATTACACTTATGCCAGCACACTGTATAAATTTGATGGAATTTAATATTTGAGAAGGTACTGTTCTCAAGTTAATTGGTTCTTTTTATAAGAAGTTCAGTCTGTGCCTGTCGGTAAAAGACCTACTCTAAACGTTTTGCTTGCGGATGCTGTCTAACATCAAAGATATCTTCTTTGTTCACAATCAACTTTCTATTAATGACTACTAATACAAAATCTAAAGTTCGCAGTGGATTAAAATTTTTAGGATATGCCTGAAATTTAAGCATTCCTAGTGATGGTTTCTTGTAAACTCCAGCAATTATGTTATAAATTATAATGCAAAAGGCTAGAATCTCTTACGTTGTTCTTGATTTCAATTAGAAGGTGATATCTCTACTCATATGGCCTTCAAGAATATCTGGTGCTATTCCCTCAAACTTTGTGGTGCACAATATAACTGCCTAAACAACCAACCTATTAAACATACCAATCATTTCTTTCTTACATACATGTTTTTATGAAACATTGCAGTGGGGAAATTGTGAAATTTGAAGTTGTTGATGGTGGAATGATATGCTCAAGTGGTGTGTTAGTTGAAGAAATGGGAGACAAGAATGATGACTGTTACATTGTGAATGCTGCAGTATATGTTGGCTACTAGCTTTTGTTACCTCTTTAAGTGCTTTCTAAGGTTAGCTTTTGCTTCTATCATCCACTCATGATAAATTACAGTTGTACGCACACACTGAAAGATTTACACGGTGGATTTCTGTCTTTGATCTAATTTATCTGAGGTTTCTACTATAACAAATAGCCATTCCATGTCAAGTATTTCCATGATTCTTTCTGCATATTCTTATATGCCGCAATTTGGTGTTACTTTGTGTTTCTCTGTTCTTGATTTGATTATCTCAACATGCGTATTAATAGGATGTTGTATCATGGTCAATATTTGTGAACATATACTTTTTGGCTCAGTTGCTATTTTGGTGAAGTGCTAGGGATAGGGTTTAATTGGGTATGCCTTTGTTTTTATGTAAAGATGTGCTGTTTGCCATTTATGTGACTGTAAATACTGTACGGGCAAGTCTGTTTCATGTATTTGACATGTCATACATGTGTGATGTAACGAATTTCATGCTTGTAGATAAGTTTACACAGATGAGTTCTGAAAACCGAACTTGGGTTTCTCAGGTCAATGTTGTAAATGATGAAGGACCCTTGAGGGAGATGGTGGCTGATGGTGCTTCTCCACATGTTTGTGGCAAACTGCTGTGTCATATTTTTGGCAGAAATGAGAGAAGTTTCACGGTTTGCATCAGGTGCTGTCTCAGCTCTTGCTTCTTTATGGGTGAATGACCTTTTTGATCTACCCATTGCTTTAAATTTGTTGCCAAAAAAATAAAAAAAACCAATAACCAAAAATGTATTGCCTTAAAAACTTGTTGTGGTACAATAACTGTCACTGCAACCATGTTTGATGCCATCATATATTCAGCCTTTTGTCTTTGGCTTCTTCCTGTCTTTAAAGATAACATTGACCTTAGGCTGTAGCTCAGACTATGATGACATTGCTTAAGAACATTACACTAACAGCCCAAAACCAAAAGTATAAACACTTGAATGACTCCAACCAGTATTACTATCCATCATATGCAGTGGAAGGCTTTGGGATTTCTTTTATCTCTACTTCCTGTATCCTAGCGTTATTTATTCATGTCTCGGAGCCATAGTGCTCATACATATGAAGTTAGGAACATCTTGCTTTGATAGTTGTTGCAAATGAAAGAAGAATGTGAAAAACATTGCAAAATTTGATTTGGGCTGTTCATGGAATCGGTGTGTAAAATCTAATTAAACAACAGCAAACAAATCAATGATATTTGAACAAACTTAAGTTTGGTCCCCAGCGGATTTCTACTTCCCTTACACAATCATCAGATGCCATTGGCATCTCACTGTCACCTATCTTTGTATAATTTTAGGACAATTATTGTGATTAAGAGAACCAATCACTTTACATTTGACTTTTGCTCATCATTATCACCCTATCAATGAGTAAATGAGAAATTTCTGCCCCCCCCATAAATACACAACTTTAGGAAAAAGGAAAGAAAAAAGAGAGAATAAAACTAAACTAAGATTTGGATGTTGACCTTCACATGATGAGAGCTGCATATAGGAGTTGGTTCCAAGTATCAGGCAATCCAGGTAGGCACCAATGGCTGCAGTCTGTGCCGGACCCATCACTATAAGTTGAGGGATGAGCATCTTTTCTTAACTGTGATAGTGTTGTTATGTCAAGTAGATAAACTGGTTTCTTCATTGAGCTCAACACCTTGTTTACAACCGCAGCTGCTGGAGGTGAACCAGCGGGGTATGTAGACCCTGATAGGGGCACTGCTTCTCCGGAACAACTCTTTTTTGGTTGATTCCAGTCCTTGCCCCTATTTTTATAGAAAATTTCGAAATAAAATTAGTCGTGTTTGTTGCATTATATGCTGTGTAGCATTCTCGAATAACAAAATATCATTTAATGCATGTTTTTCCACTTACTGATAATGCGTTGGTGAAATCCCTTGGAAGAAGACTTTAGTCTTAGAAGGATCAATATTTTGGTCAACCCATCTGCCCCATGTGGTTAATCCTTTACTGAATGCCGTCAATCGGTCCATATTTTTGTACAATGCTGATCCATCCCGGATGTAGTCCCATCTGCATTTGCACAGCCAATCGTTGCAGCAATAAAGCCAGAGTTCCAGATAAATGTGGAAACACACACACACACACACACAAAAAGAAGAAATCACTACTGCACAGGTGCTGGCAGGACATGCGAAAGGAGGGAAGAAATACCCCTGGGAACGCCCGGTGTGAACCCACCAGTGCCAGGAATTGAAGATGAGTATGTCCATCCCTTTCCATGCATTGCCAGCCTCAATGGAGTTTAGGTTTAACACCTTGCCAACATTTTCTCGAACAATGTCCACCAAGTATGGTGTGCGATACATGTACAAAGTTACACCGTAGCCCTGCAACACAATAATTGTTAGCTACTTGAAATAGATTCAGTAAATACATCATGTTTGCAGCATCTTTTCATCACTTTTTTACTAAATTGTTACCAATTGAGGTGATGATTCATGATAAATGGTAGTTTATAGTAATTCAACAATGGCAAGTATAGCATAAAATGTTGAGCACCACACGACTGTTATTAGAAACTCTACTGTATATCAGCTGGTACAAAAATGGATATTTCTACGTTACTACCTCAGCACTGCTCTCTTTAAAGAAAAAAAAAGTGTTGCAGTGATGTTTCTCAGTAGCTTTGGTTCAGGCAATATAATTTGAAGCTCCTCGTAGAATATTATAGTATGGTTCACGAGTTGAACAGCAGACAGAATAATATTCCAAGTGAAGAACATAATATCAGCTTTTGGGCAATCAATCATTCACGAGGGTCACAGTAGTCATTCATCTGCTCTAAAGCATGAACAACAGACTGCTGTGCACGCAAGCTTTCACGTGATGAATTAGTGCAAGTTCCAGTTTTCATAAATAATTGATTAGATTTGCAATAAATTAATAATTAACAGAATTATTACTAATGTTGCAAAAATAATATTATAATTTTATTTGAAAATAAAAGCAAAATTGAATGGTTTTTAATGGAAGAATATTTTAAATATAATTTTATTTAGTTTATTTACAATGAATCTTAATTAAAATTTAAGAAAAAAAATTTCAAAAAAACTGTAATACTATATAAAAAGAGTTCAGGCTATAAGCCTGTGTGGGTCAGCGTGCAGGGCTCAATACAAAGAAACATAGACGCCCGTGAGCCTATACGATTAGACCTACACACTTGGCTTTCTTTTCTTAATGTTTTTTTGTTTAATATGGTGAACGTCATCAATTTTTTTTTAAAAATAGACCATCCTCCTCCTCCTCCACCTCTGCACCTCCTCCTCCTCCTTCTTCTTGTTTTTTTTTTCCCCCCGTTATAAGATTAAATTCTTAAAAACTAATTGAACCCTACCTTGTCTAGCTAGAAAAGCCAGCCAAGATCCAGCTGCAATTTAGAGGTACTGTTAAGTGTTGTCTCGTAAGCACCCTACCATCTCATTGGGATAGCCACTAGATTTGTACATGCTGTAGCTATATCCAACAATTAATGTGATTAAAGTAATCGTACACATAAACATTATGGGAAAGAAGAAGAAGAAGAAGAAGAAACTACACACAGAGCCGTTTGTATTCTAATAATAAAAGCACAGTTGGCAGCTTCCTCTCAACAGCTGTCGAGGGAGAGGGATAGGGTCGCTCATTTACTGTAACTTGGCCCTAGATGGCAACTAATTATGCCCTAATACAGAAGTTCTTTATCATAGTAATATTTTTCGGGTCGTGGAGATTCTCCCTCGCTCTGTCTCTGTCTCTCTCTCTCTCTCTCTCTCTGTCTCTTTAGATGAAGAGTCACGGAATTTAGAAAGCTACATGCCTGTTTTGTCTCCTCTGTTACTCTAAAGAGACAAATATATTGGAGAACATAACGGGGCTATCAGAGTATAGCTTTCCATAGTTTGGACCCGAAAGCCTAGAAGGAATCCATGTGAATCATTCTGGGGGTATTTTAATTTTTACATTCTTTCATAATTTTTTTTTTTTTGCAAAATAAGGTTAAAAAGTAGCATATTTCTAACACAACTGCAACTAAAAAACCGTTACTAAAAATAACGGTTGTATACAACCACTTTTATTAAAAATAATATTCATTTCAAAAGCCATTTTTCATTCAAATTAATTAATATAATCAATCCAATATTTTATAAAGATCCAATAATTAAAAAATAAAATTCAAGATCTAATGGACAAGAAAAAAAAATAAAATCATATGACATAAAAAATACATAGAAAAGAAAAAAAATACATAGAAAAGAAAAAAAATAAAGAGAAAAAATAGGTTTACTAGAACACACTAGTGCTCAATTTTTGACATACCTGATATAATTAGAAAGATCTTGAAAAAATAATTATAACAACATCGTAGAAAAACATTAAACGAGTTTATAATTAATCCTAAATTAATTTTAAATAAAATTTTTAACCAATCAAGATCTAGTTTGATGATTTTTCAAGATGTTGTTAGAATCATTTTAATTAAACTTTTTTTAACGGTGCTAAATATATAAAAACAGAACCCCAGTGTCCTTCTAGTTAATGACCCATTATTTCTTTTCTTTTTTTGGTCTCTCGTGCATCATCTTATCTCCTCTCTCTCTCTTGTTTTACTTCTCTCTCTCTTGTTTTACCTGCCTTTGAGTCTTTAGTTGACTTCTATATAGGTTAATTAACTTAAAAAAAAAAACATACATACATTTGGAAACATGGCTAAACAGCCGACTGTGTTCTTCTCATTCTTGGCCTAGTAGCCTCACCATTGACCAAGAATTAACATGCTTTGCTTGAAATAAAATTTGTTTAGTTTGGAATCCAAACTTGTGATATTCACCGCATGTCACGAGCTGAGAATTGATTTCCTCGCACATGATTAACTTGCCATTCTTTGATCACTTCTTCAATGATTTATGTTTACATATTCACTTTGCTACCATTTTTTTATAGTGAGAGAATAAAAAGTCATGGGAACTCGAAGAAGAGGAGGACAGAGACAGAGACAGACTGATGAATTCCATGACTCGTTTTATTCCCTCTACTTCATTTAATTAATATGGCTTGCAAAGAAGGCTAGAAAAACCAGAAAATTAAGTGCTTTCTCCTTGCAGCAAGTACAATTTATGTGCCCAACACAAGACCCCATTTTGAATAGTAACGAAGCCTAATTGCCTTTAATTATACTAAACGAATCTAAAGCAGCATAAACAACAGCTATAACCTAAAAAAAAGCTGCTCATAATACTGTATAGCTGTATGATTTCAAGGCAAACAAGACGAAAACTGCAATTTGGAACACTGAATAAAATATAAAATAACATGAAAATGGACAAACAAGCAATAGAGACAAGGAGATGCACAAACAAAATGAGTTGAAATGAAAAGGTGAGAACTGGTAAAGTAGCAAGTAAACTCACATCAAAGGTCACAGAAGACAGTGAGTCTCTCCTGGAAAAGGTTGTCTTGGCCTTGGGCACCGCAGCATGAATCATGCATGACAATGATTCCCACATGTTCAGACTCAGTGAGTCGCCCACAAACATTATCTTCTTCCCTCTCCACCTCCTCAAAAAATCTGCGCCATTAAACCTACACCAGAAGGAAGAAGAAAGCATCAGCATATTGCCTTGCAAGAGAGATTCGATGAGAGAAAAGAGTGAAGTGAATGATTCTAGTACCTTGGTATCTTACAAGAATCAGGTTGCCAAGAGTATTTCAGATACTGGTTATCACGCCTGCCATATTTTTGGCAATTAAACTCATCATCAATGAACGGACAGCCAGAGGAATCATAGAGAGGATAAGATGTATCAACCACCCATCTCCCTCGAAACAAATTACAGCCACTCACTTTCTTCCTCCCATTCAACCTGCTAGCGTTGGAGGAGTGTATTCCAGCTCTTGTTTCTTGCAAAAACAAAAGCATCACTAGACAAAAAGTACAGACCAAAACCTGACACTTAAAACCCATTATGGATTTTGAGTACCAGAAAATGTTTTGGGACTTGGGATAAACAGAAATTGCTTGTGATTTGAGTTTATATGAGTGGCTGAGGGAGGGAGGGAGGGAGGAGGTGGGGCTAGGTGGGTTCACATGGCAAGAGTAGAAGCGTGGCACTGACTCTTTTTTTTTTTTTTTAATGTATAAGGGAATGAGTGGGGAAATTTTAGAAGCATACATTAATATTAGTTAGTGCAATGTGCAAGTGATGGGGTTCAAATTCTTAATTTCTGGGGGGCTTTCTTCAGAGGCTCTTTTAACATTCTACTGCTCTGCATGTCAGGGGCATATTAACCCTATACTGACATGAAACTGCACATGGTGAGTTCAATCATGGATGCTTAAACAAAACAAAAAAATCGGTGTTTGACATTCTCAACATTCATTCATCCCATATGTACCTCCTCTCATAATTTGCAATTTAATCTGTTGATTAAAAAAAAAAAAGTGGTCAATCAAGGATCCCCAGTGCTAAATGGGGAAATGTGGAGCAATTAAATAGAAAACGACTGCAGAAACTGCCATTAACGAGGAAACCACATAAGATGCAGAATTTTTTTTTTTTCCTTACTAAAACCTGGGCTTGAAGCCATAAAATAAACTTAAATCACAGCTGGTAGTGCAGATCCAATGAGTTCAAAATACAATAAATAAACTCGAGGAGAGCAACTCAACTAGTTAGATTTTGAGTTTGCTTTTTAAAAATTATAAGTTCGAGTACCACAAATTTCAGGGTCACTGGAGATTTGCATGCATGATCGTTAACTTCAAGATCCCTAGAATGAGTTAGTGAAGATACGCGCAAGCTGGTCCGGACATCTATGTTAATTAAATAAAAAAAAATAGTAAGTAATATAACCCCCGTGGAGATCTCTAAGAATCCAATCGTTTTTGTCAAAAGAACTCTTAGATAGCCAAAATTAGCTAACTAGTCTGCTGTTGTATTTGCTCAGCGAAAAACATGCTGCATCTGAACATCCAAATCTCTTTCCGTTAATTAGTTCCTTTTTTCTTAGTGATCAAAATAGAACATGATCCTGTGTTATGAGTGTAATAACCAGTATGAAATTCGACATTAATATAAGGCGTCAAATTCCTAGCATGAAGGCTAGCTCCAACCCCTTCACCACTGCCCATAATTCTGCCTTGACCGAAGAACATAGGACGCAGAAGTTGACAGCATAATGAACATACACAAAAGTGTAAAATCATAGTATATTAAATTTGATGTTTATAATAGAAACAAACAAACAAACTAGTATTTAACATGAATTGACAACTGATAGTGTCTTGTTTCTATGGGTCAAGTATGGCTTAACACAAAATTAAAGTTTAGTTCAAAGGTCATTATTACAGCTAGGGACAAGTTGAGCGCCATGGAGAATTAAGTTTTTTTCTTTTTTATCGCCAAATTATGGTGATCTATCAAATCCCTCTAACAAATCCATCATGCATTAAGATGATTCCAGTCTCTTATCCAATCTATCGTGCAGCATTATCTTAACTTGACAATAACCATAGCTTTTCATGCAGTCATGCTGGAGAAATTTGCTTCCAAGTTTCCATGATTAGGGCACTCCAATAATTTCTGATCAACCAATACAATATTGTAATACAATGCTGGATTCAAAGTTTTAGACCTCTAAAGGGGGGAATAATTCGGGCTCCAGACGAGCCGTTACGGTCACTTTCCTTTCGCTCCTGGGTGGAGTACGATGGATTTGTCATCAACTTTTTCTGCGGCAGAAGCCCTAAAACTTACAAAAACAAAAGGAATCCCACCAGGTCCACCATCAACATGGGACCCCTTTCATCCATGAAGATGGTGAACCGTCTACTAGGGCCATTGTGTGGTCCTTGTATGGTTGTTGCCGTGCTGTCTATAGCCGCATAGCGGGTTCCATTCTTACATTAGAGAGTTTAGATAGTGAACGATGCTTCTTTTTGCCCCCCCTGCCTTTTCTTTTCGTGTTCATGATATATAATCATGTTTTTGATCCCCGATCCTTCATTTTCCATGGGATTTCTTACATCAAAGAAATCTCCCATTTGACAGAATCTTTGAATCCTTCGATTCTTTTTTGTGTCTGTTAACCTTGTTCGCAGAACACCCCCCTGATGGATCTTGAGCTCCATAGTAATTAATATTTCTTTTTCACCAGACCTCTTATGCTATTAAATGCACGCATCTCCAGTCAACAACCTCTAAAGGCACTTTAATGCACGATGAGGTTTTTTTCTTATAAATCAAATGGTGGAGAGTATAAATACTTATTTACACCATGGGCAATGACCTATAATTCTAGCTTCTTCTTTTTTTTCTCCTTTTGCCTTGGTAATTCCAGTTGTCCACATTACGTCGCCGCTATTCATGCTACAAAGTAGTGATCGCTGGCGCGCCACCTCGATGCATGTCGACCAGCTATAAAATTACTATAATATAAATTTTAAGCCTGGTAACGCCTTCAATGTGGCAGAGGATTTCACTACAGGGTTGGAAGTTCTGAGAACCAGCCTGTGGAAGAGGCGATGTGGCTCCTCCATCAGAATTAAAAAAAAAAAAAAAAAAACAGAGAGAGGAACAGAATCTGAAGCGTAGTGATAAAGACTTTATAATCCATAGCTTGATTCTGGTCAGGGTTTACATCAAATTTTTTCTTCTTATTTTAAAACATCATTTTATGGTTTTTTTATTTTAAAATAATCTGAAATGATATAATTTTTTGTATTTTTAAAAATCCAAAATCCAAATGAACTCGCTGATTCCTTAAGTTGAACTGCCACTCACGATCCAAACCTTGAACAGGAGAAGCCAAGTTACATTTTTTAATTATGACCTCAATTAATGTCACAGTTATTTTTTTAATATTGTCAAAATGTTCTTCAATCGTGGCCTCCCGTCATGTGCTTAAAATCACAACTACTCTGTTAAAACGAAGTGAAAAAATTAGGTTCCTTTATGAATCACCTTAATTAAAACTTCAAGTAGGCAAGTAGCCGGGTTCAAGGGTGATTTATTGTATCGAGTTTAGTACGATGTTAAATATAATTTTTTTTTTCAATTGAATTATTTTGCTTTTTTTTATATCAATTTTATTTTTTTATATTTAATTAATTTTAAATTGTTATTCATAATTTGTTTAAGTTTGCTTAATATAAGGTTATCGTAATTTAAAAACAACATCTTGATATTTGATTGACACTTAATTTTATGAGTGTTTAGTTAATTTTTTTAACATATCATTATGTAAAAAATAGTTTAAAAAACAAAGTTGTTAAACCCAATGAAGTTTATGATTCAGATCGTGGGTTTGTTGAGTTAAATTGTGAAATCTGAGTAAATCTAATATGTTGTTATCTTAACATAAAAAAAATCATTTTAAAAATTTTTAAAGCAAAATTATATTTTTTTATTGGTCAACTAAGTTGTTTTTGGACCTGTGATATTGATCAATTTATACAAAAATAATTTTTATATAATTTAATTTAAAACTCAGGCTAAAAAAATAATCAAGTTAAAAATTTTTAAAATTAACATATTTAGTTGAATTTAATATCAATAATAATTTTTTTTTTCTTTGGGATTCAGAACTTTTTTATCCAACTTGTAGTGCACTAACGTAAACTGGTGTTTTTCTGTGAAGATATAAATTTCCACCGGAAACTTGCTTTTCTTTTTAATAAATTCCATACCACAAGCGGAACGATAAGATTCTTCGCCCCGTCAAATCATCAAAGGAAAATGCTTTATTAAGGAATTAAAATAATTTTTTAATTTAAGAAAACTGATTACTCTGAGTAATTATATATTGTTCATCGACCTTAATGGCATCTTTGACAAAGACTTTGCAAATTGAATGCTCCACTTTCTTCGTCATGATTACTGCATTTGTCGTCCAGAAGGCACCCTCTTGGATCTAAATTGCACATGAAACAACTAATCTTGAAACAATATAGATAATTAATGATCAAACAGCATCTATGCCTAAGTTAAGCTCCACTTGCAAATACTTTCATTAAATAATAAGAAATGATCAGCTCAGCAATCTATAAAATAAAGTGTTTGCTAGTTGAAAATGTGTTTTTTTTAAATTTATTTTTTAATTTAAAATTATTTTTTTTATTTTTAAATTGTTTTTATATATGTTGGCATAAAAAATAATTTTTAAATAAAAAAAATTTTAAACTCCAACCAATCACTGTTATCAAATATCTTTTAATATACCTTCTGCTAGATTAGATGTCTCTACACCTCTAAACTCATACAAATCATGTTTTAATGCTTAATATCTGGTCAAATCAGTAGTAACTTTAGACATTTCTCTTGAGTAATTCACTAAATATTTCTCATAAAATTAAGCAAAAAACTATATCCTTTTTTTCTTCAAGTCATCTAGCCAAAATCATATTTCCATAAACAAAATATACCTAAAAAATTAACACTTGAGACACATCTTGTAGATAACAAAACTTTTCATCTACCTGTCAACATCTAACAAAATATTATGTAATTAAATAGTTCAGTGGTAAGAACTTGGGATTAAATGGTTTATTCCCTTTATGGTCTTAGGTTCGACCCTTGTGATTGCTAATATGATGGCCACTGGAGGTTTATATGGTCGTTAACTTCAGGACCCGTGAGATTAGTCGAGGTGCGAGCAAACTAGCCCAGACACTCACGTTAATAAAAAAAATTATGTAATTACAAACCTCGTTTGTTTTATGTTTTAAAAAAAATTAAATATTTTTATATTTTTAGATTATTTTGATATGCTGATATCAAAAATTATTTTTAAAAAATAATAAAAAAATATTTTAATTCACAACTATTATTATACCTTCAAGTCCATGGTTGAGTGAGCTGCCAATTCCTTGGAAAAGATTTTTTAGTTAATGGATAGCAGAAATTGTACTCCACCCAATCGCTGCGCATCCACGCCAATCACCATGTAGCTGTTAGCTGTGGGCCCATAATGGGTTTTTTTTTAATTGTTTTTTGAAAGAAGATGGAAATGGAAACTCTCAGGAGTCAAACCAACATCCAATTTAGAAGGGATCCATATGGGCTCCAGTCAGACAGCAGGGCCGTGTCAACATGGTGGGGGCCCACATACATGCCTTTATTACCAAGTTGCTTCTTGCATAAGCAACACATCAACGCATGTTCTTAGGGTTATTTTTTCCCGACTACTCTCTAACCATAGTCACGACCCCTTGTTTTGATATGGTCTGGCTTCCATTTTCTTGACTTATTAACCACGGAATTTCTCCCCCATGACTTTTTTTATTTTTTATTTGGTTTTTGAAGCTCATATCTCATTAAAAAAAAGTAAAATATCAATTCATTTTCAAACTATTTTTTATTTAAAAATACATTAAAATAATATTTTTTTATTTATCATTTCAAAAACATATATATTTATATTTATAACTCGTAAAGCATGAGAACAAATTATCCCTTTTGAGTCGAAACATCCAACACGCAATCTTGGACAGCCCTCCTCAGCAATCTCTCGAAGGTTGAGATCTTTTCACTAGAAGAAGCCTTCCATGTTCGTAAGTACTCATTTTGACATTAAGAAATTGTTTTGCAAAGAAGTTGTAGATATGGCGTGAGTGTAAACATTACATGTCGCAGCTCTTTTTGACTTCTATTTTTTCCAAAACTTCTAGAAATAAGACTTCAAATTCAAAATATATATGTAATTTCATGAAAATTCTCCATTTTTTTAAAAAAAATTCGTTGATGTTTTGAGGTTTTTTGCATGTTTGTATATATATATTTTTAAAGTTGTTACAACAAATCTCTTAATTTGTCCTATTTCTTAATATCCTAATCCTATATATACTAATTAATCTTCTATATCCAAACTAAACATAACAAAAATCATAGTTTTTAAACCCGGCTCGATCCAAGACCCGGGTTTTGACCAGGTAATCGGGTCGCTCGGGTCAATTTTGTTTTTTTTTTAAATCAAAACGACGTCGTTTTAGTAAAAAAACAAAAAGTCAATGGGTTCCAACCGAGTTTTTGACCGAGTCTTGTTGAGTCACCCTAGATTTTATTTTTTCTATTTTTTTTAAATCCGGCCTGATTCTAACTCCAGATAACCAAGACCTGAATTAATTTATTAGACTGGACCGAATTTCAAAACTACACCTAACCTAAGATATATGAATCTCGCTTTAAAGTTGAGGCCAGCTCTCTCGCTCTATCTCTCTCTCTCTTAAAAAACACAAATAAATCTCTTCGTGTGTTTTTTCTTTTCTTCTTTCTCCTTTCGTTCTCTCTCCCCACCAACCACAATAGCCTTTTTTTTCTTCATTTCTCTTACTGGATTCTGGTAACGTTGACCTTTTATCTATCTGTATTCCATCCATGCTTGAAGCCAGCGAACCTTCAACTCTCTCTCTTTTTTTAACTCTAGATCCGAACCCTGTGATACTATATCGTAAAAATACTTAAAAAATCTAAGCACAGTAAGAATAAAATTAAAAAAATTGGGCTTATCATTACACATTAAAACACACACACGCACACTAATGGTATAGAGATAAAGTTCATCCCAGAATCTTTTTTTTTTTTTAAAGATGCTTCGTTTTGAATTTTCCAAGGACTTTAATCTCTTTTATATATACAATAACGAATATTTAAGAACCTATTGACCGTAATTTTGTTTTCCATGGGGTCATAAGAACCTTAATGGCATTTTATGGATGAAATTGGATGATAATTGAGATATAATTAGATTATTATTAGCATGCGATGTACTGCGTATCGAATTAATTTTATTTTTATATAAAAAAATATTTAAATATTGCTGATGTGTAAAAAAATTATAAAATATAATTTCTAAAACAATCTAATAGTAAAGGTAAAATTAAAAAGAAAAACTAAATAAAAAAAATTGGGTCATTGAAGGGTTAAATTAAAAAAAAAACACAAAACACTATTTTAATGAATAATATTTTGTGGATGTTACTAAGCCACGTCCTTTAGTAATTTGTTATTTTGACAACCTTTCATAAAATATTTACAATTTCACTACAACATTTAACAGTTTTATTGACGGACCTAATCCGTTGGTGTAAGATTGCCACTTCGTTGGTAAATTTTTTACCGACTAATTCACCAACGGACAATATTCGTCAACATAGCGTTCGTCGGTAATTCCACATTCTGTTGCTAATTGTGTCGGTAAAAATAAATACCGATGGTTTTACAGATGAAAAATGCGCGCAAAAAAAAATTCCCATTGGAAATATTCTGTCGGTGATGGTGGCATATGCAGTAAATATTTTTCAACTCTCGGTAAAATATCGATGGGATATGTCCGTCGGTATACACGTCGGAGATGATGGCATATGAAGTAAATATTTTTCAACTCTCGGTAAAATACCGACGGACTGTTTTTGTCTGTAGAGACGTCAGTGATTGTGACATTTCCAATAAACATTTCTCTGTAAAATACCCATGGAAAAATTCCGTCTTGAAATCCGTCTGTGGTGTTTTAATTTTTTTTTTTAAAAATTATTTAGAATAAATAATATAAAATTATATAAATGAATAGTAAAAAAAACCAATTATGCAAATAAAATTGTATTAAACATAAAAAATAAAAAAATAAAGTTAAATAATTTTCATCCAAATATTCATTACAAATTTAATGTGTTTCCAAAAAAAATTAATCTAGAACAATGACGGAGCTGGAAGAGAAGGACACTGGTTGTTACCGGGACCAAACGGCCAAAAAAAGGACCCACATGTATCACCCATATGTGATCTAATGTCAATGACCATTTGGCGGAGTTGTTCATAATTCGCCGAAAGTCGCTCGTATTGTTGTTGCAAGGCCACGAACTCCTTAGATTGGGTGCTCGATACTGATTGGGAGCTCCCAACGGTTGAGACACTACAGGCCGCCCGCAAGTTCTCGGCCGTAGTGCTAGAGAGCTCGTACACTCGATTTTTATCGGGTCCACCAGACGATCTTACCTCCATCCACAAATCCAGATCGAAGGATCGTTCCCATATCTCTCTCTCAACCGTTTATTATAGGTCTCCTGAAAATAATAACTTACGAAATAAAATGGTTGAACGAACATACCACGAAGTGTTGAGCGCGGTTGTCAACGAACTGTTGCGCCCCCTGTTGGCGGTCTTCACTCCGCACGTGTGTCTCTACAAACAGCTCCATTGGGCTCGTCTCACGTTCAAGAGACATAGTCTGTAAGAAAAAAATTAATTAAGTAACAACAAATTAATTAACGATATATTTCATTTAAATTAATCTTATAATCCGTTTCGCATTTGCAACAAACGGAATAGAGCTGCCGGTGTGCGTGGGCATTGAACCATGAATTTGCCGGTTCTGGTTGTTAGCACCGGACTGTGAACGTCTTGTGAACCGCTCAGACATCACGTGCTGAATATATTACAGCCATATTTCCCAGATGTATGGCGGTTTGAAATCCCTTTTACATGTACAATAAGGAATATTTAAAAACACATGCACACTAATGGCATAGAGATAAAGTTTATCCTAGAATCTTTTTTTGGAAGATGCTTCGTTTTGAATTTTCCAAGGACTCTAATCTCTTTTATATGTACAATAAGGAATATTTAAGAACCTATTGACCGTAATTTTGTTTTCTATGGGGGTCATAAGAACCTTAATGGCATTTTATGGATGAAATTGGATGATAATTGAGGTATATAACTAGATTATTATTAGCACACGCATCCGTGTCGAATCAATTTTGTTTTTATGTAAAACATTTATAAATATGATTGACATGTAAAAAATAATTATAAAACATAATTTCTAAAACAATCTAATAATAAAGGTAAAATTAAAAAGAAAAACTAAATAAAAAAATTGAATTGTTGAAGGATTAAATAAAATAAACTAAAAAAACACAAAATATTATTTTAATGAATAATAATTTTTGAGTATTGCTATAATGATTTAGCCATATTTTTTAATGATTTGTTATTTTGACAACCTTTCATAAAATATTTACCAAAGGTAACCTCGTCCTCCTTATGTAAAAAGTTTTATTCATAAAAGGGACTAAACCCTAAAGTTCCTTAATTAATAATTCCAACCCATTGATACCAATCATGAGCGAGGGTCCCTTCTGAATTCTAATGGCGACAAATGCGCGACCAAGCCCACGCCATTGCCCTAATAGGGTGGCTAAGCCCACTTCGTCAAATGGGCACTTTTATCTCTCTTCCATTCAATATATTTTTTAAAATATTTTTTATTTAAAAATATATTAAAATAATATGTTTTTATTTTTTAAAATTTATTTTTATTACTAATATATTAAAAAAATTTAAAAATATTAAAAATTAATTTGTTTTTTAAAAATTCAATATTTGTTTTGGAAACGGTGTTTCTGCCAGCAAAAACAAACAAGGTATACTGTTAATGGCCTAAGAATGTGGGCTTATGACTAGGAAAAGAGCTTCAAGAGGAATGAATCACTTCTAGGGGCCTTAAGAATTCCATGGGCTCCAAACAAGGCCTGAAATAAAACTTTTTTGTTTTTGTTTTTGATTGCCAAGTGAAGAAGAAAACCGATAAGGCCACCACCAGTCAGTCAGTCACAGATAGCCTTGCCTTGATAAGAGAGGAATAGAGGATAACAAATCAAGTAGACGGCAAGAGAGACACACAGAGGAAACAGAATCATGGCTACTTCAATATCATTGATATCGTCATCACCGCCACCTTGGATGGCGTCGAGTCGAACAAGAAGCGATGGCAGCGCATCAGCTTCACTCTCTCTTATTTCTGGTTCAAGAACGAAAAGGGGTTTTTCAATGAATGTGGCCACCAACTCCACAACTCGCTCAGGGCTGCTTCATTGCTCCTTCCTTCCTTCCTCTTCTCTCTCTCTACCTTCTTCCTTCTCAGGTAAAGTAAAAAAAGATGTTATTTTGTAATCTTGGGCTCATGGGGTCTCTTAATTTCTGCTTAAAATGAAGGGTTTTTAGTGAAGTAAGGGACTGACTCTCTTGTTTTTTTTTTTATATCCTTGTTTTAATCCTGGGATTGAAGTACTTGAAATGCGCATTGACAATGCTAAGGAATTGTTGTAGTAAGCATTGGAAAGATCAATTCTTATGAATCTATCGGTGGAAAGAATTAACCAAGGCAGATTCTTAGGTTTTGGTTGAGCTAGCTTGCGAAATATTAACGTAGGAATTTAAGGTAGTTGGTAAAATGTATCTGGGAATCTGGATGCTCTTGTTTTCTTTCACTATAATAATCTCTTTCCTTTTTCGGTAGTCATTGTTTGTGATTTTTCTGCTTCAATTTATGGTAAAACTGACAAGCAGGCATTGTTGCGTCTTAAATATTTTTCATACTCTTGAATTAAGATGGGCTCAACCTTTAGCAATGAAAGTACCTTTCGAGGATGAATTTTCCTTGTAACAGCATTCTTTTTCAATAACAATCATATATTTTTTTCCCTCTCTCTAGGAGATAACTTCTCTCTTTGCTAAGGGTTATGCTTATCTGAGAGTTGGGTGCTTAAATCTGTGTTAGAATTCTATGTTTTAGTGTGTCAAGAGTGGTGATGGTCTTTGGTCCTCGTATGAGCTTTTAATCAACCATGTTTTTTGTGCTGTCAGAACCAATCAATAAGCATTCAAGTGGAAATACTTTAGAGAAACTTTCAGTGATTTAGTTTGATGTAACACCTCCATTGCAGGTTTATCTCTGGGATTGGATTTGAATTCTAACATCGGAGTAAGAAAGGATATAGGTCGTGGTCTAGTGGTGAGAGCTGGGAAGGCTGCACTTTGTCTAACCAAGAGAAGCAGGTCCAGAAAGTCTCTGGCTCGGACTCATGGCTTCCGTCGAAGAATGAGAACCACTAGTGGGAGGGCAGTGTTGAAACGTCGACGTGCTAAAGGAAGAAAGGTCCTTTGCACCAAGTCCAATCCCAATAGTGGGAAAGGTTCATAATCCTTAATTCAGTTTCTAGGTATATGGATCATATTTAGTTATGTCTCCGTGTTGTTTTTGCTTGCTTCATCACATTTGAAGCGTTTGTTTAACGATACCATTTTAATTCTTAAAGTGGAAAAGCCTTTGCGATAGATCTTGTTCTCTATGATGATTTGTTTTACTCCTGTTTTTAAACTGTTCATCTTTGTTTTTACTGGAGAGTGAAAAACCTATGCAATTTCCCTATGCAGATGCACACTGCCCAGAATTCCTTTCTTTTCAAAATCTTTTTTCAGTCAGATCATGTCTAGTAAATGCCTCCTGGATCATCTACTTGTGATTTAGAGATTTGCTCAATTTTATAGTTCATTTCTGTTCATTATTTTTGTTTGCCGCTTCTGCCTTGTAGTAATTGATCAGGAGAATGTCCTACCTGTTATGGTATTATATTTTTTATCCACCTTAAATTCTTAGTCGGCTGAGTTCTTAACTTTCTAGTCTTGCTGCCATCTCTTGGAACTCCCTTGAATACCTCTGTTTCAATATAAGGTATTTCTATTTTAAATACAAGGTTAAATTATCATGAACTTAGTTTCAAACTAAACTAACTCCTTCAATTTTCTTTTTGAAGTACCTCAAACTAAACAGAGGTATTCCCTTGAATAATATAAGCCTATTTTTTTTATATACAAAAAGGCTTTCATGTCTAGATTTTCATCCCTCTTTTTTTTTTTTCTTCCAAATCATGTGTTTCTATGACACAATATCATGTTTCTAGATTATCATTTGTGATCAAAATTAACGGTAATAGCTATTTTTAACTAAAAAATAGATTATCACCTGGGTCCTTCCTTCAGTGACGGAACAGATTAAGGCCAAATCTTGAATTTGAACAAGACCAGAATGGGGAGTCTACTCTGTCTGAATGAAAAGGTAAGACAACCAAGCAGCATATTTTTGTATAGATTTCATGCTCTACTCTTTCGCTTGAAAAGTAATTACAAACAAGCAATCACTGCGAATTTCATTAAGAAAGCAAAAGCCTTTATATAAGCGTACATGGAACACAGCAGTTTACATATTAACAAAGAGAACTCTGCACGTACATTCAACAAAAAGAAATGGAAATATACTGCTGGGGAATTCTAGATGAAGAAGGATAACCATCATTTGTTGCTATTACGCTGTAGGGTACGAAGCTTCCATTGCAATTCCACAAAGACCTTCCTGGGCATCAATATCTCTTTCCATTCTTATGTATCCATTCTCTCCCCAGCTAGTTCCCCAGGAATTCTTGACTAACCAGTACTTGGTACCATCATCACTCATACCATACCCAACAGCAGTCACACCATGATCTAAATCAGTCCCACAATCTCCAGTAAACACACCACTCGAGTAGAATTGGAAGGCAGATCCACCAGCATCAATAGCAACTGAGACTGGCTGATTGGCTACTGCCTTCAATAATGCTGCCTCGCTGTTGGCAGGCACGTCTTCATAACCAGTGATCTTTGCAGCTGCCTTCCCAGAGTTGCAAGCTCCATCAGCTCCCTGGTAGGGGTAATTGGCTTCAGTCGTAAGGCCTTTGTTCTGAATGATGAAATCGAAGGCGTCATCCATAAGACCACCGTTACAACCTTGGTCTTCACCACTTGTATCACAATCAACCAGTTCTTGCTCGGAAAGAGATATCAACTTTCCAGTTGAGAGCTGGGTAATCCCTTCTGTCGCAGCCACAGCAGAAAATGCCCAGCAACAGCCTATATATGTTTTGCATGGATTTGACAAAAGGGTAGATGATTCAGTTTGTCTAAAAGAAATAGAAAATGAAAATTTTTCACATTTCGAAAAATGGTAAGCAGATCATAGAGGTTATCATCAATATGCCTTACCGCATTGACCCTGGTCCTTGATAGGGGTAACAGCTCCTTTCTTTCTCCAGTCCATGGTAGACGGAACTGCACTTACATTTTCATACCTGAAAGGCTTGGTGCTAGATGAGCTCAAATGAGCGGACATCTTGTATCCATTGCGCGAGGCCTGGAATTCCTCATTCGTAAGATCTGCAAATTCGTTGACACTTAGCTTGTAAGGCTTTTTCCCAACCTTGTTGAAAGACTCGATGAACTCCACGTTGTTCTTGAATATGTTTAAGCGCCTCTCCTTCTCTACATGGCCTTTATATGCTCGTCCATACTGAGCCATCCATGTTTCATGTCTCTCCATCATGGAAGCCTCATACAGAGAGCGTGACCAGACATGAGAAGTCCAGAGCCCAAGAAGTAAGACCACTGCAAAGATTAGTTTGTTTTCTGGTATAAAAGCCATTCTGCTGAAGTGTGCAAGATTGTGACTATAGGCAAGTATTGTAGGATGTGATGATATTGCACTAGTCATTCGTGAATTACATGTATTTATAGTACTTGCATTGGTCTGCTTAAAGATCTCTCTCAGACAGCATTCACACCATGGCTTCAATTCTGACAATGTGGAAGCAAATAACCTGGTGAATCTGGCACGTTGTGTATGATCCTGACACAAAATTTGGACGCTGCTGCGTTGTCTGCACTTCTCATATTTTATTTTGTAGCACTTGTATTGTTCTGCAATGCTTATTTTTCCTTTTACTTGTGAGTTATCCAACTAATTGTTCAAGTTACGTTCAATATTGGAGTGTTAAGCATGAATTCAAGCAAAATAACAATAATAATCAGTGAGCCTGAGCCTATATGCCGTACTTAATGTGTCATCTCTATCAGAAAGAGTACCCCTTGACATATTGAATTTAAACATTTTAGCAATCTACCTTTTTTTGCTAGTTCCATTTTCCTATGCCAGCCGAAACAAGTTCCTTGAAGAGGTACGCGTAGGACTTTATCCTGAAACCAGTTTGGTTCGCACGACATGCAGGGATCGACAAGACTTTGTGGAAAAGAAAATGCAGGTTTTTTCTGATTGAAACTTTTCATCATTACTAATGCAGATGCACAATCATAAAATTTAAACATAAGCTACACATTGGAATCCCTTGACCTGAGCTTATTCTTCAAAACATAATTTTCTTCAATTGTTCCTTGACCTGAGTTTTTGGTTGTTACATATACCAAACGTGCAAAGAAATCTTTTCTTGATTTTGGAAATGATTAATTAAATAAAAACTAGAAAGCAAGAGAGGTAAGATGGTTTCCCTTTACTCCAGTAGTGGAGCTATAGACAGAATGAAGATGGATTCAAGAGAATAATCCGTGTCCCTATTTCTTGCTAGCTCATTAAGCTAAGTGTCAATTAATGGCATCGTCGTGCTTATTAGGAAAAAAAAAAAAAACAGAAGAGAGAGATTTATCATTTACTCATTGTCTGCAAGTGGGATCCTTTCGAATCTACAACTCTCTTAACGAATTTTGCAGCTTGCATATCCTTTCACAATGGACGTGGTTCACACGGGAGTTTGTAGAAGAAAATCGGTTCAAGATAAATAGAGTGTTGATAGTAACATCAAATTCGAGACATGTTCATATATCCATATAATCTATGATGATGGAAGATAATCAAACCTTTATGTTATTGAATTATATTTGGGATTATTTATTTAGCTTAATTTTGTTATTTTTAAATATTTTATTTAATGGGTTATATTGAATTTTATTTGGATTTATTTGTTAAGTTTGATTTAATTATTATTGAATATTTTATTTAGTGGACTGTAAATCTAATTATTTATTTTAATTAGAATTTTAATATTTATATGTTATTTTTCTAAATATTAGTTAATTGATAATGAATTGAACAAAAATTTACTGAGGAGGAAACATTTCTATCCCCCCATTTTCCTCTTTACCTTAACTCTTTTATTTCTTTTCTTAAGCTCATTTCCTTTAATTCTAAGCTTATTATTTCTCCAAATTTATTTCTTTTAATTTTCACTTTGTCCTATATCGAATGCATTTTCAAGTCAACCATGTATATATGCTCATGCTAAATCAGTAGTTAAAGATTTTGAATCGTTATTAAATATTAATTGTTCTAGCTCAAAATCTACTATGAGGGGATAAAAATCTACAGGCTTTATGTTGATTATTAATCTCAATTGGACTTTCTTGTGATGTGATATCTTCTCAACTTTTCTTTACAATGCTTGAGGATATGTTTATGTATTAAATTTATTTTATTTATTCAATTATTTATTGTGATGTATAAGATCTTTAAAGCTTGATAGACAAGGAACGTGTCCTTTTCTAGTATATTTTTTCATAACCAATGTTAGTATACAACATCTATAATGTTATTATGCAAACAATGAGCCAAAACAATTTTTTATTGAACCACACATTACAATTATATAAATCAAAATAATTAGTTAAACTATATCCCGATGATAATCGACTTGGAACTAATGAGAATTTAAAAGAGAAAACATAAGTAAGCTCTAAAAAATAATCAACTCATCACTTAAAGGAACCCACCAAAGAGATGAAATAAGATAATTATGGAAGAATCACTTTTTATTAGAATAAACTATTTATTTTTATTATAAGATGTCTTACTTTAACGAGGAGGAATGAAGTATTTATTAGCTAAGCATAAACAACCCACCATGAATAGGTTTAATAACATACATGAACCTCATTCATTACATAGACTAAAAGACTTTTGATATCGATTTGAAATAAATGAGATAAATGAATCATATATTAACTCAATTCATATACATGAACCTCACTCATCACATAGACTAAAAGACTCTTTATCTGGACTTGAAAATAAATAAGATAAATGCATCATATATTAACTCAATGATTCATAAACTTTTTTAATATGCAAGTCTTAATTTGATGTCATACACTTCTGTTGTGCAATAACTTGTCTCCTAGTTTTATTCAACTATGTTACCATTATAGAAAGAGAGAGAAATCTATTATGTTGAAAGTTTTTAAAATATCATAAATTTTTAATACCTCAATTTATATGTATTTTCTCTCACTATCTTAAGAAATTTGAAAGGACCATCAACCTCTAGCTTTATTTTTTCCATGATGAATACGAGCAAAACATTCATCTCAAAGGTGAATCCAAACCAAAGTTGTTGGTTTTTTTTTTTTATGTTTGTTAGCTTGAGCTTTACACTTCTTATTATGTTTGATGATGTATTTGCATTTGCACATGTATCTTATTTATATTCTCAGCTTGAACTTTTATGTTCCACTAAATTGATAGCTAGTAGAAGTTGGATTTCTTTTATGCACCACTTCAAAATGGCTGACTCATATGTTTTGGCTTGTAGATGGATCATAAGTAAATTTAGCTTGAGCCAAAGCAAGATCCAATTAGTGAATCTTCTTACCTACCAAGCTTTTTAATATGCTACCCAAACTCTAATTAACAACTTTAGTTTGTCTATATGTTTGTGGATAATGAGATGTTTTAAACTGTAAAGTAGTCCATAACTTTCTCATAAAGTCCACCAGCTTGTGATAACTTTTACCTTGTTAGGATCCACCATTATGCCATCACTTGAAATAACATAGCCATGAAATAGTAGTTTATCCATGAGAAAATCACATTTACTTTTGATAAATAATTTTTTTGTTCTCACAAGACATTGAACTCGTAAGGAAGATGCTCCATATGCTCATCCTAATTTTTGCTAAGGATGTCATCAAAATATATCACCATAAATTGACCAATGAATGATTTGAAAACATGATTCATAAGCCATATAAGAGTGCTAGGGATATTAGATAGCTAAAAAAGTATCGACACCCATTCATATAGGCCATCTCTAGTCTTGAATGTAGTCTTCCACACATCTTAAGGCCTTATATGTATTTAGTGATATCCACCCCTCATATAAATTTTAAAAAATATTTGACACCATGAGTTTGATCAAGCATATCATTAAGGTAAGGGATAAGAAAAAGGTACTTGATGGTAATAATGTTAACTACTCAGTTGATTGAATATCTCACATTGATCTAGGAATAAGATCAATACAACTTTGAATATCTCGTATTAGTGGAAGGCCAATTGGTATTTCCTTTGGTATGACATCTTTAAATTCTTGAAGTAGTGGTTGCATGATTGGATGGACTATGAGTTTTTCTTCATTCACTTCTACCATCATTAGGATATAAGTCTATTAATTTTTTTTTTCATGGAAGTAAGAAATATGGACTTAGAAAGCAGATTATTTCATGCTTTTTTTAAAGGCTTTTTATTGATCTTTATCTTGCTTGGATCTAGGATAATTTTCATACTATCTTTCTAAGAAAATAGGTGTTTTTGAATCCATCATACATAATTCTCTCTCTCTCTCTCTCTCTCTCTTTTTTATCATACTACCATGATCTACTAAGTAATAAGGGACGAATATCTTCAGGAAAAATATCACATAAACTTCATCTTTATAATTATTTTTAATAAAAAAATTAAACTAAACATCTTTTTATTCATTTATCTCATTTTCCTTTTACAACCAAGACAAGTTGTAAGGATGCAGATGATCAATAGTTTTGATGATCAATTTGTCTACCATTATATCAACCACCACATTTTGCCAACTTCCTCCACCTATTATCACATTAATAACCTTTCCAAATATGTACATGTCATATACAAAATGTTGTTTTGAAGCCAATGTTCTTATTCTATATGATTTGTTTTTACGTTTCTTTGAATGACTAACCTTTCTCCTTCCTCATCATAAGTTATATATTCATTGAATATGAGGCTATTATCAGCTAAAATATATTTTTTAATGACATCTTCATCTATTTCTTCCACAAGTGAAACAACTTTTCTATTTAGATAGTTAGATGCAATATGACTTACACCTTGATATTGAAAACATTGAATAACAAAAGATTGCTAGTACTTGATGACCTTTTTTGTTTGAAAGGTTCTATAGTTGTTGTCTTACTTGTTAAAAATTTAATATTGGAAGAAACAGTCCTATGAGATTTGCTCTCATTTCTTGGCAGAAACTTTGAGCCACCACCATATCTTTTCTTGGTTTATTTCTCCATCTTCACCATATCATTATAAATATAATATTGTTTAAGTTCTACCACCTTACTAACCTCTAAGCGCTATCCTCTAAGATAAAAACCCTTTGCTTCTTGGGTTCATTTAGATTATAAAACATTTAAATATTATTGAATTATAGTGTAATCTTCCATTAACAACTCATTTTGCCTCAAATTACGATACTTGAGAAAAAGAATCTCGATAATAATTGCCCGATATAAACTTTCTCTTTAGTTCTTTGTTAATCTTCTCCAATATAATGAATTGCTTCTTGCCTTCATGTTAATGTATTTCTGCAAATGCTCCCATTAGATTAATGCATACTTACTCAATTTAAGAAAACATATCTTTACCTTGTGATCTTTTTGATGTCTTTATAGTCAAAGACTCTCTCCACCGTATTGATTTAATCAATGAATTCTTCTTACTACATCTTTCCTTTGAATTTGAAAAATCAACTTTTATATCAAAAATCCTTTAGAAATCAGCTTTACCTCGTCGATACCTTATATATGTATATATGACAACAATCACCTCCAAAAGGATAGATATCTTAATATTCATGCTCTAATTCATGATATAAATCATCATGTTTTAGATGTTCATATTATTTGAGATGTTGTTAAAGCTAATGCACTTGCCTCTTTAATTCTTCCACCTTAATATCAAGATGCTCTTGCTTATAATCATCATGATTGTTGTGGTTAAGAGGGAGTTGCCCACTATGTCATCCATGTTGCCCAGACATGATTGTCAAGCTTTGATACCAAAATGACATGAAACTAAAAAGATATAAAAAGAAAAATAAAAGTGAACTCTCAAGGATAATTAACTTATCACTCAAAGAAATCCACCAAGAGAAAACATAAAAGAATATAATGTAAGAATAATTACTCTTAACAAGGATAAACTACTTATTTTTATTTTGAGATGTCTTATTCAAATAAGAAAATGAGTATTTATATGGTAAATATGGAAAACCCACTATGAATTGGTTTAACTCACATACATAAACCCGTTCATTATATAGATTAAAAGACTTTTGATATAGACTTGAAGATAAATGCATAAAGACTCTTGAACTAGATTTAAAATAAATGCATCATAGATTAATTCAATGATTCATGAACCTCTTTAAGGTATAAGTCCAAATTCAGTATCAATAAGGTTATAGAAGATAGTTAATTTCAATAATTCTAGAAGAAGTCTTGTGTCAAAATTATAAAAATCATAAATATTTTATTTGTTAGTAATTTTAGCATAAATGCCTATATCACTTCACCACTTGTTCTTACTAAGAAAAAGAAACGATGACATTAAGTTCACATAATCATAATTCTAAAAAATCAATTTTTGTAAGCATTTCCATCACATATTAAACTTAGACAAAGGTTAGCTAAGGACTGAGCTTTTTCATAAACTAGAAATGTGTTGTTTTATAATCATAAGACGCTAAAGCTCCTACATATCCATAAGTGAATCAGTAATGATATACATGTTAAATGAGCGACTTACTTTCAACACTTCCTAATCAAAATTGAGTATACGGCTAGAGTCTAAAATATGGTTATTGATGCTTTGAGTACACAGACATATTTGTTTGTTACCTTGAGAGGGGAAATTATTGAATTTGATTGTTTGAAAGAATTGTATAAGCATGATGAAGACTTCATTGAGTTGTGGGAAACAATATCATTAAGCATAATATATAATTTCCTAAACTAGATAGAGAAAAGTAAAAATAACTTAGGCCCCGTTTGTTTGCTGGAAAGTAATTTCCTTGTGGAAAGTAATTTCTTGTGGAAAGTGAATTATTTTATGATATTTGGTAGTATAATGAAAAATAAATTGGAAAACACTTTCCAGTATTTGGTTATGTCATGAAAAATGAGCTGGAAAATAACTTATTAATGTTTTATTTTTTTCAAGTTTATTAAAATAATGAGAAACTAATCTTACAAATTAAAATGTTGAATGAGAATGAAATTGAAAAAATATATAATTTCATAAATTATCTCAAAATAAATAAATAATAATCAAAATAATAGAGATCAAATCTAAAAAATAAAAAAAATAAAAGATAAAGAAATTAAAATAATAATAATTACCATTTCATAAATTATTTCAAATAAAATAAGTAATAATAAAAAGAATGGGGATTAAATTTGATAGATAAAAATTTTAATTAGAAAATGATAAGAAAAAAGCAAATAACAATTATAAAAATGAGGACCAAAGTTAATATAAAAATTAAATTCTAAGGGATGAAATTGAAAAACAAATATTCAAAACAAAATATATATAGCAATTAAAAGTTTGAGGATCAAATTTGTTATAATCAGCCAATAATATGACATTTCTAAATTTTTCACAACTTCCGAAAAGTGTTTTCCGTCTAAAATAAAAGGAAAACACTTTCCTAGAAATCAAGCCAAATTTCTTTGACCGGAAAGTGTTTTCCGTTGACCAACTTTTCTAATGATAAATAAACACAGGAAAGTTTGGAAAGTAGTTTCTCGAAAACCACTTTCCGGAAAACAAACGCACCATAAGAAAAAATATTTTTCCTTTAAAACCTCCTGCATCAAGGATCCTTCCAAATCTACAACTCTCTTATAAAATTGTGGATCTTGCATTTTCTTCTAAAATGGAGGTGGTTCACACAAGAGTTTGTAGAATAAAATTGGTTTATGAATAAATAGAGTGCGTTTTCAAATCAATCATTTGTGCTTCTGCTAAATTAGGAGCTAAAGATTTTGAATCTTCATTGAACATAAATTGTTCTAGCTAAAACTTGTTGTGATGGGATAAAACCCGCATGTTTTATGTTGTTTACTAGTCTTGAAATTTTCTGTGATGTGGTATCTTCTTGACTTTTCTTTACATGTTTGAGGATATACTTGGGTTTAATAATGTTTATTTTATTTATTTATTTATTGTGATGCTTGAGATCTCTAAATCTTGGTAGCCAAAGAAATTATCCTTTTTTGATATATTTTCCATAACCAATGTTAATATGGAGTATGTGTTGTGTTATTACTTATTGAACTACACCACAATTATATAAATCAAAATAAATAGTTAAACTATGTCTTGATGATAAGGCTACAGAAGATGGTTAATTTTGGTGATTCTAAAAGAAGAAAATTTTTATCTCGCAAGCATTTATGTCGAACATTGCACCTATAAAAAGTAAGAAGATTTTATCTCGCAAGCATTTAGTCGAGGTGTACGCAAGCTGGCCCGGACACCCACGTTAAACTAAAAAAAAAAAAAGTAAGAAGATTAAGTATTTTCATGGAGCATGGACAAAATAAATTAAAATATGATCAAAAGTATGGCTTAGCATTGCTTTTTTTTAGAGCAGATATAAAAATACTTCAACATGTTTTATTTATGGGTGGGTGAATTAAGGGCAACCTTTGTTGAAAGGAGGTGTTTGTCAAATCTTATGCTTTTGTTTTTTGGTATTTTCAAAAGTATTTTTGGTTTGAAAAATATTAAATTGATATTTTTAGTGTTTTTTGATTATTTTGATGTGTTAATATCAAAAATAAAAAATAAATTAAAAAAAAATTATTTTGATTTATTTTCAAGCAAAAAACTATTTTGAAAAGCACCTTGCACCACAATCTCAAACACTCAAATATAATTTGAAAAAAAAATTGATTACGTACAGGGTTACAGCAGTTGATGTTGACCCAATTGATTATTGACAGCGTATTTAGAAGTGTGGTTATAATTGTTTTTCAAAGTGTTTTGTTCTTGAAAATGTATCAAAATAATATTTTTTTATTTTTAAAAAATTATTTTTAATATTAGCGCATCAAAATAATCTAAAAATACTAAATAAATATTAATTTAAAATAAAAAAATAAAAAAAATTCAAATCTTTTTAATAATATTTTTAAAATACAAAAACAAAAAGGATTTCTACTTAAATAAGTAAAGCAAGAGACAGTAAACATGGTTTCATCGGGCTCGCCATAATCTTCGTTTTTTTTGTTATAGAAAAGTAAGCAAGGCATTTTTGCTGATGCAGGTAACTCAAAAAAATATGTTGATTGTTACCAAAGTCTTGGTCACTTGTACGAGAAGCAGTCGAGTAGAAGGTGATGTGGGAAAACACTTTGATGGAATTTCGGTAAACACTGTCCCACCACAATACAGCTTTCAAATAACCTTAATTTGATGATCCTTAATTCCCAAGGCCGCACTACGGCATAAATTCTGGGATGAACTGGTATGTTTATTTTTCCAGTTCAACCTGTTTTTTGAAATCCTTTTTAAGCTATTGTTTTCTTGATGTTTTTATGATTGATATAAAAAAAATAATCTAAAAAAACACTATTTTAATATATTTTCAATTTAAAATACACATGTCAGCATTTAAAATCCTGTTCATCCTTCACACTCGCAGTTGTCTCAGATGCGTAATGCGTAATTAAAGTTCAGTACTTGCTTTCATGTTAGAACCAGAGGGTACAACTACGGTCATTTTGTACAGCTTTTTTACAATTTACACTAATATAATATCCGACTCCTTTGATGAGAATGGAGTTGCTGCAATGCAATAGAATTGAGGTTTCCATGCTGTTGCTGCTTCCTCGACCCTCCTCCGTTCTTCAATGGAATTTTGCATCACCTGACACCAGAAGTGGGAAAAGCCTACCAGCCAATACACTGTTTTTAAATATTGATATTAAACTAAGTAAAAAATATATATATATATTGGCATTTTCTGTTGAAGGTTGACTTGCTCAAACTTTTACCTTGTATGAAACATCTCCGCGCATGGAATCATTCCAAAGGAACATGAAGCAATCATGTTTGCCCCTGAATACAATTTTTTCTGTCAAAATTTAGTCCATCCTTCATCACATTTTTGTGCTCGTGTATCTATCTGCCAATCAAATTGGCGAGGGCGTCTATCAATGACTTTGGGTTGAATATTACACCAACTTTCGGATCACAGACAGAGTCAACCATGATCTGCAAAAACCATAATTTGTTTAACCTCGTGAACAAATAAGCAACTTTAACATCATCAGGGAAGGGTGAATTAACATCAACGAGCAAATCGCTCTACTCAGTTTCCTAGTCCGCAATAAGAGATGAGACAGTATCACAATCATTGAATAGAGCACCAGAAATGCCAGCCAGGTAAATCCCTGACTATCTGCCCTTGGAATTTGCTAGACAATGCCATACTCGTCAAGCCATTGTGGAAAGCAAGTAGTAATGGGAAAAGGTGTACTTTTTAAGGAAAAATAACCAATGCAAAGAGTAGAGCTAAAAGAAGATATCATACTAGGAGATTTCCAGAAAGAATTTCTCAGATAGCTTTTCTAATCTAGAATTTGTCTACTTCATAGTAAACCAACTGCTGTAAGCAATAGAAATAAGACATCTATAACTTGTCAAAATTACGAAACTACAAAACAAAATATTGAACTCCAAGACATACCACATAATCATTTGAATATGTAGGTGCTGGAATTTAGTTTAAATGCAACTAAAAGCAATGATATAAGCACACTTACCACATCAAAGATCCCTTGGGAAGTCAAGCATTGCACATCTATGGGAATTTGGCCATCTTTGGGAACTAAAAGTGTATTGATATACTGGTTTGGCTGCATAGAGATATCAACTGAAGTAAATAGCATGCTTCATTCTGTGTTTTTTTCTCCACAAAATCAAAGAAGTTTTGCAAACCTTGTATATTAAATGTTTTATCAAAGATCTGTAGCAAAACCGAGAGAACTTTTTTTCTTTAGAAAGCAAGAACCAACAACCTACTAGCATGACTTAACAATCTTTAAGTTGGAGGTGTCAAAAGAAGCAAAAGGTACATGAGCATATGAGGCTGGAAAATCACGATTTCCCTAACTGCTATATCTCCCGCAAAAGTGAAGTCCTTCATTTCTTTTTAACTCAGTGTATTCAGCCAGAAAATGGTTGTGCTGAATGAATAAAGAAGCAATGTTGCAAGCATCAACTTACAAAAATTCTCATAAAAAGGTATGTGGACAGAAAGAACCATCTTTTTGACAAGAAGTACTTGATTGTAAGGATCAAAAATGAGATCTTCTCACCATAGGGAAGGTTACACATTGTAAATAAAAGCACGTGTAGCAACCAGAAGAAAACCAGTTTGTTTTGCCCCTGTGCTGTATTGAATAGTCAATTTGCACCTTTTATTTTCAATTTAGTCAAGCGCACCCAAATTGGAGCAAATGCAGTCCATTCAAACCCAATTGATAGCTCCTGTTAGATTCTGAACTAAAGCGATCTTGTGGACTTCTAACATTGCATTTCACAAATATGGATGTCAAGTAATATATGGATTTTATAAAAATTGTAAACAGAAGTTGGGTTGAATTGGATAACATTTTTGTTGATTTGGATGCAATACTGAATTGGAAACATAGGGTGCAAATTGACTTGTCAACTCAAACATGGGTGGAAAATGGTAGTTTTCTCTACCAACCAGGATGAAGGGGACTGTGAATTGTCCAGCCCCTTTTCTGGTCCCTGAATCCAAAATACAGACAAAAAAGATAAGAAATGCACTATGAGAGGTGGTTTTATTAATAAAGATATTCAGCTATAGATCGCACATGCATATGGTAGAATATTTTTCTAAAAATTGGATAAAACAGAAGAATATTTTTTCATCATAACTCCATGATTGTCTCAAAATATAATCCATCTAGCCACTTACAAAATTTTCCAAACAAGAATCAGTATCTCCATATTTTCGATTTAGGGCGTCTGTTATGGAAGTTACAAACCCAGAAGCAGAAAAGCCATTTGTCTCTCGATCATGTGTACCATTCAACAAAAGTACCTAATGTTGGAGAGAGCTAAATAAGTATAGCACATGTATGCTAAAATAGCAGCATATTTTGATGTTCAGCTTTTAAATAATATATAAGAATGTCCAAACATGGAAGGTCAGAGGATTCTAATTTCCAAATCTGTGACATGATCGATCAAGAGAGTAATGATAGATTTTGATGCAAATAAGACAGCAAGAAATTAGCCACATGTCCAAGAGGTTATGAAATCAGCACCTTTGGGCAGTTCCTGGAAGAAATAATTTCTCCAATGCCACGTAACACCTAAGACAAGTCATACTTAATGATGAATAACAAGTAAATGAAACAGTCATAGATAATGATGAACCACAAGTAAACAAAATCACATCAATATACTCCTGCAAACCAAAAGATGAGAAAACAAATTTGGCAACAACCATCTAATGAAAGTTAAATTTCATTAAAAACACTGAATCAAGAATGTTACCAATGATGGGCAAACGGAGGTAAAGAGGGATCCCATTGCATAAACAATACAATCCACATTACTCAATCGGTCCAAGACAGATGCATTTACCATGGGGAAGACCTATTCAATTTGAATAATAAAATTATTAGAATCAGAGATTACATATTTCAACAATCAAGATCCACATTTCATGAAATGAATATGCAACTGTAAGAAACTTGAGAGACAGAAGTTTTTTTTTTTTTTAAAAAAAAAAAAAACAAAAAACCAGACTGGAAACAAGACATCAATGTGATTAATGAAGTTCGAAAGGTACAGGCATGTCCTATCTCCTTGTATCACCATTCACCAAATACATAAAGCATGTCAGCAAAATTGTTCACCATAAGGGGAAAAAAAACCAAACTTTACAAATCACCTGACATCAAACTCCAGGTGCAAGAGATCAGAAACAAGTGAATATACAGCATCATATTCACGTATCTAAGCAAGAAATTGGTGTTATGCAGACATGCTATATTTTGCACGTTAAAGAAGTTTCAAATGACTGCATAATTGTGGTCTTATAAGAAATTACAGATAAGATAAATCTTATTGAAGTACCAATGCCAGAATACCGTCTTTCATTTTTGCTTTTCAATTTTTTTTGCAATGTCAGGCTCTTGCATATGAAGGTAGTACCAAAGGTTCCGGGCCACTTTTACATTATACCAACCAAAAAACACATGACCATGATACAAGAACAATTCTTCATGATGATAATTGTTTGTGGTAGAAGAATAAAGTGCAAGATGTATTCACCTCGTGCAGTGAGTTTCCACCCTCATTTGACATATAGAAAACCCTCTTTATTCTTGAAGGAAGTGCTGGGACTGAAGAACACCCCTACCCAAAAGAATTTCTTTCCATAAGAATTCAGCATTTCAAAAGAACTTTTAAATTATCAATAAAGTGCAATCCGAACACCATTATGCTCTGGTATAAAACTAGGAATTGGATTCTGTTTCCAAATATGATGACAAGGAGAAATTTTACTTGTTTATATAGTCTAAACTGATTAACACATTCTCCCAGCACCAATATTTCTGTATTTAGATGCATGACAGCAATTGGTCTCGAGAGATCAGTTAAATGATTTGGTGAACAAAACCTCAGTCCAAGTTGTACTTTGGATGACAACTGGGAATTGGATTTCCTAATATCATTTAGATATCAAATCAATCATAACAATGAGAAAAGAGATATATTCTTACAATAAAAAATATTGATCAACACAAATTTGCCCTTACAGATGCGATTGCCTCTCTACCACACAATGTTAAGTGATGCTTAATAAGGAAGAAAGAAGGTTACAGCAGAAGAGAAGTAACAGAACCACCAGCAGAAGCAGCATAGCAATTTGCATGTGATGAATATCGTAATTGGCATGTGATGATTAGTTGGTGGATTCAGTTAGTAGCTGAAAAGTAGCTAGTGACAGTTAGGAAGTTAGTTGCAAGGTAGTTAGAAGCAGTTAGGTAGTTAACGCCATTGTATAAATAAGAGTATGAGAAACGTAGAGGGCAAGTAATAAAGTTGAACCATTTTCTGTATTTGCAGAAGACTCTTTCTCTTTCTTCTACTTCTCAACCTCCCTTTCTTAAACTACTAACCACCATTGTTAAGGACATTTCTTATCAATTTTGTATCAGAGCCAAAGATCCAAACAAGATGAGAGCTCTAGAGGAGCAGAGCAGACGAACAAATGAAGAAATACAAGAGGTAAGAGCTGAAGTTAAAATGCAAGGAACTGAGTTATACAATAAGATAGAACAGCTACAATTGAAGATGGAGACACTGCTGTCAACCATGAGTTCCTTTGAGGCCAGTCAAGACAGTGAACGAGAAATGAGGGAGAATGTTGTTGGGATTCAAGAAAGCAACAGAGGAGGGTATAATATAAATTACCCAACTTTGTGGGGGAAAATCCTTGTAGTTGGGTGAGGAAGTGTATGAAATTCTTTAAGATGCACTTCATAGTCATACACCAATGAGTTGAGATTGCTTCTTTGTACTTAGGAGGAAGAGCTGAGATTTGGTAGGATGCAAGGACTTAATGAACTGGGATGAGTTTTCAAAAGTAATTTGTTTAAGGTTTGGCAGTCAAAGAGTGGCCAGTACCTCATACAATCAAAGAACTAAGAGGATTCTTGGGTTAGTAGGATATTTCAAGAAATTCATTAAAGGAATCATCAGTAAACCATTAACTGAAATTTTGAAAAAGAATAAGTTTGGGTGGAATGACATGGCTCGAGAGGCATTTGACAGACTCAAGGAAGCTTCATGTATAGCACTAGTGTTAGCATTGCCTGATTTTGATAAGGATTTTGTACTGGAGATTGATGCTTGTGCCAGTGGAATAGGGGTTGTGTTAAGCCAAGAAGACAAACCTTTAGCTTTTTTCAGCAAAGCATTGAGTACAAAACACTAGTAGTTAGATGATATATCTAGTGCTTGAAGATATATCTCAGGTGTATAACAATGAATCAACCTAAGTGGTTTCAATGGTTATCATTAGCTCAATGGTGGCACAATCCTAGCTTCCACTCTTCTATCAAAATGAGTCCCTTCCAAGCATTGTTTAGGTATCCACCACCACGCAGGGCATTGTCTACTAAAGAAGTTAGTTCAATGGCTACAGTGGAAGAGGTGGTAACCAATAGAATTAATATGGATCAGTTCTTGCAGAAGTAGTTAGAGAAGGTTGTGCGTAGGGTAAAGCATATGGCAGATAAAAATAGAACTGATAGCAAATTCAAGGAGGGGGATTATATTTACTTAAAGCTTCAACCATACCAGCAATCAAGTAGGAATTAGGGAAGCATTTCAAGCTCAATCTGAGATTTTATAGTTCATATAAGGTTTTGTAAAAGATTGGTTCAGTTGCATATAGGTTGGAATTACAAAAAGAAGTTGCCATACACCTAATTTTTCATGTCTCATTGCATAAGAAAAAGCTTAGTGAGAATGTAGTAACCTCAACAACTTTGACAATAGTGGGTGGTGGTGGAAGGGCGAAGATTGCTTCAGTGACTATACTGGATAGGAAACTCATGAAGAAAGGAAATAAGGTAGAGGTGATGGATTAGTACAGTGGTCTAATATGTTTGAGGAAGATGCCACTTGAGAGAATTTGGAAGAATTGAGTCAACAATTCCTGGATTTTAGCTTGGATTCTTGAGGACAAGAATTTTAAAGGGAGGGCTAATTTTTACATGATGCTTAATAAGGAAGAGGGAAGGTTACAGCAGAAGAGAAATAACAGAACCAGCCGCAGTAGCATAGCAATTTACATGTGATGAATATTGTAAATGGCATGTGATGATTAGTTAGTTGATTCAGTTAGTAGGCTGACAAGTAGTTAATGACAGTTAGGAAGTTAGTTGAAAGATAGTTAGAAACAGTTAGGTAGTTAACTTCACTGTAGAAATAAGAGTGTATGAGAAAAGTAGAGGGCAAGTAATAAAGTTTAATCATTTTCTGTATTTGCAGAATACTCTCTCTCTCTTTCTTCTACTTCTCAACCTTCCTTTCTAAAACTACAAACCACCATTGTTAAGGACATTCCTTAAGACCCAACCACCATGATTAATCAGACTTGATGCCATCAAGCACACAGAACTTTTGACAAGATAGTTTCATCATCACTTCAATTGCAGCACACAATACCTCCATAAACTACTAATTTGCGGCCAAATAAGATATTCTCGGCAATCCCTATTCGGAAATTCTCAGTAAAATATTGATACATTAACTAATTGAAAACTAATTGTACTTCAAGTCACATAGCTAAACAACAATACCTTATCAACGGGTTGCATGGTTCCACTGGTTGGATGTGAAATCTCATTCTGACCTCGAATAATAGTGCCATCCTAACATAAATTACTAAAATATTAGAAAAGAAAGAAAGATGCTGTCTAAAAATTTGCCAAGCATATAAGTGGTTTTAGTTTTGATGTTACATAAATTTTCTCTCTTGTCTGATGGCATCATCTTTCAAAAACAAATAGCAGCATAATTGCAAGTGAACATTATAAACCAAGAAAACTTTAGAAAAAAAAATACAATTTACATTGTAAGAATTACTTGTCATGCAAAACATCTTCTCCAATTGTAAAAAATCAGTAAACAGCTACAGATCAATGACCTAGGTTGCAGTTACAAAAATTAAATTTGGAAATGCTATACAGTATAATCTGGCATATGTCACAAGCATACACACTTAACATAAAGTGGTAGCAATACCCATAATTCGCATCCTAATGTAAGCCTGTCATTCGTTGAGATGACTGGAAGAACCAGACTTTCTGCTGGAATATCTGAAACACGTGAAAATAAAAATATAGCAGCATCTAAAGATTGAAAAAATATGCGTGCACCTGCAAAGAAAAAATTCCCAATGCTGCAAAAAAGAAGCATGTCAGTTAAGTCATGATTGTGTAAAAAGCTTCAAAAAACACAGAGAAATTTAAGGTGGAAAGCTTTATCAAGAATGGGGAAAAACTTGAGGAAACAACAAAAATTATCCAAGAACATATGATTCTCTAGAATACATAGACTTCAGGGCAAATCACTCCTAAATATTGGTGGAATAGGAAGCCTACTCAAGAACATGATCATCAATATTCCAAATATAAACAGCACTGTGAACCACAAAACAGAAAGTAGCAAGACATGGTTACAATTGGATACAAGTACCTGCCATTACTAAAGCAAAATGATTCATTAGGCCGACGCAGGATCTGCATTCACAAAACATTTATTGATTTCATACTAACATTATTTCACAAGTTCTAACAAGCACTAAAGCATTTGACAGAAACAACACATACAAAAGTTGGAACCAATCTGGAGAAGAAGCAAAATAAATAAATAAATAAATAATGACATCCAGCAAACTTTCAAAAGAAGAACAAAATTAAGAGGTGTCACCATTAACTTTCCTATACCCTATCACCAATATTAACCACTTCATCTCTCACATAGAAGTTCCTCTCATTTTGTAGAAAGTTTACGTTAAGTCCATAGACCTTCGATGACATAGTTAATAGGTATGCAAGAAGCACGTCGCATGAAAATCAACAAGAGAAATGGCAATAAAGGGACAATCCAGTATCATTTTCAGCTTAGCCTACCTCATTTTGGAAATAAACAAGAAAAGCTCGAATTGTTTCACTATATGGTCTTGATACGCCTTTCCATAAAGAGTGTTCTCCTCCTACAATATCATACCTGCCAAATTCCAACTCAGCACACTGTTATTCAATACCTGCACCATATATATACCTAGCAAGTAAAACAATAGAAATTCAGGATAGAACCTATAAAACTGAATTTAATAGTAAACAACACAGTAATTTAAGGAATTTCAAGACACTTTTTACATTAACAAAATATACCTAAGCAAAAAATACAACATTACTGGACCATCAAGTTTTTGCACATCAAACTTTTTCTCTAATATTTTATGTTCAAAGACAACCGGTCCAGCACTTTTAACACCTTTCTCTTTTCCTTTTTTCTCAAATTTCCTACAATTGTTTACACTGATTTCATGAGGGGAAAAGTCAAATATGAAAACCAACCAAGAAAACGTTGAAATGCACAAACACATAGGGATAAATTAGTGTAAATCCAAGTTATGCGAAGAAACACATTTTGGAAGCGATTAGTATGATGAATATTATGACTTAAAAGCAGAAGTGCTTTAAATTGAAATGCATTTAATGCTATATATTTAAATTAAGAAATCAACAAAATTCACAAGACATATTATTACCATTGGGATTTGGAATCTTGGGGATCAAGAGGTAAGCGATGCCCAAGCAATGTTCTGACAGCAAGAGCTTCAGCACTACTTTGATCAGACAATCTTAAACACCTCGACCGAATATCTCCAACCGCAGGACCACCTAAGTTACAGTTTAGAGTGTATCAATTATACCTAAAAAGAGAAAAAGAAAAGGCGTATCTGCTATTTACCGAGCACGCGGACAATCTCAGCAGTGCTGCCACCATCATCAGAAACAGGGAGAACGTGAGCAACACTCGTTGTTAATTTCTTCAGTTCTTCCACTACGCCATTAAACGCAGTACCCCCTGCATATGCATTAAAAATTAATCATAATTTTTGGATCTAATTGAAGAATGAGGAAGTATAGTAGAGACCTGAGAAGACGAGGAGGGAGGGTTGTGAGGGCCTAGGGCTTGAATTTGAAATGGAAGAGGGGGAGGGGGAGCATTGAAGGGAAGTCATGGATAGAACAAGAGGTTTTGGTATTGGCTTAGGGAATGAAGAAAAAGGGAAGAGTAATTGAGGAGGAGAGTGGAGGAGAAGAGAGGGGGAGGAGGCCTTGGAAATCAGGGGTCCCAAACAACTGTCCGCCATATTCCCGCGATTTCCTCCCTCCAACCAACTAACCTATTTACCTCACCACCCATATTATATTATTTTTTGTTCTTAAATAAATAAATTCTCATTTTTTTCTAATTTAGTGGTTTTTGTATTTTCAATCATATTTTTTTCTACACAAAAATAAAAATAGAGTATGAATTTTTTTCCCCATTCAAATGGTAAATTTTGTTATCTTGCTATCTTTTGACAGGTTATATAAAATCAATTTTGTATTGTAGTTGAATTCATATTTAATTTAAATTTAATTAATAAATAAATTGATTTAAATGTTTAAAAGAAATAGAATTTAGTTTATTTAGTAATCATATTATTTCTTCAAATGTCTTTTAAAAAAGATGGGTAAGTAGTTGTTTTGAAAAGCTAGTTTTAACAATAATTTCTCATAATAAATCAAAGAGGTTGATTTTAAATTTACTTTGTACTATTTTTAAAAATTAAATTTCAATTAAAATTCAATTATTAACATTTAAAATTATTTAAAACATGATATTTTATTAAAAATTTTATTTGAATTTAATTCAAAGATTATAAACATAATAATAATGTTTTCCAAGTTTGTTTTTTCTTTTTTCTTTTTTTTATTTTATCATCAAATTAAATATATCAAGGAAATGTAGGATCTTGTTTTATCAAACTTTATAGTTGATAAGCTAAATGGGCATGTGTAAAGTAACAGTAAAGGCAAACTACATTTGAGCTCTTAAGGTTTCACTTTAATTAGGGATCTCAATTATGCCACATAATATCAGTAAAAAAGGAAATATATATGATTAATGATGATTTTTTTTTTATTATTATTAATGTTGATGTTTTTTAAGAAAAATGTTTTCTAATGTTATTTGTTATTTGCTTGTGAGTTAATATAAGTGTGAACTAAGAATTTATAAGATATAATGACTAAAATTCTTTTATCACAAAATGTATTAACAATAAAAAAACTACAATAACTTAAATTTAAACTCATCAAAGAATCTCAATAACAATCAATACAAAGAAATGTTAAAGCTTAAACAAATTTTTAATTCAAAATTATTTTTAATGAGTTACCCATCATTAGCAATAAACTCTCAAATAATTGAAAGTCTAAAAATCAATGGCACGATCAACTCGCACTTCCGCCGTGCACAACAAATTAGTATAAAAGCCACTAGTTTGGTATGATTTTTTTTTTTAAATCAAAGTACTCAAAAATATGTTTTGAATGCACCACTTGAAATTGCTCGTCTAAAGGATTCCAACGACGTAAAAATCAAGCAAATCAAAGCTAAAACAAAGTCGTACATACCGGTCAAAATTTGCCTATAAAAGTCAAAACAGGTGAATAAGAAAGAGTTCAATCTGATATGACTATCCAACCCGAATCAATTACCTGATCCACATGGTTTGACCTAAAAACACAAGGATGACATCATCATACAATTTGCATGTCACGTCATTGTCAATCAACTCACATATAGCAAATGGGTTCAACTAGCCATGTTAGCGAGCCACAAGCTGAGTGATAGGGTCAAATGTGTGTGATCCTACATGCAACCATATTTTTTGTTAAATCTAGGCCATCCATCATGCCATAATTATTTTGATCAAATCTTAGTAGTTTGAAATGCAATCAGGACGACTTCAATCTTGTTTTCAGCTATTCTAATCATTTTAGATGCAATGATTCAGTATGGTTGTGATATAATAAGATTGATTACCTTATTAGAAGGGGCATGTGGAGGTCATCTTGGTAGTGAAAGGAAAAGGTTGCATATGTTAGTCCAATACATATGTTGGATTGCAATGGAGGATTCAATAGCCATGAGGGAAGATAAAATTAGGATACTATGGACACCTAGTCATGTAGAACATAAAAGATTAGGGTGTAGAGTAATGATGACTATGAGACCAATATTAATGAATTTAAAGCACTAGCAGTCTTGCCAGATATATAAAAATCAGATGGATAGATAACCCATTAAATTCCAAATAACTTGTGATGGAGTCAGAAAGGAAATTTCATGACTATATAATGGAAGAAGTGTCAAGTATAATTGTAGCATACTTAGCATTGGTTATATATATGGAAACTTAATACAATGGATAGATATGACCTAAAAAGTTTTATCTAAATATTTCCTAAGCACTTGTTTAGTTGAAGTATTATTTATACAGAGTTATTTTCATGTATGTGCTAGTTTGTAATGAAATAGCAATATAACAACAAAAAAGACATTCAGAGTTTTGTTTGTTCAAGGATTTGATAGAACATTAGTTTCTCAAAAGATACTAAATTTGATAACTGTGATTTCTTAAAGGTAGAACTACAAAAGTCCCTGATAAAGTAAGAGAAATACAGTAAAAGGTAAATATTGGCACACTATTTTAACTCGGACAAGTGTTGTGATAAGATGAGGTGTTGTCAAACATAGGCAAGCAATAAGAAAAAAATTGGTGAATAGAAATAACATGAAGGCATATGGAGATTATACAGGAGTATTCATAAGATACAATGTGGTACTAAAATGAGACAAGTGCAATAAGAAGAAGTTTTCACAATGAATCTCAAAGTAGAGACTATGTGAAGAATATACAACAAAAAGTCTTATATGATCTTGATGAAAACAATATTATATGCCTTTCTAATACATGTAAATATATATAGAAGAGTTATTGTACTGGCACCTAATTGAAAAGGTGTAACCACTTATAATAAAAGAGAATATATTTTTGTTTAAAGGCGAGAATTGAGCCATTAAACATCCTGAGTAAACCAGTGCATACACGATGATGAGAGGCATAAAAGCTTCAAACATAGAGATCGAGGTGAAGGGTTGTAAAAGGTATGCAACAACTCTCTCTTTCTATATGATTAGTGGCAACAATCTCTCCTCTAGGACACATGGTGGTAAAGGATGTTGGGGCCACTTCAAGGCATCCCAAATCGAGAAGGATGTAAGTGCCCTACGATAATAGGTGAAAACACCTTAGTGAAAAGGTGTAAGGGACTTCAAGGACAAATCTCCCAAAAAATAATTTTATGGCTGAAAACGAGTGGATACAATAAATACAAAATCAATAGTGGAGTATTAGATAAACTAAATATAGAGAAAATATATGGAGAGACTTTAGTGGGTTAAACTCATAATGAAGTGAAGAGCTAAGTTAGACTTTTTTGTAAAATCAGATCACTCATGATAAAATAAGACGTGGTTCTTATGATGGAATAAGAGACGTGATTTTTAGACGAGCAGATCACTTATGAAGATGTAAGACGCAACTCCTAAGATAACATAAAAGGCACGACTCCCGGATGAGAAGACTCTTGGAAGAGTGGTGAGTTATTGATTACATTATAATACTCAGTCAGTGATCATCATACTTGGAAGTAACTTGGTGGAGATTTCTTAAATCATTTTAGACCGAGTAGTGTTCTAAAACTCTATAGGAGAATGTAGTATTGTTGGAGATGTGTAAACATTCTGGTGATGGAAAAGTTGGACAAGTACCTGAAAGCTTTACCATAAAACTCTTAGACATGACTAGCATAGATGCTTTAGAGATGACTTTACTTGTGAGGCATGATACTCAAATCAACTAGGAGTTAGCCAAGTGATGGCTATTTGAAGTCAGTCCCTAAAAGATGAGGGCTGAAGTTGTGTAAGGCTTTAGCAAGTCATCAATGATAGAAGACATATTATGTGCTATTTGTATCACGTGGGAGATTGTTGTATTATGACACAAATAGCACTAATGATAGTGGTTGGCAATGATATAAATATGGGCTGACAGTTAATGGTTAGTAGCAGTATTAGTAACATAGTGGTTAGCTGCCTTCCATCTTGCTTATAAATAGAGAGTTTTGAGAGCAAAGCTAAAGGAAGCATATTGAGAGTAAAACAAAAAATTAAAGAGAGGTTAAGAGAGCCAACATGGACAACATAATAGCTGCACCACTAGCCATTGCCCAATTAAAAAAGAGAGATAAAAGTGAAGTTGAGATGAGATAAGATATTTCTTCTCCTCCATCTTCTTCATTGTTCATTGTTGCTACCTGACATCATAACAACCTTTAAAAAAAAAGAGCAAATATCTTAGTTTTTATGTCTTCAATGGGAAAGGTTTAGTTTATGGAGTCATCACCTAATATTATAGTCACTATGAACCCTGACTGGTCAACAAAAATTCTATGGTACGAGACTGGTTACGTTAAAGAGAAGATGTTATCACCCTTCAAACATTTTTCCTGAAGTAGACTGCATTGATGGTTTTGTCTTAAATTGTTAAAGGTCTGTTATGTTGTGTTATTGATGGATTGCCTAGAATATTCCTGACTCTAGCGTCAATGATTATTCACTACAAATACTTCCAACTCTAGTATTAGTAAGTATTATATGAAGAAAATGTATGATATTCCAGACTTCGACGTTAGTGAGTTTTTGGAGTTCAAAGTTATTTCTAATTCTAGTGTCAATATTCCTAACTTAAGTGTTAGTGAATACCGAGAGTATTCCTAATCATGGCACTGGTAAATTCAAATATTAATAGCTTTGGCATCAGTGAATATTAAAATGATATTCTCAATTTGGCATTAATGAATATCAATCCATGTGGGTATTTTCGACTATAGCATCGTGAATACACAAAATAAAATTGAATTGAAATTTTTTCTATTTTCTTGAAAAATCGAGAATTGTGTTATTATTATTATTTTTTATTGTTCAAGGCGGTGGTTCTTTATGAGTCCATTAACCTCAAATATGGTAGAAAAAAATATTTTTTTTATTTATATAGATAGGGTTGAAGATTTTATTATTTTGAAAATTTAGATATGTCGATGTAATGAACCTTTTAATTTTGACCAAGTTCTAATCAATTTAATCAACTAATTATTAAGTCTCAATACATATGCAACAAAAATATACTTTGAGAATATGTTAACACCAAAATATTTTTTATAAATACATTAACTTTAAAAAATACAAATTTTGCTTTTTTAAAAAAATGTTATTGAAAAAAAATGTCAAGACAAACATTTTTTTTTTATCATGCCAAAAGATGTAAAATATGGAAACTGTTTCTAGATGCTTGGCTATAGAAAGAAAACTTTGATGAAAAATCCTAATTAATTAATCTCTTTTTTTTAGAATAAAAAGGAAATTGATACATAAAACATGACATTAAACACCATATACTCATTATCTAAAATAATTTGATTTAAAGGAGTTAATCTGGTCTATGATATAGGGAAAATTTGGTGTATTTTAGTGGGAAAATCGAGTTGAACCAAGGCTATATAGGTGGTGGGAAAATCGAGTTGAACCAAGGCTATATAGGTGTCTTTTTGGGTAGCATCTTTGGTTCAAAAGCAAGATGAAAATGAACAGTATTTAAACAACAAGTTGTTGAGGGCTTTGGTTTAAAATCAAACAACAAGTCCTCCACTAAAAGGAATTAGGTTAAATTAAAGTTATTTTTTTTAATTTTTTCCTTGAACTTCTAAAACCATTCAATTAAGCCTAAAAGTATCCTTATCTTTTATAATCTTTTTAATTTCACCTCTGGAATTTTACAATTGGACCTTTGGATTTTCGCGTTTCTTATAAAATGATCATTGGTTTTGAATTTCTTCAATTCATTCTTTAATTGGCTCTTCAAAATTCTAAAATTTTTAATTTCACCTTGATTGAGCGAATTAAACTCTTACGAAGTTCAATTAAGCCCTTGGTTTCTTCTATTTTGCAATTTTACTCTTATATTCAACTTTCTTCTTAATTAAGCCTTTATTTGTCAAAATTGGATGCTAGACTTTGCAATCTTATCCATGTTGGTCCTCAAACCTTTAATTAATGTAGTCTTTACCATATTTTCAATCTATTTTCCAATATTTTTTCAATAAGACCCCAAGTTATCCATCCACCTAACGTTTTAAATAGTTATGCATGCCTAATTGATTCGAAGTATTATCTTTTTTTCTTTTCAATCTTTTTTCTTTATTTATTTTTTTCATTTTTTTGAAAGAAAAATATATTTTTTAACATGAAAAATGAGAAATTTTAGAGAAACCTAAAATTGGGTTATGATAGTTGTAATATGTTTTTCTCTTCATATTTTATATATTGATTGCTACGTGGATGTATGCAAGTTACCGAACCACATTAAAAATATCGTGTGTGTTAGTGAGCCTCCAATGAGTAAATAAATAATGACTCAACTACCCTGTGTTTTCATTGCGCACAAGAGTTATCACAGTATAACTCGATTTAGCAAGGGTGACATTAGAGTATTGTCCTTTAAAGTATAAGAGGACAACATCTTCTATGCTTGAAAGCCCACACCACATAAAATAAATATCATTTCACCGAAATGCACAACTTGAAAGTGAATCCACTTATCTACCATAGGTGAAAGTGAAAGGTGAGAATTATTTGATTAAATTTAATAAGAAAAAAAAATCTTAAAAAATCTATGTAACAAAAATATCCATAAAGCTCTCAATCTTTAATAGTTGAAAAGAACATGGAGGTGCTGGGGAGGGAGGTCATTTTTAAAGGACAATAAACTAGTAACAAAAGAAATTAAAAGCCTTAAGAGTATAAAAAATTTATAGAGAATCTCATTTAAAAAAAAAACTGTAAAAGGGTCTTTTATTTCACTGTGAATTTACACATTGTAAATACTATTTCTCCCTTTTATACACAAAGTTTTTACCTTGCTAGCGAGGGTATAGTGGTATTTTCTAAGGGATCCAAAGGTCATTTACAAATTGATTGGGAACAATTTAGTAGTTTATATTTTTTTGGCATAGTTGAATTACATAAATACCCTTAAAAGGCAAAAAAAAAAAGGCTACAAAGGCTTTTGCACAATTTTTTTGATCACTTCATAGTTCTTAAAATAAAAAATAAATAAAGGATGAGTCAAATGATATTTTAGCATTTTTCTTTTGGTTTTGTTGGCACGTGTGGCATCTTACAGCTATCAAAATTTCTCAATCATTGTGTCATCTAAAGCTTCTAGTGGAGATAAAACTGTTAGAGCAGCACGTGTTGCTCAAATCACAATAATTTGGTAACAGTTGGGTTTTTTCTCCTACTCTTATTTTCTCTCTTCTCTCCTTGAAATTCATGTCATGTCAACAAAAAATCAAGGTTGTTCTCTCATTTATTTTGTTTCCTTTGTATTTTGATTGATATTTATTTGTTTTGGAATCTTTTTTAGATTTTATTTTTTAATTTCATCCATTTCTATTTGATTTTTTTAGTTTTTATATCAAATATGGTATTCATTCTTTTAATTATTGTTTTTCAATCCTTTTCTTGATTTGTTTTTTCTGTCAATTTTGTCCCATAACATTTTATTTTATTTCATTTTATTTTTTTGAAATTTAATTCGCATTCTTTTAATTGCTCTTTTTTAATCATTTTCTTAATTTGTTTTTTCTTTCAATTTCTCCTTTAACATTTTATTTCATTTGTTTTTTTATTCAATTTTGGTCCTCATTCTTTTAATTGCTTCTTTTTTTTTATCCTTTTCTTATTTTATTTTATTTTTTGATTAAATCTCATTATTTTCTTTCATTAGTTTTTATACCAAATTTGATCTTCATTGTTCTTATTACTACTTGTTTTTTTTTTTTTTATGGTTAAAAGTTTTGTTCAAGATTTTTTTTTGTCTTTTGTAGGGTCAAAGATTAGTTTGATTTAATTTTAGTCTTTTAAAATAAATTAATTTCATCATTTGACATTAGGCTATTGGGTCTTGAGCATTCTATTTTTGTCTCTTTCGTTCCTCTAGGGTTATCCCAGATCGTGAGTTAGTCAAGTTAACCCGAGTTGTTTTGGAATTTTTTTTTTAATTTTTTTAATTTTATTATTTGACGTTGGGCAATTGGGTCTTGAGATCTCTCATCTTTTATATTTTTTCTTTCTATAGAGTTATCTCAGGTTGTAAGTTCATTAGGTTAACCCAGGGTAGCTAGGTTTTTTTTCAATGTTTTATTTATTTATTTAAACTTGATCCTTTTTTCTAAGTCATTTTAAAAAGAAATTAATTTTTTATCTCAATCTCATACCGTAAATGGTAGGTTAGTGGAATGAATTCAGATTGACTTGGATTTTTTCTTCCGCGTTTCTTTTTTTAATTGATTTTTTTAATTTTATTCTTTAAAATTAGCTTTGTTGGGCCTTGAGCTTTTTATTTTTTTTCTCTTTCCTTTCTCTAAGGTTATTCCGCGTCACGGATTAATCAAGTTCACTTACGTTATCATCATCTAAATATCTTTTTTAGCAGTTTGTTTGACTTTTTATGTGTGCATGCATGACAAAGAATTGATGCAAATAAAACATTTGATAGATGGAGGATCTAATGGAAACCCGAGAAATGGTTGAAGGGCATGCCTGTACTTCGCCCAAATGATCATTTTAAAATCCGAGGTGGATGCCCAATTTTTAAGGTAGGAGTGGGGCCGGGATTAGCTTGAGACCGACCAAACAACATATTAACGTAAAAAATTCTCAATAGATCCTTTTATACATTAATTAATCTCCTGTCCAATTTTCAATGAAGAATTTCAGAATTTGTAATAAAAAAATGGAAGGGTTTTTTTTATTTTAGAAAATAAAATATGCATCTATAGTCATTTAAACGCATAGTACATATTATAATTTAACAAAAGTAAATTATATCTATGCCATAAAAATGAAATTATTCATGATAAAATAATTCTCATTAACCTGTAAAAAAAATATTTTTTTTATATAATTATAAATAACAAATGAATTAATGATATTAACCAGATATGAAAAAGGAAAAATATAACATTTTCCTTTGACAATAGGAAGCCAACTACAGTCCTTGCTTTCTCCAACTAGAGACATTGCACATAGAGCCCTACAATCATGAAAAAAACATCAACACGTTGCTGCAATGCTATTTATTCATAAGTAAATGGTTCCATTGCTTAGACAATGATGGAATCCCTCGAGCCTTGAAAAGACCTAAATCTCTCTCGACCTCTATACAAATTATCAGGAATGTACTAGCCGAATTCAATCAAGGCATCTGAAACGAGAGATATTTCCATCTTTTATGTGCACGAGTGAGACAACAAAATCACTTCAAGTTATCGAGTTCATCATATATGTTAATATATCTAGACTATCACCCACTCGGAATCAGAGAGACTGTCATCTGGTGTGGTAATAACATATGATGCAAAACCTTCTCTCCGATGACTCGATTCTGGACCGAGATTTCTGTACCGAGCTGGTCCCTGATTGAAAACTTGATTCTCTGTCCTTTCCTGCAAGAAAAAACGAGAGAAGAAACATCAGTTATCAAAAGTTTCAACCTTCAATAGTTCAGTGGTTCATTTCAAACTCGAAGGATGCCCAGAAGCTCTTATTTCAAAGGGTTGTATGTTTAAGCTTTCAAGAGTTTTCTCCTTGAAGTAGAAGTAACCTTACGAAGTTGACAGGAAGCCATACCATGGAAGACCAAAGTTGTCCTGCTTCAGAGGAAACAGAAGAAAGTTCATTACAGTCTATTACAAAGCAACTCCCATCAAGCTTCACTGTACACGATAACCCCAGATTGGCAGCATCTTCAGTGGAGTTGTCTAATTGTCCTGTGAGAAGATAAGTAAATTTTATCAAAATTGCTCCTTTCTTTGATCATAATGTCAGCTAAATTAAGACAAACAAATAGTTAGTCAAATGCATAAGATAACAGCAGCTCCAACTAGGAAAGGGAAAGTGTGGAATATAATAGAGTGAGATATCAAGTAAAGCCTTTAAAAAATCTCACACTGGAGAAAGGGAAACATTTGGATACGAGTTTCAAGAGCAGACAATGTGATCTGGCTTGGAATAATCATAATATGGCTCAACTCGTGAAGAGAAGGTTCTGGCACCACTGTGGTTAAGGGGCTACATAAGTTTGTAGGCCAACCAATGCAGATATATCAATGGAGGGAAAGGAAAACTGAAAGAGTAGCTAAGCAATAGTATAAGGAAATACTTACTGATTGATTCAGCTGAGGTTTCACTGGAAGTAAATCCCAATTCTGGAACCTTGCTTTCGTTGGAATAAACCAAATTAACAGATTTTGAAGATGGCTTGTCTATTGGAATTACTTCTGTGAGAGAGTTACTTTCTAGTAGATCATAAGATGTTGAGGACAACACTGAAATGCTCAGATCTTTCTCTTCTAGGGTATCTAACTTCTCAAGCTGAACTTGCTTCTCCTCGGAATGAATTTCCTTAAAACTTGACACTGATTTTTCATGTATCTCAGCAACAACCATTTCCTCCAAAGACAGATCATCCTTTGTGGCCTTGATAGGTTCAACAGAAAATGAATAAAGCGATTGCCTCAGATTGCAAGGTTCCATATCAAAATGGTCTTGGACAATGCCTTCTTTTGACATTTTATCCACCTCAGTGTTTTTCACTTGGCAAGAGTCACTAGCTACACCATCCACGGTATCCTCAGCAGGCTTAGGCAGCACTTCTCGCATGATTTCTGAGCAAAATTGCTTGACATTGGCACCCGTTGTCTGCAATTGGTTCACATATTCCAACCCTTCCTGTCCAAGAAGGTATTCAATTTCATGAGAGATGTTTTGGCAGAACTAACTGCAGCTAAAGCTGGAATTGAGCAACAAGCAAGCAATATGAAGGCTTTAAAAGCAAAACTAGCGCAATCACATCAGAATAAATTGTAACAAATTAAAATGAAAACAATGCAGAAAATTAATAAAAAAAAATTCTTGATTTTATAAATCACTTAATAAACCACTTTGAACTTGCATTATGACCTAAATTTTTTATGCTTGAGGAAATTAGATTATCTTATCTTATCTTATCTTACTGTATCAGGATATAGAGCTGATAAGGAACTCTGTAATGAATGATGTGAGGTTTAAAGTGGTCTATTCATCAGAGCAAAGAAACACTCATCTGCTCAAAGGTGAGCCTTTCCCTTTAGTGAACTGCAGGAAGGGTTTGTTCGCAATAATGTTTATCGCATTATGTAGGCATGGGTGCTTCGGGCATGTAGCATCCTCTTTGCTACTCAATGGTGGGTAGATTGTGCAAACCATTTACATTAAAGGGATTTTAATTGCATAAATTTCAAAAATACCTGCTCCAAGATGCAATCCAACTCCAAACACATAGCTTCAAACTTCCTGCACATGTTTTGCATCCAGGCCATAGCTTTTACTTTCTGTTTACCGTATCAACAAAAACAACTTGGCAGTATTCTGTTTTTAGATATGGAAGTTGTTGTTCTTTCACCTCCTACTGAGAATGTCATAATCAGCTGCAGTCAGATTACTGAAAAGTTTAAAAATTTATCAACAATTCTACAATAACAAAACTATCAAAGAGAAAGAGTAAGAAATAATTAAAACCCATGAGCCAAGCAAAGTAATTAAAGAGAATCCATAAGCTGGAGAACGCTGGAGTCACAAACCTCCAATGACCACTGATAATCACGAATAAAAGCAGTCCAGAGACACAGCCAACAAGCATAAAAGGAGGGAAAAAACAAAACAAAGTTCGGATGATCAGCATGCAAAGTTAAAGACTGCAGAGTCACACTAGTCTAACACAAAGAAGCCAATCAAACAAAGAGAAAAGAAAATACAAAAGCCAACATTAATGAAAGAACTAAATTATGAAGCTTGAAGTTTGATCACTTACATGTTGATTGCCATATGCCAAAAAAAATATATATATTGAATGCCTTGAACAAAAAAACCAAGAAGAATTGTTTCCTGTACTTAACATAAAGAAAGCAAAAGTATCCTTCTTTTGTAACAGGAAAAGAAGGAGAAAGAGAAACAAAATGGAGGGTTGTTATTGATGACAAAAAGAAGAGAAAGGGTGTCCGTTGAGAAAGTCCTACTGCTCCCTACACACGCACTGGTCACAGAAGCTTTTTTATAGTGAAAGCCAGACGCTCACTTCACTCTCCTCTCCTACCCTAACCCTCGTATAGAGAGAGAGCAGTATGTTTTGCTTTGTTGTTAATTATTAAAGTATTAATTAACAAGGAAAAAAGAAAAGAAAAAAAGGGTTGATTAAGAGAAAAAGCAAGTTTAGTCCTTTGAAAACAACATAGATTAACTCTTTTTTTTCTTTTATAATTAGAATTTTTTATATTATGGATGCTAACTTCTTAAGAGTTCAAATATTCGTAAAATACTCAAAACAAATCCTTACAAATCTTGAGTTCAAAATTCAAATTCACTTCACAATTACTAAAAAAAAAATACCGTTGTTTAACTCTTGAATTTTCTACGAAAATATCTTATAATATTTTCCCTTATCTTTGGAGAAAATATTATTAACAAAAACTCAAATAGGGAAATTATTGTACACAAAGACACAAAAAAACTATTCATCACTATAATAAAATTATGTTTTTATCTTCAAAGAAAAATTGAGATGCTTTAGGGTTGAGGTATTTAAATCTTTTTGCATGGATTGTTAGTCATTTCAAGATTGTCTAGAGATATATGTATTTATTCAACTTTTTTAAAAATAATAGAGTGACTAAATTATCTCCAATAAAAGAAAATTACTATTGTTGATCAAATATATTTTTATCTTTTATTTTTTAAAGCACACTAAAAAGACATTGTTGCCCTTGTATTCAAGAAAAGATAACCCATATGCCTAGGGGCTTTTTCGTCCTTTCACATAGGCTTTTTGGTTATTGGGGATTGGACTTTATAATTTTTTATTTATTTATGGTGTCTCTGGTTTAATGACTAGGTTACGAGTTTGAAAAGTTAACAAGAATCAACCTTATTTTTTTAGCTTATTTTCTTTTTTGGTTTCTCATTCGAATTTAGTTTTTTTAAAAAAAAAATATTGGTTTTTTGGTTTTATTCAAATTTCTTAATATCAGATTATCTTTATCTCATAACCTAGACTACGAGTTTGGCGAGTTAATGACTCACCCCTTATGAAAATCCCAATAAAAAATAGATAAATCTATGTTAAACAGGGTAACTATTAATTGAAAAATGGTAAATTAAGGAGAAAATCTTTATGAATCGGAGCGAACATTTCCAGGAGATTAATTTAAAATTCAGAAAAGATAAAGTAATAGAATAGTATGCGAAATATAACTAACGACAAATCGCGAAAATTTCCCAACCAAGTAAAATAATTATTAGAAGTGGAAAATTTTGTAAATTGGGTGATATTATGTGTAAAATAGAAGGAAATGTCAAATAAATCAACGTATGACCCTTTGTGTGAGAAATGTTGAATTTGGTATAAATCTTGTGCACAATCGCGCTATTGGGACTAAAAGTTGTAAGAAAATCTAAGGAATTTTTTTATAATAATTATGAATAGAAATCTCTAAATAATTAGTCTAAGACCCCCCCGCCAATGATTTAAGTAAATTATATGGTATGTGAAATTCAGATTTTGACGGGAAATTACTAATTATCTAGTTTTATGATATTGAATATATCTCTCAATCCAATCGTTGGATCGAGTTAAAATTTTACATGGGGTCTTATGACATATTGTTTTACCTTGAGTTTAAAATTTGAGGTCAATTGAAGTTCAAGAAAGTCCTGAAAATAAAGATACAGTGTCAAGTCTATGCAACAAATCAGAATTGAAGGGATAAGTAAGGGTATAATAGTAATTGACCCATAAAACCTAATATAACAATTGTAACTGTTGTTCATGCTAAAAAACAACTAAAAAGAGAAAAAGGCTTCACTCTTAGGTCCCGTTTTTTTGCTGGAAAGTAGTTTTCTTTTGGGAAATAAATTCCAGGAAAGTGAATTTCAAGAAAGTAAATTATTTTTCGATGTTTGGTAGTGTAATGGAAAATAAATTGGAAAACACTTTCCATTGTTTGGTTATGCCATGGAAAATGAGCTGGAAAATAACTTATTAATGTTTTATTTTTTCTCAAGTTTATTAAAATAATGAGGAACAAATCTTACAAATTAAAAAGTTGAATGAGAATGAAATTGAAAAAATATAATTTCATAAATTATCTCAAATAAAATAAATAATAATCAAAATAATAGAGATCAAATCTAAAAAATAAAAAAAATTGAAAGATGAAGAAATTTAAATAATAATAATAATTAACATTTAATAAATTATTTCAAAAAAATATGTAACAATCAAAAGAATGAGGAGCAAATTTGATAGATAAAAAATTTCAATTAAAAAATGATAAGGGAAAAGCAAATAACAATTATAAAAATGAGAACCAAAGTTAATATAAAAATTAAATTTTAAGAGATGAAATTGAAAAATAAATATTCAAAACAAAATATATATAGCAATCAAAAGTTGGAGGACCAAAATTGATATAATCAGCAAATAATATGATATTTCTAAATTTTTCACAACTTCCGGAAAGTGTTTTCCGCCCAAAATTTTCAGGAAAACACTTTCCTGAAAACTAAGTCAAATTTTCCTTTGACTGGAAAGTGTTTTCCGTTAACCAACTTTTCTAATGTCAAACAAACACAAGAAAGTTTGGAAAGTGGTTTCTCGTTCCCGGAAAGTGAATTCCAAGAAACAAACATAGCATGAATTTGAAATTATTAATAAAAGTGTTCTTTTTAGTTTTCCTCTTTGATTTTATAGTTAGTAAAGGATAATTGAAAAACCTTTAATGTTATGATTCTAAAATTATTGAAAATGCATTGGAAATAATAGTTTTTTTATTTTATTTTAGCATGAACAAGTAAACAACATCTTTATGTTTCACAATTAAAAAAATCATGATTTAATAAAACACGCCCGCAACATTATTATATTTTTCTATTACATTAAAAATTAACTTGAATTCTTACGTCCAATATTGTGTTAACGAGTATTTTTAATATCTAGTAACATATTTAATTCTCGCTATATATAAGTATCGGTTTTTCAATTCATATTTATATTTTTTTCAATGTTAGAAAAACACATTAAAATCACACATGTATTCATCTTTTTATGTTAAAAAAAAAAAAATTTCACCTGCAACAAATCATAAGTCAATTGACCCCGTAGATGTTCCAAGGAACCAACTTTTGAGAACAATCGAACAAAGTATGAAAAATTACATGTTTGTGTTTTTTTTTTCTCTGACGCATTCATAGGTAAAAACATATTACAATGTTAAAAGGGCCAGACTATATGGTGCAAAGTTGCAAAACATTGAGCCTTAACAATGTAATAGCAACAACGTGTTTTGGTTGAAAGATCTCTTCGGCCAGCTAGCAACAATGTCAAAACAGTGTTTTAGGCAGCCTCCATCTTGAATCTCCAGCATGTTGGGCTGAGCGTCCTATCAGACAGAAGCCCTCACCTTCATCTCGGCCATCCATAAGAAGCACCACCAAAACAACCCGAGCAAGTGTAGCAAAAGACCAAATCTGAAGTCTATATATAGTTAAGACTTGTAGACCCATTTGTAGTTTAATATCATACAAATCCATTTGTTAAGCTTTATCTATTACATAAATAATAAAACTACGAGCTACCATTTAGTTATTATCCTAAAACAGAAAAGATAATAGAAACAAAAATAAAGAATAATATATTTAATTGAAAATACAAAAAAAAAATATAAAAATAAATTTATCTACAGAATATTTTTGGATTGAATTTTTATATTTTCAAATTAGAAAGTCCAAAGAAAACATACATGTATCTGAATATAATATTTATTATTTTTTATTTCTAAAATATCTTTATAAAAAACTCTCATTTCAAAAAATTATCCATCTAAAACATATAACAATGAAAAAAATAAAAAAAAATGTTATCATCATAGTTTTCAAACCTAACTTGAAAGTCGATCCAATGCAAGACTCGGATCATTCATCATGGTCAGCTTGACCACGATTAACACAAGTCAATGTAAAAATAAAAATATTTATTATTATATTTTTAAAACTTAATTTATTATTATATTTTTAAAACTTAATTTAAAATCGACCCACAACAAGACCTGAGTCACAAATGAAGGTAACCATTGACTTGAGTCAATACAAGAATAAAAATAATTATTAACATAGTTTTAAGACCCTATTTAAAGGTCAACCTAGGACAAGACCCAAGTCACGTGTCAAGAGGGTCATCATAAAATAAAAATAGTTATTATCATAATTTTAAAAGATTAACCCAAGTTAAAAATATTTGTATAAAAATAAAAGTTATTATCATAATTTTAAAATCTATCTCAAGAATCGACTGAGATAAAGTTAAGTCACAAGTCAAAAGGGACAAAATGAGTAGACTTGAGTAAAAAAATTATATTATCATAGTTTTAAAACCTAACTTAGAAGTCAACTTAAAACAAGGTTCATCTCACTAATCATGAGAGTCAACCCTACTAACCTAACTTTTCTACTTAAATAATCACAATAACCTTGTTTTGAACAAAAGTTTTTTTCAAAAACTTCTACATGCATTTTACCAATGTTTTATCTTGGATTGACATGGGTTTTTAATTAAATTAGATCAAGTCAATTCTTTCTCTATTTTTTTCTTCTTAAATTCAGATCAACCCAAGCTCCAAGTTAACATGTTAAATCAATCATGGTTTTATAATTAGAGTATCATAATATTATTAATTTCAAAACTCAAAATAAACTAAAGTAAAAAAAAAAATATTTTTTTAAATATGTAAATTTAACAATCCATATTAAGAATAAAATAGACTTTTTCATATTTTTTTATCTTGTCCACCATAACTAAATTGGATTAAAAAAATCAATCATTTTATCTTCCACGTCACTAAAAAAACATAATTTTATCTTCGTACTCTTTTCTATCTTGTCTCATCTATCTCCACTGTCGCGATCTCTTATGTTCTAGAAAAGCATCCAAAAACTACCTTTCAGACCAACCTAGAGGCTCAACAAATACCACTACACACAAGTAGGACCGAAATGAAGATCAAACTTTGATACTTGTATAAGCAGATAAATTAGCAATTCATATCTATTTGTATACACATTAAAGTTCCAAAATGAACATACCATAACAAGCCTTGATTTAATGCATATTAATCCAAGCGGGGAAACTTGAAATCCCTTAAAGAGAGCTACATTCCCACCACACTACAAGCTCAATGCTTATATAATAGATTTGCAAAAAAAAAATAATAATAATAATAATAATTATACTGTGGAGGTCTCGTAGCAACACCTTGAGCAATGCATGTATATCGAAATTTTCATTAGTTTCCATCTCCAACAGACAGGTTGCTTACGGAACTTTATTGTGAGAAAATGCAAACATAGAATTCCCAAAACAGATCAGGCAGAGCTAATTTCTCGTGTTTAGAGCATAGAAGACATGAAAATGGATTTACCTGATAGATCACAAACTCAAATAGCATATTGGGAAAACTGCACATCATAATGACCCCCCTTCATCACAACATTATTCATGCTTCCATATGCCAAAGCACATCAAAATCAAAATGGGGATCATCAAATGCCCAAATCACATTTCAATAGATTAATGCTAGTTTAATCTCAAGCAAGTACACATGCAAATGTTATATTTATTTCATGTTTAAGACAAGTGTTAAATGTTTTTTTTACTAGGCCTTGATCACATTGACAGAAATTGCACATAGCAGAGGGATTTCAACCCTTTTACCTTGTTTTTGCAAACCCAACAGCCCACAAACCAGTGCAATGCTGCCAGATAGATACATAGGAAGAAAAGGAGATAGATAAAGATGCGAATAGCAGAACTGCAGGTACAGTTTGCACGACTAAATTACCAGAGGCCTTGTAAAGCCAGATACATTCATAAAGCCCACCAACAGGCAACTTCTTCAATGCTTAAATAGACAATTTGCAGCATATTTATGTAAGCATTAAAGCATTAGATGTAGCCTAAAGCTTCTAATGACTTTAACCTAATCGAAGTTCAGATTCATACAGCCAATTAAGATTATACTTGAATTTTAGCTGGTACTGATTAGAACATTTCCTATGATTGATGGGCAGTGCAACCTGGAACACCAAAGATTGTCATGCTGCTATAGTGCCAGCAAACAGCAGTTCTAATGCTTATATGAATATGAATCAATGCAATGCAAATCTACATAAGCATTAAAGCAGTGATGTGAAGGAACCTAAAGTCTCCCATTACAAATATCACACAAACAAGAACCTAAGAAAACTATAAATATATGCTTCTAGCTATGACCATAGAAGTAATTGTTTAAGGACTAATTTATATCTTTTCCAAAAACAATTTCCTTTACTGTTACATGGTTCAACCTAAAATCTTAAGATTGATAAAATATCAATGTGCAAACATTATAATGCTTGTATAGATCTACAATCAAAATTGCAACCAAAAGGTAATATAGCTCTTAGTGCAATGCACATTGATCTAAATTTTCTTTCATTTTTGGGTTTAATATAAGATAAAGAATTGAACCTATCTTCAATTATATTACACCTTTAATTAAATATCATTCAAATTCAACAGTTTCGATACAGGAAAAACCCAGGCAAACAAATAAACCAATGACCGCTGCAAGAGAGCAAATCAGAACTCAAGCAAGATCTGTTTCTAGCTGGAGTTAAGATCAAATATGGGATTCTAAAATGATTTTCAGCCTATAATTAAGTTTATAAAACTTGTAAGAATTTATGGAATGAAAAATATCTTTTCAAGCAACAAAAAATGCATTAGAAGAGCCAATCTTTAGATGTCCTAGAGAAACAGGTTGCTCATTGAGTGGATGTCCCTCGTTGCTTGTTTCCAATGGGAAAGCAAATTCGAACCCCAGCTTCAAATGTGCATATAATTTGTGGTAAGACAGCCCCACCACAAAAATATTGGCAACAAACAAGCAAAGAACACTGAAGTTGTCAGTTCCAACACCAAATGACAGGTTGTGTGAGCAATAATTTGAATCACATATCACAGGTTATGAGATGCAGCCATAGACTTTCAAAACAATTCTGCCAAATACCTAATTTCGGACATCAGGGAAAAGGGGCCAATGAAGGGATTTACCCTATAAAACAAGGGGAATTTGATTTGCAAGCCACAAACTCATAACAGGTAGCAGTGAACTTGACATTACGAAGACACATCTTACAAAAACATCAACCAAGATAATAAAAAAGCCAATGCATCCCATACTCTTGTCATAATGTAAGCCAAAATCAGGTTTCCACTAATTTCCAATAGATTACCTAGGATAGAATCAGCGTATTCCAATTGTATTTCTACCAAATTTACGCAAGTGTGTTATATTTATTGTCAAATCTGCATATTGCAGAGAAATTTCTACCCTTTTGCATAGTGTTTCCATATGATTGTCCTACATGTTCACATAGTCATTCTGTTTTTTTTCGATTGTTCTTAAAATACTATCATTCAATATTTCAGTAACCCAAAGAGCCCAATAACCAGAACAATGCTGCCAGACAAATTATATGGAAGAAAAGAAAAAATGTAGAGATGCAAGAAGCAGCACAAATATCAATAGTTGAACTCCAAGGTGCCAGAAGCACTGTAATTCAATTTACATTCATGAAGCCCAAACCACAATACAATATAAATAACCACGTATAGAAGAAGTCTATTTGGTGGGGGAAAAAATCAAACTAAGGGACTGAAATGCATTTTACACTAAATAACAACGAGAAAGGAGGAAAGGTTAAAAGCAATTTCAAAGGGAATGGACAAAAAGACATCAAATTGATCATCTAATTGCTGAAGACAGTTGTTTTTCTCTCATAGAGAAATATCAATCTTCCAGGCCAGGAAAAAGAGAGTATAGGAGCCAGGCTAGGTAGGGCATCAGAGAGACAATGAGAGTAGGGGACAGAGCAAGTTTTGGTTTCAGTATTGAAGTTCGATGAAGGAACCCTTGGCAGAAAATTTGGTGCTGGGTTGGTATTGAACTATTTGGAAACCATAACAAGTGAAACAAAAAATACATTTTACCAATTGAAATTGAAAATTAACACAACCATAGCAATGTAAAGGGAATGAAGAAAACTCAAACACCAAATTCTGCTTTAGCAGCACAAAACAGCACGAACCAGAAAAAACAGTGATATTTATCATCTACATCAGCATAAATTCCAGCATAGCAGAAAAGGCCAACAATCCTTCCGCAAAAGCACTGTTCTACATATATTAACTAACTTTTGTAAAGTTAGTAGCATCCATCACAAATCCAACCACAACTTATGGAAGCAGATGAAGTGAAGCAGCAACAAGAGCACAGCAGTCCACATAATTAAATTAAAGATTCATTGCTTGCATTCAGGAAAACACGACAACCATTTAAAGAACTTGTGCCCAAGAAGCTCTCACACACCTGAATCAAACACCCATCAATGTCAAACATGTAGAATAAAGCTCATGCAGGCTAAAGGACAGAATAACAAGCTAAAAACAGTTGTGGAAAGCCATAAAACACAAAATACAACAAGTCCAGTGTATCTTTGGAAGATTTGAAAACTCTTATCTTTCACGAGTGTAGTTATAATTGTTTATCTATAACCCACTTTCCAAAAAAGAAAATGCTATAACAACACTGTCAAATCCATTGAGCTGTGACAAGGCTTCTTGACAATTGAAGAGACACAGCAATTAGTCCAAAAATTAACAAATGCAATTATATACACAAAACAACAGGTTTGATGGAAAAAGGGGGGAGGGGGAGACACAGTAAAATTACATAAAATAAAAGAACCTCACATTGAACAAAATCAATTGAAAGTAATAAATAGCAATAATTACCTTCAGTAATATGGTGGCATACCCTGATACATCCCTCCAGCTCCATGTGGCAATCGAGGCGGCATTGGCATTGACATTGACGATGGCTGCTGGTGCTGAGGCAATGCATAAGACCCGGTATCTGGATATACCCCAGAACCCGAAGCCTGTGGCATCCTATACATTAAAGCCCCTGCGTTATTCAGTCCACCATCATTCAAACCCGCCCCTAAATATGGCGGATGCCTATAAGATCCATTATATCCAGAACCCGTCATTGAAGTATTGATCTGATAGCTATTAGTACTAGCAGGCCCATAATTTTGTGAATTTCCTGTTAGCGGTGGATACGTTAATGGTTGTGATGTTTGTGTAATCGCACCAACCTGACTATTCTTATTAACCTTCCTATTATCAGCAGCAAATTTACAAACAACTTGATGCCCATCAATATTTTTCATAGGATCAGCAATAGCAGCCTTTGCCCCCTCCTCATTCTTGTATATAAGAAATGCGAAACCCTTTGATTTCCCAGTCGATTTATCAAACCCAAGCGGGCCTTCTTCAATCTCACCATACATTGAAAAAAAACCCAACAACCTCTCAGAACTAACCTCAAAAGGCACATTCCCAACATATACTTTCCTTAACGAAACATCAGTAGTACTCGAATTATTCGATGCTAATTGCGTAACAGTAATCCTTCCATCAATTTTTTTACTGGGTTCTCTAATCGAAAGCATAGCAGCGTCTACATGTTTGAATGTAATAAACCCGAAACCTTTCGATTTACCTGTGTTCTTGTCGTGAATAACAATAGCTTCTTCGAGTTCTCCGGACGAAGAAAAGAGAATTCGGAGGGTTTCTGAGGTTGTCTCGGAAGAGAGACCACGAATAAAGAGCTTTCGGAGGGATATGTCGCCGTCGGCTACGGAACGGACAGAGTTAAGGACGTCAGAATGGTGGAGCGTGGCGGATTGGAGGATGTCTAATAGTTGGTCTTTGGTAAATGGTTCGATGATTTTACGGATTTCTTCGGGGGTTAGTGGCGTGATTGGGGATGAGGGAGTGGTGCCGGTGGGGATTGAATTGCCGTTTTCGTCGGCTTTGCGTTTTTTAATGAAGTCCATTGTGTCGATGGCGGCGGAGAAGGAGGAGGATTGGTGGTTTGCGTGGAATAAACCCTAGAAAGGAGGGAGATGCGCTGGACAGAGAATAAAACCGGTCTTGATTTTGTGGAGATTGAAGTTTTTGGGATTTGGGAGACCGTTTAGGGTTTCATGGCCTTGATGTTGTTTTGTTTCAAGTCAATGCTTGATGATCCTGAATGAGTTCTAATTGGGCTGGGCTATTATTGGAGGCTTGGGCTGGTATTTTGATCTGGGCTAGGATTGATTGCCCAGTGCAGATACTTGTTGAAGACTGCAGCAGCTTGAAATTTGCTCACATAAGCTTATGATTAGTAGCCATGAAGCCATGGAGAGCAAAAATTGATCTTCTAGTTTTGGCAACTGGAAGGCTATAAAAATAGGAAAAATAGTTCGTGCAAGAATTGAAATTGATATTCTTGGAAAGAATGGGAATGAGACCCCATCTGGAGACTGCAGTTTTTTTTAGTTCCGCCATGTACAATTATCATCAGCTACACTGCACACAAAAGCATTTATGTGGTAATTAAGGGTCACAATCCCTTGATCTGTTTTCAATAATCAACAAAAATGAGAACTGGGATCTTAAGAGCCGCCTGGAAATTGCTAAAGGGCCTGTAAAATCTTTAGCAGGGCAGGCTTTTAGAACTTGTGCTGATAACCAAGGACTTGAGCATGGAAGAGTGCCCTGAAGTAGCATTGGCTCGCCGAGTTATCAACTCCATATTCTTATGTAAACTTTGCTTCACCAAATCCTTCATCAATTTCTTTCCTTCTTGAGCTTCCCTATGATTTACAGGTGACCCTATTGCGATCCTTGCTGTTTGAGGCCCAGAATGTGGCCCCATCCTTGTTTGCCTCTCATCTTTGAACCATTGCAATAGTTTTAGTGCTCTCTTTTGAGCTAGAGGACTCCCCAGTAACGCCAATTCAAGAAGTGCAGGGACAATGCCAGATTTAGCCATTTTTTCGCGTTGAGCTGAGCTTTGATGAGCTAGAATCATCAAAATATAAGCTGATAATTCCTGACATTTTGGTTTATCCTCCCATGTCATTATCTCTATCAAGCTCTCTGGCACAAGTGAACTATTTTCCATTGCTTTCTTCCCCATTAAGGTCACCACTAAATGCCCTAGTGTTGCAAGGGCTTTCTCGGAGAGTGCTTTTACTGATATTAACCTCAAGAGAGTTTGAACTACCCCATTAGAGAGCAAAGCTCCTGTATTATCCAACACAGCCGACAGGTTGTATAGAGTACCCAAACACGACTCCTTGGTTTCACAGCTTGAGCCTGACTCGAGAATTCCAATCAGAAACGGCAAAACTTCTGATGAAGCAAGAGGAAATTGGGTATGATTTGCCAGGGAAGATAATGACAGGATCAATTCTGCAAATTCATGTCTTGTTGGTTCTTCTAAAACATCTATGTTAACTGGTAGTTTTGAGAAAATCCCTGCTTCTACCATGAGAGCCTTGTTCCTGAAGAGTGAAAAAAAACAAAAAACAAAAATACATTAATTAAAATAAGAACAGCACACTAATCTAGTTGCAGCTAATAAAACAAAAGGTGTATCATTATTGTTCTAGGGTTAGTAAGACAGTAGCATTTTTAAAGGTCTCCCCATCAAAGATGAGCATCAGGCACACCAAACGAACCAACGAACAGACTTGTTTTATTAAACAAATTGCTGTCTTTCTAAAAAAAGTCAAAAGGGATTCTTGGATTTAGATCTAAGTTGAAAGATGGAAGTCAAAAGATGAATTTGTTTATCGTTCAGGGATCACAGGGAATCTGATGATCACCTGCAATAATTCTCATGAGCTGTAATTAGTTTCTATTTAAAGACAACATTGTCGATTCAATAACATCATTGCCTCCTTCTATGCTTCCCAATAGAGCGTGTAACAAGCGCACTTCGTGGCCTCCCAATTGATCCCAATTAATTATTGAATATTTTGATTCTCAAAGTTTTTTTTTTGTTTTTTGTACAGGATGTAATAAGATTGAGAAATGAGTTCGTAGAAAATAAGAAACATATGTGAAACCATCGTTAGTAAATTTGATATGGCCCTCCTATATGAAATAACTGGGAGTCCTGCCAAAAAAGAAAAAAAAAACAAATCTAGATGGTACCGAAGTCCCGACTCCATTTTCTCAAACTCGGTTGAAAAAACATCCAAATCCATAAGCTCTTTTGTACAGACTTTGGTTTTTTCTTCTTAACATTACAATACAATAATAGATTTTGACATGGATGGTCAGTCACAGACCCACAATGGCTTTAAAGCAGTTGGCTGATCAAATTAAAGTGCTAGTGGGATTTGACCCTTCGATACACGCCAAATAGTTTTATAGACCTTGGTGTATGTAGCACCCGAGCTGATGTTAGGTTTAGGCAAATTCTACAATGCCAAGGCCTGCCGGAGGCTGTCTTTTGCGTTTATTTATCAAAACAGGTACAGAATTTCTTAAGGAAAATTGCTCAATTGAATGTCTAACGGGGAGTGATTCTGGACTCTAGTTGAATTTCATTAGTAGTTAAGCCATGAATAAATAAGAATATAGGATCATTATTGTCCCTAACATCTAATTCGCACGAAAGCAATGCCTTTACCGATGGTGTAATAGTACTGTAATTTACTGTGCATAATGTAGTCCAAGAAAAGATGAAGAAAAAACGAAAATCAAATTATATTAAATTAGGAAAAGAAGAAGAAGAGGGACTTACGTGTAAGTTCCATTAGCAAGCTCAATCAAGGCCTTAATAGCCACTCTCCGACGGCCAGCTAGTTCCGAAGCCACCATCCCCACCAAGGCAGGAATAACACCAAGCTCAGCCATCATCTTTCTCATCTTAACATCTTCTCTAGCTAATCTTTCAATCTCAATAGCTGCCATCTCCTTCTCTTCCAAGCCTCCAAAGTGAAGTCTCTTCACTGATCTTTGTAGCACCACAGAATCATCATCATCATCATCACCACTTCGTTTATCCGCAGTGGTTACTTGCTCTTCTTTACTGACCATAGCTTTATTTCTTGATTTAATATTCCTCTGTATCGTTTTGGTTTGCAAGAACCGCCTGACACGAGCAAAGAATCGGAGTTTCATGTGAGAAAGTGCCCAGATAGAGGGGGAAGGAGTTGTTTCAGGCATGTTTGGTCCTAGCGTTTGAGACATGAAGGAAATAATCAAGATCTTGTTTTTGCGTTTGTTTTGCAACTCTTCTTTTTCTATAAAACCATCTACGAGACTTGACCTTTGAGAGAGTGAAAGGGAGAGTATATATATATGGGGCAGAACTGTCTGATAAGAGGGAAGATGAGAGAGAATCTGGAAGGGAAAATTACAGGAGGAGCAGAGAGCACATGCAGAGGGAACAGTGTTGTCTCTTTAACTCTCAAACCATAAGGCACGATATCAAGATCGCTAGCTTGCATACCCATAAATTACTAATACATGCCATCTGACGAGGGAGGGATTGATTAGCGATACGTATGTATTTAACACCATTAGTAGTAGGATACAGAATCGGGGTATTTGGTGGATTGTGATTTTGTCACCTAACCCATCTTGGCGAAGCTTCCTTGAGGTACAATTTATCGGACGGCTAAGACTACTTGTTGACTCTTTGTATTGAACTTTGCACTATGATCAGTAATGTGTTCCTTAAAGGATGGTAAAAGTGTAGCTAACTTTTAAATAAATCTCTGAATCTATGTAAGCTAAATTAATGGCATGTGGTTTCAAGCAGCATTAGCCTTGGTGCTCGCTGATAATGGCGCTGTTATCAAGCCGTGGTGTTTGCTCTTTAACACCTGTCATCCATGCAGTGAAATGGGGCTGTTAGTTTATTAGATTTTCAGGAGAAAATCTTCTTTTTCAGATAAAAAAAGATCTGCTTCCATGCTGTGATAGTATTTTCTCCGAGAAATTGGGTGGATGAACATTCATGAAATCCAATTTCAAGCGATCCAGCAAAAAGAAAAAAACTTAGCAGTGGATTTCCTTGTTCTATCCCAGTATTCTTCTGTTAAATTAATCTTATAATTAAATACAACGTGTCCTAGAGATTTGTGGCTGGAACAAAGGAAAACCAGCCAACATGTAGGATTTTCTTGTCTAGTCAGTGAGGACAGTGTGGCAACCTGCCTGTATATCCTTTGTTTCTAAAACATTGTGGCAGCAGAAATATTAGGTTTTCCAGTAGATCAAGGCTTCGACATTTTATTGTAATGTCTCGAAATGCTAGCTCGATGATCGTGTTCAGAAATGACAAGATGACTGGGTTTGATCTGTTGCACAGCTATTCACATGGCATGATTCATGGCCAATAATTTATGAGCAGAGTATTTTTTCCCCCCTTTTCCTTGCCTGTATTCAGTTTCTTATAAATGTAGTCAGTACCACTGTATTGATTTTGATTCTTCTTAAGTGAAAAAGAATTGTAAATGTCTACTAAGAAATGTCTACTAAGAAGTCCGTAACTCAGCTGGACAGATACTAGATTTATTTATTAGAGATCATCAGTTTAAATTTCACAAACTTTAAAGTTACTTGAGGGTTACATGGTCGTTAACTTCAAGGCCCATGAGATTAGTCGAGATATACACAAGCTGACCCAAACTTCCACATTAATATAAATTTTTTTGTAAATGTCAACCCTTCAGCTCCTCTTATGAATTAAAAATTGGAAGTTGCGATATCAGAAGAAAAACTTCATTGGTTCCCTATGTTTTTGAGATTTCAAAATTGGAGTATGGAAGAATCGATTGTAGCGATGAAAAGCATGAATTTGAAGCGTAAATGAGACGGAGATTAACTGTGAAAGACATCTACTTACCTTAATTTAGGCGTCAAACTAAATTCAGGTCTTCCACTTTCCTCGTTGTGATGACGGGCACTGATCATTCTGTAACGCGCTATGCTACGGTTAATTTTAAAAAACATTAATATAAAAAATATATATTAAGTACTGCTAGTATAATTTAAAAAAAGCAATAAAAAACTCTTGAATCATGTTTCTGAATTGATTCAATACGCAAATTTTATTTAATTATATTATGATAAATAGTTAACCATTGTAAGTCAAACTAATAAAAAAAATTGATAACAATGGAATGCAAATAAAAAATAGGTTATAAGATCTAGATAAATTTATAAAAACTCGTAACTTAAATTATGAAATCAAGATAAATTTATTGAAAGTAAATAAAAAAATTACAAAGTCTCACTCCAAACAAATCTAATGTTGAAGGTTGAAATCGAGAAAAACAAACTAAATTCATGAGAGTTATATATAATCCAACAAAAAAACAAAATTGAAAAAAAATATGAATCACAATTCTCAAAACAACATAATATTGAAAGATTAAATTGAAAAAAATCAAAATAAAAAAATTTTAAAAATTGATTGTTGAAGGATGAAATTGAAAAAAAAACACAACATTATTTTAGTGAATATTATTTTTTGAGTGTGACTACAATGATTTAGCCATTAAAAAACAAAACATTTTAGTTTTTTACTAGCTATTCGCCCCGCGCTCTACCGCAGGTTGAATGTTTTTTTTTCCAACAAAAAAATTGAGCATACAGGTTTTTTGATAGAAAATATTAAATGTAAATCGAAAAGCATATGCATGCATCTAGTTAAATAAAACAAGAATCATATGTGTCAATACATGAAAAAAAAAGTCACAAACGATAACTAAATATATAGCTGAAAAAGTTGAAAGACGAATGTAAATCAAGATAATTGATCAAGTAATATGAGTTATTTACTTGATTGTATTTAATGACTCCATTTATTAAAATTAATTTTATTTATTTAATCAAATAATAGTAGAAACAGACACACATATAAAATTGATTGAATAAAATCAAAAGGAAAAAATTATTTTGCAAAGTTGCACTTATTAGAAATACTATTCAAAAATAAGTATTTTTTTAAATAAATTTAAATTATATATAAAAAAATTATAGCTAAATTAGAATAATCTATTTTAAAATTAAATACATACAAAATAAACAATCACTATTTAAAAAAAGACTAAATACAAAAAAAAAAATAGTAAAGAAAGGATATTGATATAAATATAAATTAAAAAAAAACTATTTAAAAAAATATAAACAAAGCATGATTTAGTTTTCAAAAGAAAGAGACCAAGCACTACAACACTTGACCTATTTAGAAAGGACCTGTGCGTTGGCCCTATTTTTTACAAATAAAATTTAAGTTGACGATTTATCATCCACCCTATTATTTCTACACGACATGTCATTTGGTTTTCTCTATATTTCAGCTATTATGGTGGTCGGAAAAACGGTGTCTATGTTTTTTAACCAAAAAACTCATTTTCAACCCAAAACACATAGAAAAGAGCTTAAACACCTTGACAAACTCATAAATGGAATTTAAAAAACAATTAAAACCACACATAAACTTGAAATCAACCCGAAACCAAAAATCTTCTCCAACTTAGATATGGTTTTTTAGGTAATTTCAAAGTGAAAAAACACCTAATTGAAACTTTCATCACCAAATAAAATCTGTTGACACCAAGATCGACTATTTTAGTGGTTGTAATTGGTGTCAGTATTGATTTTCTCTTTCTATCATTGAAATTTAACAATTTCTCTCTCATCTTTTAAACCAGGGACTAAGAAAATAACAAAAATAAACTTTTGTATCAATATTGATTTTTTGAAATTTAAAAGGACTTAAATTGTATAAATTATATTATTTTTAAAGATGGAGGACCTAAGTATATTTGTCTCTAAGAATCTAGAATGCCAACTATTTTTTTAGCCTTTTTCATTGAGGTCACTTTTCTTTCAATTCCACCTTTGCTTAAGAAATCAAAATCAATTGAGCTTCAATTAGGATCAAATTTTTCAAAATAAAACTTTGAGGATCAAAATAAATTAATAAAAATAAACAATGAGTCCATACTAACTTATGAGTATGTGAACAATGTTTATCTACAGTAAAAATATCACACCTTTTAATGTTTTCTATAACTAGCTATTTGACTCGTGATCCACTACGAGTCATATACTTTTTCTCTGAGAAAAATGGATATGCATGCTTTTTTTGACATAAAACAATTCTAGGTATAAATAAAAAAAACTTACGCAAATATCTAATTACATAAATTGATAACTATATCTGTAAATAAATAAAAAGTCATGAATGATAACTAAAAATGAAAAGAAAAAAATGAAAAGATATATGTAGGTCAAGATATTTAATCCCGCAACATGGTACAATATTTATCCAGATATATTTACTAAATTTGTTTAATAAAAATATTTTTTTATTAAATCAAATGATAACAAAATTAAATACATGCATGAAATTGTTTGAATAAAATAAAATAAAAAATATTATGCAAGGTTTTCCATATTAGAAATATTTATTAAAAATAAATATTTTTTATTTTTAAAAATAAAGTTCTTCCATATAAAACATAGAAAAATTATAGAAGAATAAGAATAATATCTTCAAAACTTAAATACATACAAACAATTTTAAAAAGAAATTTAATTAAAAAATGTTAAATAAAAAATAAAAAAAATATCATAGAGGAGAGATATTAATTGAAACATAAATTAAAAAAGTAATTTTAAAAAAGACATTCAAAAAGCATCAATTAAATTAAAAACCAAAATTAGAATAAAAAATAAGAAAAAAATAATGTCGAATTATGAAATTAGAAAAGAAAATGAGATAAAAAAGGATATCGAGCAGCGTTAATATTTCAAACCCGTGACCCAAGTCACTAAAAGAATGAGGGTGAAAATACAAATAAAAACATAATTGTGAGGGAAACAAAAAACTTTTAATTGGAAGGTTAAATAGAAAAGAAAATTAACTTTACAAAAAATTAAAAAAAACCAAAATAATAAGAATCAAATTTTTAAAAAACAATACACTATAAAATTTAATTGAAAGACGAAATCGAAAACTAATAAAACTTTAACAAAAGAGCCAAGAAAAAAATTAAAAAATAAAAGAATAAGGAGTGAAATTAAAACACAAAAAATAAAGAGGATCAATGTGTACTTTTTAGGGGGAGACAGAAAAGAGAAAAACAATCACCAATGACAAACTACCCGTGCACCGCACAAGGAGGAAGAGGACTCAATAATGCTTCCAACAACATGACAAAATGGCAAGTTGGGCAATTAGCACTGCATGTGCCGCCCATTGGACACGAGCACATCTCACACACCAACAACCTTTTGAATTAAAACAATAATTAATCAAGTTAAAAAGACTAAAATTCCCTAAATGGGTTTGGAATTAACAACAAAGCTTGTATAAAAGGAAGAAAATACCCTTAGGTGTATGTCCTAATTTTTTCTGATTATAAAAACAAAAATATATTTTTATTGTTTTAAAAAAATGAAATGAAATAAAGGGGCAAAACAATCATTTTACTATTATAAAAAAGTTAAAATTACACACATACTCAACTTAATGAAACTTGAAAAAAACTTCACTGAATCTGAATTTTTTTCATGACTAATAGTTATAGGGTATTTTCCTACAAGAAAAAAACTCTCTAATACCATAATTATTTTATAATTTTTAGGTAACGATAATATAAAGATAAGAAGTAGAGAAAGAATAAGATTTTTTTAAGCTAAAACTTGGTATTTTATATCCAAAAAAATATGAAAAAATCTAGATGAAATCTTTCAAGTCTTCAAGATGACAACCATATTCCTTTTGTTATATCTCTATATAAAGTTATAATAAACTCATAGCTTGTTGTAATAAAAGAAATTATAAAGAGAAAGAAAGAGGAGGGAGAGAACTCGGTTGCGCCAAGCCCTATCAAATATATATATATATAAACATAAACACACACACACTAGCCAAACAACAAACAATATTGTATTATTTAAACATAAATTCATCATATACATGCATGTGTAGACAATGGTTAGCACCATAAACACAAAACAATATGTAGATGCAGACAAGGTTTAGTATTAAAATTGTAGCCGTGCCTTCCTTGCTAATTAGTCAACTATCTACTCAGCGAAAACGTCTATTAGTGCGCCGCTAATCACCAAAATTGACCTCTCCCTTTCTATCTTCTTCCCCTTAAAACTCTTGGTGGACTTTGCATTAATAATGGAGCTTCGTGGCATTTCCAACAAGGATTCCACTATAAACTTTATCCATTTGTCGAGCCCTAGGTTTTCCTACATGTGGAACAGGCACCATGGCTAGCATGGTTTGTGGTTGACGGAATTGGGAGTACGCAAACACATGGGTGCCATAAAATGATGTGTGACGACACCATCGATCAAGTAGTTAGCTTACACATGGGGAAATATAGGCACTACAAGCTCTAGATTTTTGCTCTCGAAACTTGAAAGAAAGACCTAGGCGCCATTTGTACATAGAATGAATCGGTTCTATTCAATTTGCGTTATCTTGTTTGATTTCTTCTCTATAACTTCAGTTTATGGATTCTATGAAATTAGGCAAGTAGAAAGATTATGGCTCAAAACTAGGTGTAGTAGTGACACCTATCTTGTTTACCCTTACAAGGGTTCCTTGCCCTAGAAAATACTTGAAAAATTTCAGGATGTCATGGATCTTAATCGATACACACGTCTTTTGCCACATGCTTGATATATAATACGGTCTCCAATTCCTTTTCTGATATATTCGAAGGCAATAATCATAGAATCCCAACATGTTTCCTGTTTTTGGTGCCAACGCAGAACCCTCACATCTTTTCATCGGCAATGAGGCCTATGACATCAATGGAAGTGGAAAAGGTGCAAGATAAATTCCCAACGAGCAAAATTTCATGTACTGCCACGTTGCTCGATCGCAGGCGAAGAACAAGGTCTTAACACTTGAGGTATGCAAAATGGAACTCGCAATGGGCACTCCACTAATTTTGTACGCTAAGAAGATAGAGAGAGAGCTTGAACAAGTCAGATCTCAGAGGAGATAAAAGGGAATAATGCCCACAATCAACAACTGCATTACCAGAAAGATAGAGAAAAGTTCATTGGATGATTATATCATCCCCAACATTATTGCACCTAGCATTTTGTAGACTTTATGTGCCGAAAAGCGTAAAAGCAGTAGCTCTAGACTTTGATGAGACTTGAAGAAAAATAAAATATATGGTCCCTTTCTAGGCAATTGGCTCTGTTTGCTTTTCTGCTTTGTGTGCTGAAACCTGAAGCTTCTCCTAATGTTCTGATACCAAGCTTTTTAGTCTTTGAGCTAAAACGAAGCTAAATTTGTGATTTGACTTCAACTTTCCAATGTTTGAAGTCATTGAACAAGAGTTGGAGAGCTTTTCCCATTTATGGCATTTAGGCTGCCTTGCCATGGCCATCATTATTATTATTATTATTATTATTATTATTATTATTATTAGTATTATTATTAAAACATAATCTAAATGGTGTGGGGGAATTACTGTTCCCCCACACACATTTCATTATAGATTACAACAGTAATCCACAGTGATTCTTTCCCTCTTTTTTTGTGTAACTTTTTCCTTTTTTTTTTGTTTTTTTTTCAAAATTACTTTTTTTTTTCAACTTTCCTAATTTTTCTTTTTTTTTCTTTTGTTTTTTCCATAATTATTTTTGTTGATTTTACTTTTTAAATATTGACCTGGTTAAAATTTTTACTTTGTAATTTTTTCTTGAAAATACTGTGGATTGCTTTGATGTTTTTCCACATAGTTTTTCTATTTTATTTCTTTATTTTTCAAAATTATATATATATATATATATATATATATATATATATATATATATATATATTTTAATATGGATTTGATTGAAAATTTAGTTTTGTAATTTTTTTTCTTTAAGACATTGTTTATTGCTACAATGTTTCTCCGCATGGTTTTTCTTAATGATTTTCTCTGAAATTATCTTTTTTTATTTTATTTTTTAATATTGAGCTGGTTAAAAATTACAGTTACAATATGTGAGGAAAACACTTTAACTTTCCTTGAAAATTACTGCTGGTTGCTACAGTGTTTTTTCCCACATGGTTTTTTTTTTCTGTTTTCGTTATGTTTTTCCCTAAAATTATCTTTGTCAATTTTATTTTTTAAATATTAAGCTGGTTAAGAATTGTAATTACAAGTAAATACAAGTTTTTCCTCAAAAAACACTATGGATTGATATAGTTTTTCCTCACATGGTTTTTTTCCAGTTTCTTTTGTGTTTTCTTTTTTTATAATATTTTTTTCCAAAATCATTTTCATCGATTTTATTTTTTTAAATATTGAGTTGGTTAAAATTTAACTTTGTAATAAAGCTTAATCATGTGGGGAAAGTATTGTAGCTTTGCTCATAAAATATTGTGGATTGCTACAGTGCCTCTCCGCATAGTTTTTTGCTGTTATAATTTTTTTCAAATTATCTTTTTCAATTTTATTTTTTTAATTTTGAGTTGTTTGTGAATTACAATTACAAGTCATTACAAATAAGGCTAAATCATGTGGGGAAGCACTGTAGCTTTCATCACAAAACACTGTGAATTGCTACAGTGTTTTCAACATGATTTTTTTCCTCTTTTTAGTGTTGGTTTTGTTATTTTTTTTGTTAAATTATCTCTGTTGATTTTTTTTTAATATTGAGTCGATTAAGAATTTAGCTTTATTATTTTTTTTAAAACACTGTGAATTGTTGCAATGTTTTCTCATGTGATTTTTTTATAATTTTTTTCAAAATTATATTTGTCATTTTTTTTTAATATTGAGTTGGTTAAGAATTATAATTACAATAAAGCTAAATCATATGAGGAAAGCGTTGTAGTTTTTCTCACAAAACACTGTGGATTGCTATAATATTTCTCTAAATAGTTTTTTAGTTTATTTTATTGGGAAAAACGCTATAGTTTTCCTCACAAAACATTGTCAATTGCTGCAATATTTTTTCTCATGGGTTTTTTTCCTTCCAAAATTATCTTTATTGATTTTTTTTAATATTAAGTTGGTAGAGAATTTAGCTTTGTTTTTTTTTTTTGCTTTTTATTAACTGAAAAGCTAAATCATGTGGCGAAAGCACTGTATCTTTCCTCACAAAACATTGTAGATTGCTACAAATTATTTTGTTCAGTCTCTAAGTTTTTAATCACTAACACAACTTTTTTTTCTCTTCATGAAATATTTGCTCCATCATATCTTTAATTTTTATTACTTATCTAGCGTTGGTTCACAATTATAACACCATCAAGTGCATTTGTTTTATAAGCCCGCGGCAGCGCGCGGGCAAGTCATCTCGTACATAAAGCTAAAACATGAGGCGTTTTAACTATTTACAAAAATACTGTTTACTCTCTTGTATTTTACTATACATTACAATAATGTAGTTTTTGAAAATTTTAATTTGATTCTCAATTTTTTTTCCACAATTGAGCCATTTTGAAACCAAATTAGAGTCCAATTACGTGTTGTTTTTGTAAAAGAGGGTTGAATTAAAAGAAAAAGGACTGATGTGAAAAAAACGAGTAATATAGGTAGCGGATTGAAAATTTTGGTCAAAAATTCATTTGAGTCCCCTATCTTTTTTAGCTATTAGGTGACCGGTACCTTGAATTTTACAAAATTTAATTTTGATACCAAACTTCATTTTACTCATTTTCAAGTTTTTGTTTTTGGTTGGAGGAAAGAGATGATGTCGTCACATTCCAGCTTTGAGAGAGAAAATGTCTATTGGTGAGGAATCCAACCACTAATACAATCTTTTTATGTCAAATGATTCCATATGATGAGATGAGTTAATATTACATGTTTTTTTTCCTTACCTTTAAACACCTTAAAAAATTAGATATGAGCCCAGAAATGTTTTTGTTTCGGATGGATTTCGGGTTTTAGGATGGGTTTGTTTACGTTTTTCGTGGTTATAGATTGATTTAATAAGGTTTCCTAGGTGTTTTAGGTCAGAAATAGGTTGAAAATGAGTTTTTGAATAAAAAAACAAAGGACCCCGTTTTTCCAGCCATCACAATGGTCGGATTCTGGGGATGAATAGACAACGCATCATTCCGACCTTCACAAGTTATCATCTTGAAGTTTTGTTAAAAAATAAGCCATGTTTTTACCAGTTTTTAAGATTGCATTTTAATTTTTGAAATCAATCAATTTAATTCGAGCCAGCTCCCGTACGATTTAATTTGAAACTGGAATTAGATAAAAAGTTATGTTACAAGATTTCAAAATTAACCCATTAAACCAAGTTTAATAACACAAATAAATTTTTTTTTGTATTCTTAATATTTTTTAATATTTTAAAAAATTTATCTGACCTTCAATGTAATATGAACAAACAATGTCTGGTCCAATTTCTTTATGGATAGCACTTGAGATCACTCATACCTATCTTCGTGCTCCTAATAAAGAATTTTAGGCTATGTTTCCTCAAAGCTGGCCAAAGCTTAATGGTTAATTGGGTGATAGATTTTATTTATAATTTTTTTCAAAACCGGCTGTCTTTTCTAGAGATTCTAAACAATATATATATATATATATATGGTACAGAAAACATAAAGTGACAATTTCCAAATTCCAATGTAACAAGTTGAAAAAGATAGTAATATAATCATGGTTTCATTTTTAATTAGTTGAAAGTTGCCAAACTGCTGTACCTTTAAGGGCTGCTTTCCTTTCTTCTTCATTGACTGATTATGTTGCTTTAGATTATTTTACCAAGATATTTGACTGGCGTGAAGCACAAAATATGGTATGATTTGTTTTTAAATGTTTAATTTTAGAAATATATTAAAATAATATATATTTTTTATTTTTTAAAATTTATTTTTAACAAATAAAGTAATTTATTTATTAATTATGTTTGTTTTTTAGTTTAAAAGGCGTTTTTAAAAAAATTTGAATTTATTTTATTTTTTTTTGCTTTAAATTAATATTTTTTGGTGTTTTTAGATCATTTTGATGCGCTGATATCAAAAATAATTTTTAAAAAATAAAAATAAATAAAAAACAATAACAATTATATTTCCAAACACGTATTAATTACAATCTCAAACATCAATCTAATGGATTCTTGGTGGAGTCTTTTTATGGTATCACTAAATTGAATATTCAAATTCCAGAGGTAGGGAGTAACAGAGAAAGAAAAGTGGGTAGTAAATATATTGGGAAAGTAGTGGGTAGTAATCGTGAGTCATGATCAACGACTTGGTTCGAAGGTGGCTAGACTTGGACATTCTTCAATTCTAATAAAATCATATTAAAAAGACAAAAAGCACTATCATGCTGATGCACCAGCCGGGAATCGAACCCGGGTCTGTACCGTGGCAGGGTACTATTCTACCACTAGACCACTGGTGCTGGGTTGATTGAAGCCGATGAATATATCAATAATAACAGTGACACACTCCTTTTTATTCCCTCATCGACTTTATTGCTTTCTTTTTTGTTATCTAAAATGGTACTCAATATTCATGCCGATCTACATGTTTGTTCATTTGATTCCTCTTGAGAGCTGTCATTTTGAATTTCATAGTATAATTTGACTTCTTTTGGGTGTAACTAGCCAATTACCTGTACTATGTTACATGTTACAGGTAAGATTTTAAATTAATTTTTAATATAAGATAAAAATGTGAAGACATTGTGAATGTTTAATGAAATAAAATGAAAATTACATGACACAATAAATTGTAAAAAGAGTACCTATCGTTAGTCAAAAATTAAAGTGAGAATTGAAAAATAAATTCATATAAAGGTATTAATTTGATCTTATAATATATGTTATTTTTATAATTTTTCTTTTATTTAGTTATATGGCAATAAAAATAGATTCTCATCATCTTCAATAGAAAAACTATAATTGTTATTATAAATTCTCTATTTTATTAATATATTTTTTAACAAAAAATATATTTTGCATAGAAACTATAAGCAATTGAAATCAATATCCAAAAATATTCTAACAATTTTAAATAATTATAACAAAGACATATCTTTAATCAAAACCTGTTTTTCTTTATATATATATATATATATATATATATATATATATATATATATATATATATATATAAGTTTTTGTTGAAAAAACAAAACTTCAAATATTTTTTTTTCAAAATAAAAAGAATATATATAATTACTATGCTAATTAAGTCCATTATGCTCATTAGTCAAACTGCATTATGCTTATTAGTCAACAAAAACTTAAAAAACAATTTTTTAAAAAAAATTGTTATCTGCATTTAAAAAACTATGCTTATTAAGTCCATATATAATTATTAAAAACAAATATTGATATAACCATAAAAGACAATATTATTTTAAAATAATGGCATAATTAGATAATTATTTGAAAATCATTTAAAAAAATATATTTAAGAATAATTCAAATACAAAGAAAAAAATAACGAGATCCGGTCATGCATAGGGTTGAATGCATGCTGAGCTCACATAAAAACCTAGACATGTGTCTAGGCCTGAAAAACTAGATGTGAGGACTTGAGTTTTTTTTTTTTTTTTATAAAGTTATCCGTCTCAATTTTTTATTTTTTTAATTTTGGTAGAAGACGCATCATTCTTCTATTATCTTTTTCAATTCTTCAAGAAATTTCAAGGATTGAAAAATGAAGGTTTAAATTTTTTACCTCTAAAACTTGTATTCCAATTTTTTTGCCAAAAATATGAAAAAACATCTTATATACCTCTAAAACCCCATTTATAATATAAAAATTCATTCTAAACAACCTAAAAACTTAAAATAATCAAATCAAATAAAAAAAAACTTATCAAGATTTAATCTATTCTTTTTTGGTATCATTGAAGGTGGAAACCAACAAGAATTCCTCTCTAAAAAATGAATTTATAGATAATAAAATTAAAGTTATTCTGTTCTAAATTTTTTTGATGATTTATTTATTATTTTTTAAAATCAAGGGGCTGAAACATAAAACAAATAAAGTTTGAAATTTAAATGAAAAATCTAAAAACAAAAAAGACCAAAAAAAAATATAACATCTAAAGATTAAATTTACACACCTCTTGAACAATAAACACGTGAATAAGGCTGTTAATTTTTTTTTATCAATATCAATTTTAATTTTTATTCTTTTAATTTTAAATTTTACAATCATTAAAAATTATCTCATGTAAAATCAACATGCCATTCAATCTTGAAATAATTTTTGACATGCACATGATAATATGCAATATTGGAAAGAATAAAAAAAATTTAGGATAACAATATAAGAAGTTTTAAGTACCAAATTGAAAGAAACCAAAGTTGAATGACCAAAATGAAACAAAATAAAATTTGAGGGATAAAAAACAAAAATTTACATGATGAATAGTGCTATGAATTGTCTATTTGTTAATGTTAATTCTTCAAATTTTGTTCTTAAAAAGTATTAGTTCAACGAGTATTGGCTATAGCAAATTCTCAAATCAATTTTCCCCATTCATCAATATAATGAATTTCATCCAAATTTTATATCTTTTCTGTAAAAACCACCCCCTTTTTTTGGGAACTTAATATTTTTTGTTAGAAAAATGAAAGAGCAATTAGAATCAATTAAGATTATTCTTTGAATACTTAGCAAATTCAATTGAGATTTGTTTTTTTAAGTGTTTTTTTATTTGAAAATATATGGAAATAATATTTTTTTTAATTTTTAAAATTTATTTCTAATATCACTAAAAACAAATTAATTTAAAGTAAAAAAAAATGAAATTTTTGCAAAAACATTTTCCAATCGACAAACAAATGGGGACTAAAAGAAATCTTTCCAAGAAATCAATTGAGAAGTGAATTTAATTTAAGTTTAGTAAAAAATGAAAAGGAAATCAAGTTTTTGCTAAGAACATCGTGGGTTGGGGAAAAAAAATCATAATAGAAAAAATTAAAAAGCTCAGACCTTTAAAGGAAAATGATTGAATAATTCTATTTGTCTTGAATGACGGACCCCCCCCCCCCCAAAAAAAATAAATAAATAAATAAATAAATAAATAAATAAATAAATAAAAATAAAAAATTAGATGCCAAGCTTTCTATGAAAGCCATTGATAAAATCTGCCCATCAACAATTGATATCATCCGAAAACTCAACGAGTACAAATATATCTTGAACAAATAACATTATTCATAATAATACAAGGTTTAAAGCACACCGTAAATTAAGTTTTGTTTTTCTTCGAGCTTAAATTTATGATTTGTTCATCAGGCCAACTGGGGTTACTACTGGTTAGATTTTCCTTTGTACATTACGAGGAGGATTGGAATTATAAGAATCACAGAGCTACCAGCAGTCACATCTTCAACTTCAACCTGCTGGGCTCAAATACTTCAAATCTTGACTCAGCTCAAGACAACAGTTGGAAAAAGAATGATGCTGCTTTGATTTCATTCTGTACAAATGATAGGAGAACAGTTAGAAAATGCGTAAAGAAGATTATATTTCAACACAATCATCATCATCATCATTGTAGTCATCTGTCTCGTCATCCCAGTCAATTTAAAAGAGTTAGCCGACTTCGATATTCTGTGAGCCAGTGAGATCCTCCAGATAAGTAGGATGGTTAATTGCTTGAAGCACGAACTCAATTCATCTTTTCCTATATTCTGATACAACCTGAAAATATCATTTGGACGTGAGATAGATTGCAGTTATAATGGAAAGTAGACAAAGAACCAGAAAACAAGAACAACAAATGAGGAAAATGTCGGCCACTTAAAAAGAGTTGTTGCAACTGTCATCCTAAAATAATCGGTGTTTGACACAAGGTATAGATGCATGCATGCTATCTTTCTTACAGCTCCTAAAAGAAACTCTGCAATTCAGTCTCAATAACACAATGTCTCTATAAAAAGACTAAGAAAGGTTATACAGCTGCACATAAACATGAACTATTAGGGGGTTCAAGGCTCAGAAAACCTAAATGAAGAGAAGATAACTAAAGGGAATTTCAGAAGAATAAAAAAGTAAACATAAGGAATTCAATGAAAAAAAATGAAATGAAATGGTCAAAAGTGTATCAAACAGAAGCAAGAAGAAAATTTAAGTGAAGGAACTAGGCATCCGGCTAAACCCTATTCCTAGATTCCTAATTGTTTACGCTACCTCCAATAGAGAAGTATATCTTCTAATTTACCCACTGAACTGCCACATGTATGGACACTAGAAGTAAGATTGTATTATCTATAGTCTATCAGCAAAAACTTACAGTGCTACAACAAGCAGTGCAACTATTAGAGGAATGTCCTACAAGCGTCATCTGGGAAAAATGAAAGAGGGAACCCCGAATCTGGTGGGGCAAAATACCAAGAGGTAGTTCACTGCTGCTAGTCGAGTTTGCAATATCTGACATCCTACCCATATATGAAAGGAAAAGAAATGAATTTTCTTAATGAGCTCTCAACATGAGGAGTCCAAACATAGAAAATCTTTGTAGTCTATGAACTTCATTGACATAGTTTTCAGACTTACCCATCAGGATGATGCAAGACATTGAAAAAAAGTTCTGCAGCAAGAGATGAAGCAATAGGAGCAAGCCCTGGACATGTGACAGTGCACTGCTAGTCTAAAGTTCGGTTGGCAGTTGACTGCAGAAAGAGTACATCAATTAATCCCGAGCTTAATATGTACAAAACTTCCATCGCATTCTAGTAAATTACATCAGTTCGTGCAACCACATCATTGCAGAAGTAGCAGCCCAATCTCTTAACTCCTCTATCAGTTAGAGCAAGGTTGTCCAAATCAGCAGATAAATTGTTTGCAGCTTCAGCTTTTAAGTCACGAGCAAAGCTAAAAGGACCAGGGCCATGCCGCATTACCAAGAAGCTATCAAACCCAAGAGCTGCCGTTATAGTAATCTGCAAAGGGATAATTAAAACAAATTGCAAATCTGCAAAGGGATAATTAAAACAATGCAAACATACATGTGAATTGATAATCAATGGCCAATCCAACAAGTTGGAGTCAGGTTAACAGATACTCGCGATCAACGCAACATGCTTGATGAAAGAACTGGCGAAAACTATCACAAGAACTGTAATAGGTACACAGATCAGACTAAGAAGACTGACCTTGTTAGCATTAGCACTCAAAAGGGTTGGGAGCCATCGGCTCTCTTGTATCATTCAACAAGAAAACTGCATCATGAGAATCAACCAGATTATGCAGACAGTTACAATCATCAACCACACTCTTCTCTTCTTGGCTAGTCACTGGATGACCAGGCATTGGTATAGAAATCACTATACCTTCCGCATCCTGAGGGAAAAAAAAAACAAGGAATGCACTATAAGCAAGGATCAACATTCATATCGAGCTAAACCTTTCATACAAAATAACTATTAAGAGTAAATTCAATTACCACAGCTGGAAATATACACTTGAGACTTTTAGCTGCAGCCAAAGCTTTAAACTCACCTCCATTGAGGCAGTCATCCAATGTGTACAGGGACTGCCTCAATGGATTAGACATAGCCACCTTGCCATTGTCAAGTAGTGTAATTTTCCGGACACCCCAAGCCTGCAATGTATGTAATTTTTGAGAACCAACCTGTGGACCATGAACAATAAATCCATTCGTAATATCACTAAGGTAAAAAGCTTCTATTTGGGCCCTCTACTCTTGTTTTTGTACTAGTTTTCCCCCTCTACCTTTATTTGTACTAATGTTAACCTTCTACTTTCAAAACCATTCTTGTCCTTATTTGACCGGAAGATTTGGTGGCTCTTAAATCACCGGGTTATATGGAATTATATTATGACATGTTTCTCAAATCCATTTTCATTTTACATGTCATGATATGGTGAGATGTAATGTGATGATTTAAGGGCAACCTGAACTTCTGGTCAAATAAGGACCAAAAGAGATTTTGAAAGTAGAGGGGGTTGGCATTAGTACAAATAAAAGTAAAGGGGGCAAATTAGCACATAATCAAGAGTAGATAGACCAAATAGAAGCTTTTAACCTATTACTCACCATACATGCGAGCACCCTGGCAACCAAGTGTACCCACTCCTATGAGAAGACACTTTACGGAAGATAGCTCATCGAAGTTAAGGGATGGCAATGCACGCCATCTCATTAGTTTTAAATTCAAATCTGCAGCAGATACAGCCAACCTGTAAAAAACATTTCAAATGATAAGATTAATAGGTTGATACTTCCATGAATAAGGAGCAGCGAAGGAGACAAATACCTAGTTGGGTCCATGGATTTAGCAAGGTTAATACATCTGGATACTAATTTATTTGTGTTTCTTTCCCATCCAACAGCATTAGGTGCTATTTGCCGATCATTCAATCCTAAAAGCAGATATTTCTTGAGAGGTAGAGATTCAACATAGACTCGAGATGTAAGGAGTCAAAACAGTAATAATAATAGAACTGTATTAGCTAATTTCTGCCCGGATACCTTGTGGAGCTGCAATTAAGGCTTCAATGACAAGGGATGACATCATATCCGCAAAAACCATGATTCTCTCTGTAGCATAAAAAGTGGATTCTCTTCGTATTACATCTTGAACAAATCAGTGCTAGGAAGTTGCGAAGAGGCCAACCAGGATCTTTTCCATGAGATGGGTCGTAAAAACCAAATAGCAGCTGCCAATAGCAAGCAAAAAAGCTTCAGGAAAGAGGCATTTTCAATTGCATCTGGTTACTTTACCCCAGTAGCATATAAACAGAGAAATTTATGAGAACTTGCCTGTCTATAGATACATGCCATTTATTTTTCTAAGGAACTGGAAGAGTTATGGAGATGGACCTTCTGATTATCAGCCTGGCAGGCTTCCCAGTCCCTTTAGATGCCTTATAGTAGCATGAGAATTGGAAGCGATACTGATTAGAAAGAATGGCATATCTGTAGCAGATTTCCATGATCAAGGAGTTAGGTTTTCTCGTAGACCAGATGACATGTGAACTGAAAGAAAAGCAATGATTTTACCTGCGCTTAAGCTCGAGTTACGCCAGTCATTACAAGCCGCTGATACAGATTTTGCCTACACATTTACAAATAGCATTTTAGCATTGATAAACAGATAAAAACAGCTATTTGTAATGAATTAAACACCGAATTCCTAACAATTATCATATTATACGCACCTCTTCTGAGGTGAACCATTCCAAAGCACACTTTGATTCAATCAACATTGCAGGAGGATCAAGCACCAAGGCAGGAAAAGCAAACCAGTAATGGAAGCTCCATTTTTTGGGTCTGCAAATGAGATAAGAAGGAACCTTGATAACACCGCACTGTCCTCCATGGCTCTTCCAGTGTGAATGTCTTTCCAAATCCAGTTATCCAACAAACAGAATCTTCATTTGGCATTTTTATCCTAGGAAATCACATCACATCTTCTTCCACATATCACAAATTTCAGACGGCCAAATTTACAATTCAAGAATTAGATCAATATGAATCAAATACCTTCTTCGCATGAACAAAACAAGTAGTCACATCACAATTTCTTACAACTTACGATAATGTCAATCCATTACTGCAATGATAAGATTTCTCATCCAAGAGACAAAGGAAATGTCTTTATTTTTTCTAAAAAAGAAAAGAAAAGAAAAGAACAAAGAAATCACAGACGACCCGCATTTACAATTCAAGAATTAGATCAATCCAAATGAAATACCTTGTTTGCTTCCTCCTTTAGCAAATCCTTTTATCCAGGGAATGGAAGGCCTCCAATGTATTTGAATTATAAAGGGCCCCGGGTACAGGGCATCGGTTCCTGTTACCGCGACTGATTGCTGGCATTGAAGAATGATCATTCTCATCAGTCGGCAACGATTCAGCGAGAAGTGTCAAGTGATTGGATACTTGAGAATGTGAGCAAGGAGCATAAAACCCTGCAACAAGACCAGTCCAAATCCCAGTTTATGTGAATAAAGGTTGCCTATATTAACAAATAATTAGACACAAAATCCACACCTGCCTCCTACTCGAAATTCAGTCCCTTCTAACTCCTTTTCTTTTTGACAAAAACTGATCACTACAGCTATAATATATGAATGATTAGACAGAAATTAATTTAAGAGTTTTCATTAACAATTTGAAAGTTTACAGAAAACCCAAAAGGAAATGGAAAGCAAAACAAAGATAAAGTACATTACCAGTGATGGGTATAAGAGAATCATCGATGCCATATTTGTTGAGCTTCAAAGAAGACAATCTGTGCCAGAAACCTTCATCAGCTAAGCTATTAAAGGGTACGAATTGGAGGATAGTAGAAGAAGAAGAACCACCACATCCATTTCCACTCTTTTCCTCTCGAGCCATAATGCACTCTCTCTGCTAGTAAAATTTATTTTTATATATTCAACTTGTTTGCTTCTCTTACACTCAGGAAACAGAGCAGCCTTGACGTTGAAAGTTCCCCTCGTCTTGGTTTTAGAGTAACTTCAACAAGGAGGGAGGGAGACAGGAAGCATAAAAAACAGGGGTAAGACTATCGAAGGAGACTTCTGTTTCAGTTGGTTGTAACGACTCGTGGCGACAAAGGAGATATTAATTACTGTCGTGTTTGGATCTTCTGCGAAGAGATATCCTTTTTATGTTCTGTTTTTATTTTTATTATTTCTTTCTCCACTAAATTTATTATTTACTCCCTCTTCTATTTATACTTTTGTTAACTTAAAAAAAAAAAAAAAAAGAGTATATGTTATTGGGTAAGAAATGAATTAGTACTAACAATATTATTTATTAATTTATTTTATTTCAAGTGCAGTCTATTACAATAAGCCTTGATTACTTTATGTTTTATATTGAGTTGAAGCATTATTAAAAAAAATATATAATTCAATTATTCCTTCAAATAAATCAATAATCGATAATTGAATTGCAAATAATTATACTCGATGCTTTTAACTTTTTGTGTCTATTTTTTTATTTTAACGTGGGTGTCCGGGCCAGCTTGTGCGCACCTCGACTAATCCCACGGGCCCTGAAGTTAACGACCATGTAAACCTCCAGTGGCCATCATATGAGCAACCACAGGGCTCGAACCTGAGACCACAAAGAAAGCAAACCTCTTGGTCTCAAACTCTTACCATTGGACCACCATCTAGATGGTTCTATTTTTAGAGGTTATAGTAGCGGGTTTAAATTGTATTTTGTTTAAAATATATATTAAAATAATATTTTTTTATTTTTAACATATCAAATCAAAACAATATTAAAAAATTAATTTTAAATAAAAAAATAAATTAATAAATTAATTTTTTTAAAAAATATTTTTAAAATAATAAACAAACACATAAAAAGGAAAGAGTTTTAAGCAACATCCATAATTACAACTACTAACATGATACCACCTCATCGGCCCAGAGGCTAGTCCCCAGTGATGGTGGGAGGCTGGGAGCTACTGCTTGCAAATATCAACAAAAAGAAGAAATAAACAAAGAGATGATATCACCTCCCATACTACTCTTGGCAGCAGCAGCAGCATCTTTGGCATCCAATATGTACTGCAATCAGATAGAAGTCTTCCACATTTTGCACAAGATAATACTTGCCATCATCAACATGCACCAGCAGCAACAAGATTTTTGGCTCTTAAGAAGACGAGCTCGAGGAATCGAAGAAAGTCACCCTCCTCCTCTTGTTTGGAAGTTTTGTCCTTGGTGAGTATTTTGGTGAGGCAGAACCTTTCTCCATGACAGATGTTAGGGTTTGATGAATAGAATTTGTAAGAAGCTGTATTGCCCCAGCATCATCTAAAGCATTCTTATTTCTTCTGTTGGTGAGTACGAACTCATTCTTTAGCCGGCTTCCCAAGGTTGATATTTCTGCGCTCACCGTTTTCAAAGGAAGAGCATCAATAGCATTTCGTAAATCGGAAAGAAGCTCAGGTCGATAGTCACAGCAGATAGATGCCTTGAAATGCAAAGTCCCGTCAAAATATGTCTCCACTTTTACTTCATCATCATCCATTGGAACAAGAAGACCTTTACAGGCTTCTAATGCATTCTTTTTGTGTTCTTTGACTTGGCTAATGACTGCAGCAAGCAATGTGGCCTTGTCCATCTGCGATTATCAATCAAACACGAAGATAAAAGTGAGAACCAGCAATCGGAATTACCACGAACATTCATTAAATTACATGGGGTTAAGAAGAAATGGAAGCGAAACTACATGCAGTCAACCGCATACATATACGTACTAGCAGTGACATACCAGAAATATATGCCTTCATATGTCAATGTTACCTGAAAAGGTAAATTGGTTAATTAAGAAAAAACACGACTCATTCAGCCACTACTTTGATTTCAATCAAAGCTTATAGCTTATAGGCTTAGATAACTCTCGTCCAGAATTTTTAGTTGAAAACAGTTCAATTGACAATAAGATAAGGTAAATAAATGATTTTGTTGACTTTGTTAATATTTGCAATTTCACATATGAAAATGACAGAAAATGAACAACGAAAAGGAAAATGGCTCTGAAAGAAATCTTATTATATCCCCTATTGATATTGTCATGTTTTAAGCTTGAGAATTTAAAAAATAGTGGTTTTTCTTGTCCCAGATGTCTATTTCATGCTTGAAGTTCCAACCTTAAATATACATTATACGATCAAGAAAAAATATCATATTCCAGAAGCTAATAAATATAAATTTAAGACATCAAACATATAAATACTCAAAAACCACCTCATGGTGGGATCCATGATACTGGAGCTGGCATAGTGCCCCGCCATCCAAACGATATGACTTGTCATTAATCACCCATCTACCAGTTCATATATATATATATATATATACACATGTCCATGTGTCATATCCTACCGACAATAGCTTTGACTCTGTGAAATATTGATTCATTTTCTAGAATCAATGTGTTTTTTTCCCCTTCTTGTTAAACAACTATAAGATCATCAGATAAAAATCTTGGTTGAAAATGGAATTTATAGGTGACAGGACCAGGGTACCAAGCCAGAACATAAATGCTGCTGCACAATCTCATCAAGCCTGGCTTATTGATCATCAACACACAGCGTAGCTAATTCAATTAGAAGTATGAACATTTAGAAATAACATGTTATTCATTCTTTTAGTAGCTTGAAGTTGTAGGTTACCAAGTTAGGATTAGAGAAATGTTCTAATTCATTAGAGAGAGAAGCAAGGCTTGCCCCAAGTTACCAGTTAATCATATCCCTTCTAATGTAGTATCTAACTATGCTCAATCCCAATCTGCAATTTTTTTTTTTTTTATTTCTGATGTCGGATTAAGGATCCCTACAGTTGACTTTATAATTACAATATATATGCAGTTGACTCCTCACTGAAATAAAATCTACATGATGCTGAAGTTAGCTACTCTTTCTTATATGAAAAAAAAGAGACCAAAAGCACCATAGCAAAGGGCTATATCACATTGATGAATTCCCTTAAGCTTCATGAGGCAAGGTGAAACGGTGAGCGAACATCACAAGTTCGGATCATCTGTCTAATTAAGCTTTATCAGGAACAATGAATATTCTCAAGCATTGTAACTGCTTGTTTGATTACGTCATGCTTATACAGTTCTTTTATTTAGAGTTTATCAGGCATGAAAATGATTTTTTTTTCCAGCAGTTCTCTAAAACCCTGTCATAGTTTTTCTGCAGTCTGGTTCGAGCCTCGTCAGTCGCTATAGAAATAGAGGGAACCTTAAAGGGAAGTTTACTGGTTTTTGGATAAGAAAGAGCCTTCCTTAAAAAAATCCAAACTAATTTAGTTGTTTAAGGTTCATAGAAGTTGAGATCCGGAGGTGTTTGTTTCTGCTGGTATTTTTCTTACTTTCTTCCCAAGGTGACATGACTGTCCTCCCTATCATGCCTTTAGAATCAAATTATTCAATCTTTAGATTTTGTCAAGTCTAAACTTCTACCAGAAAACAAAGAGAAAAACCAGTACTTGGTTTATGATCAATCGGGAATTTATCCTTCAATCAATTAATGATAAAAGGCATGAACACCAGCCAAAATCCATCTGATTAAACTAATCAAGCAGTTTTGAGAAATAATTATAGCAAAAAGTTAATAAACATGCAACAAAACATTCAAGCGGATGATTCAAAATGAAGTGGTACTGTATAAACATATTAAGATAATTGATCTTGACCAAGAGAAAAATAATTGACAGAAACTAAAAACAGTAAGGCAACACATATGCTAACCTTTTCAGTGCAGGGCACAAGACCGCGAAGAGTAGCAAGATGAGCATTGATCCTCTCTCTCCTCCTCCTCTCGGCCTCGCTATGGCTCTTCAAAGCTGCGAAAGCCTTGGCCTCAGATATCCCCATCTTCCCAATTCTTGCAGGTGCTTTTAATAGTTCTCCCTTCTCAGCATCCAACATCAAAGCTTGCGATACCATCGTCCTCCTCCCAAAACATCACCAAAAACCCTCTAAACTACGCGGAAACGGATCTAACGTGTTGATATAACCAGACCCGGATAAAGAGTTAAGAGTTAAACTAGTAGTCAACCGTTGGAAACAGAAGCATGTTCTTGAATATTTATAAATATGCTTGTGGTGTACTATAAGTCTAGTCTATGAGCCAAAAGTGCAGAAGGGTAGGCCTGGAGGTCGAGTTGTTGGAGCTAACCAGAAAGAATGATTTTGGAGAGGGAAGTTTTGTTGTTTAACAGCTGTGTTGGTGAATTTTGTTGTTGTTTTAGCTATGATCATGAATTCCATAACGGAAAGGGGACAAGTTTTGGTTTGGAAGGACAACGAGATATGTTAAAAGAAAATATCCACATTTTCTTCCTGATAGTCATGAATAGCATTATTTCTTTGGTACATGGGTTACTTTCTTCGGAAACTGGAGCTTAATTTGTTAGAGAGAGAGAGAGAGAGAGATTTCAATGAATATATATACATACTGATACTGACTGTTGCTTTGAATAAATTTTTTTTAACGTATATTGTACATTTTGATATGTTTTTTTTTAATAAAAAAATTAAAGAATAAATCAAAAAGCTTATGAAAATATAAAATTAAACAAATTGATAATAGAAAAATTGAAAGAATTGAGAGAATATTTCATCCTGCAAAATAAGATATTTATTTGTTTATATCTACTGAGTTTGTATATTAAAATCAATAAAAAATAATAAAAATAAAAATACATACAAAACTGATTGAATAAAATACAAGAAAAAAATTATGCAAGATTGAATATATTAGAAATATCATGTTAGAATAAATATTTTCTTATATAAAATAAAGCTAATCTATATAAAATAAAAAAAATCTTCAAAAATTAAATTCAAACAAAATAATTGTTTTTAAAAAAACCTTCATTCAACAAAAGCCTGCAAAACTTGTGGCCTAAGTTATGAGACCGGGATAAACCGATAGAAATGAAATTGAAGGTAATCATGAAACCAATCTTTAAAAAAAATGATGTAGAATGATAAAATCATAAAAAAAAATCTAGAATTGCATTAACTTTTCAAACCTGTTACCTTTGTCATTAGATCTAAAGCACCACAAATAAAAAAAAAATATGATGTTCAATTCCCAATAAATCAACTGTCGAAAGATGAAATTGAAAAACAAAACCAATTGCACAAAAAATTGTAATTAAAAGAATGAGATTGAAAATCAAAATAAAAAATAAATTAGAGGGAATAAAAATAATAAATTGGAGGATTAAATTGAAAAGAGAAAAACTTTAACAAAAGAAAAAAAATCAAAAGAATGAGGGCTAAATTGAAAAACAAATTAAACAATATAAAATTTGATTGAATGATGAAATAAAAAACATAAAAAAATCTTTATAAAAGGGTCAATGATGAAAATAAATAATAAAAAACATAATGACTGAAATTGAAAAATCAAAAGAAAAAAGGATAAACGTGTACTTTTTATGGAAGAGAAAAAAAAATAATTGTTAGTGACAAACCACTCATCATCCGCCACTACACGTCATGTCATCATGAAAAGAACATAATGAGGCTTTTAAAGACACGACGAAAAGGTATGTTTGGTCATTGGATGATGTTGCACGTGCTGACACGTAATGAGCACGCACTTAGAGCTTTTTCAAATAAAAAAATATTTTTTCAATTTAAAATAGAAAAATGCCCACCATGAGCCTATGAATTACAAAAAAAAATGTGAAAGGACACGAGTGTCCCTGGATGCATGCCTTGTTTTTTTTTCTTTTCTAAAGATAAAAGTGTATTTTTACTGTATTTGAAGAAGCGAAAAACCAAAAAAACTTTTAGTCAACAACTCTAATTTTTCTGACTTTAGAGGTAAATAAATATTTTTACTGTTTAAAAGTTTTTAAAAGACCAAATAACCCTTGGTCAATAGTTCTAGATTTTGTTGAACTAGGGAGTAAATTCATTATATTATTGTGAAAAAAATTAAAAATGACTAAAATAATCTTAAAAAATCTTTTAATGATAAATGAACATCTGAAAAAGATCAAATTACCCTCACCCTCAAGGCTTCTATTTTTTTCACTCAATGGAAAAATAATAATTTTATTGTAGTAATTTATAGCTACAGTAAAAAAAAAAAATAATTCCATGTATATTTTCTGTTAAATATTGGAAGAGAAAGAGATAAAGACTTGAAGGAAATGAAGTTCATAGGGTTGGTTTTTATTGGAATGGGGATAGAGGGGAGCCAAATGGATGGGAGGGTGTTTGAGATTGTGGTTGTGGTTGTTTTTTAAAGTATGTTTTACTTTGAAATATATCAAAATAATATTTTTTTAATTTTTTATAATTATTTTTTATATCAGCGCATCAAAATGATTTAAAAATACCAAAAAATATTAATTTTAAAAAAATAAAATAAAATTTAAATTTAAATTTTTTAAAAAAATATTTTTAAAATACAAAAACAAACTTTACTGCTTTTGAGCTTAAACTTGGGAGTCCTGCAGTCCTAGGCTTTTTTTTTTTTCAACTTGTAAAATATTGCTTGGATGTTCAAAGGTCAAAAGGACTAAACTGAACACAGTTTTGAGACTCGTTGCAAAAAGTTGTTTCTTTTTTAAAGTAATTTTAATGGAAAATGGAAGTGAATTATTTTTTTGGTATAATAAAAAATGAGTTAGTAAAAATATTTTTCAATATTTGAGTGAGTTATGAAAAATAAATTGAAAAATCATTTATTCATACTGTTATATTTCAAGTTTATCCAGCATATATAGAATAATATTAAATGTAATTATTTGACCATTTAAAAAAAAGAGATATAAAAAATATAATGGTAGAGAAAAGGATTTATTATATCATATATTTATATATAATTTATTTTATAAAATGTAGCTACACATACAATATAAATATATTAGTAATTTATTATTTTCTAATAACATTATATTGTAAAGTATTTTATTAATATAATATCGTTTATATATATATAAGAATAATGAAGTTTTGCACCACTAAAATATTTTATATCCTTTATAGAAAGTGTTAAAACATTTTCCTCCAACATCTAAAATAGAAAAAGCTCTTGAAGCTGAGTGTTATTGCATAAATAAATGATTTGAAAATGTGTTTTTGTAGGGGAATATGGTGAGCAAGCACCCTACGTGTCCTTTTGAAATTTTGTCCATTATTTGATTAGAAGAGCTCCCAAATTACCCTTTAAGGTATGGAAACTTCAAATCTCATCTTTACTTCATGGCAATCTGCCCTTCCATTTTCTTTGACAGACGCAATTCCATCCAATCATCGCCTATGGGGTTTGGTAAATGTCAATTTTGTTTGCAGGTTTCTCATGAAATCTTCCAAATCGGTAAGCTCAAAGAAGAAGAAATTAGAAGAAGAAGAAGAAACGCAACCCTAGAGTTAGAGCTATCATGACCAGAAACTTAACATAAACTTGTGTATGAGCATGGATTAAACAAGACTGTCCGGTGCTTGTTTATAGACGGTTTTATTAAAGAAACAATTCAACTTAAAAGTTTAAGATGTTAGGTGAGGTTTCAATATATGATTTATATTATTTTCTAACACACTTTTTTAAGTGAAAGCTCTTTAAACTTGAAACTTAAACAGATCCACGATAATTTGTGCTTAATTTTTATCACATAAATGAAAATGATGAGATTCAAACTCGTGACCGCTTGGTCATCAAAACTGTGATACTATGTCAAAGAACCAATTCAATCCAAAAACTTAAACTGTTAGGTGACGTCCTAAGATATGATTTATATTATTTTCTAATAAGTTTTTTATTTTCCTGATTTTTTAAAAAGAAAAATGGCATAAAAAAAGCTATTTTTTATTCCCCAAAAGCGCACACATTTCTGTTAACTGGCCTTTCCCTGTTAAAGAGAGTTGATTTTGAGCTGTGGAGGTGCTTTCTTTGCTGGCATTTTATATATGTTTGGGTTACTTATTGCCTTCTGAAGTGAAGCCAAAAGACATAAAAAGAAAAGAAAAGAAAAGAAAATTGTTGGCGTGTGGAAGAGCTGCTCCATCGCTTTACAAGGGCTACTGCCGGATAAGTTGCTCCCGTCTCTGTTTGACCTCAAGATTCCAAGAGTATTATTAACAATTAAACTAATTTAACAACAAAAGTGGAAAAAAAAAAAAGGCAAACACAAACGCTCCATTATTTTATTGGAAGAATTTTACTGTGTTTGAAAATGTAATAATAATTGTTTTTTAAAATAATTTTTTATTAAAATAATATATTTTTAAAAAAATTATTTCTAATACCAACACCTCAAAACAATTCAAACACTATAAAAAATTTCAAATTTCACTCAACCAGGTTAGAAAATGCAAAGTCAAACGGAGGCTTTCTTTCAAGACACTCCATGGAGATCATCATCCTCATCCTCCTTTTCGGTCCAGCCATAATGACACTTTATCATATGAAATAATAAATAAATCAGCAAGGATTTTATAATAAAGTCTTATGTAATGAATTGACTAAATTAATGAGATATATATATATATTACCTGAACTTGATTTATATATCATATATATATCAACTAGCTTGAGAGGACTGATTAAGCACAATAACATAGCACAATGTAAGGCATACTTTTGTTTTATTAATTTTTCAAAAACTGCATATGTTTTTTTTTTTTAATGAATAACATGCTAGCAACTAATCATGGAATAAGATATGAATTTATTCCTAGAGCCAATCAATAAATTCTTGCATATGCAATATATATATGTGTGTGACTGGTCGTCCAAACCTCTAAAAGGTAAGGATAAAAGAAAACAATCCATTGTATGTTTTCTTTTATCCATTTCATGAGTTAAGTGTAGCTTTAGAAAAAGTTCGCCAAATTGTATTTTTATTCATCCATAGAGTATTTATTTATTTATTTTTATAATCCGGAATGTCCGAGCTAGTTTACGCGCATCATGACTAATTTCCATGCCCACTGGACACCTTGCAAGCATAGTAAGCAGGTAAGGCACCGCAGAGGTGACAGATATGCATAGAGGATCGAACCCCAGTGCAGAAGAAGGAAACAAAACCCTTCCCCCGCTAGGCCACGACCTCAAGTGCTCCATAGAGTATTTATTACATGATATACAAGTGGTAGTTCATCTTTTCTTCCAAGGAATGTTTGTTTTACATAAAATATTTTACAAATGTAAAATATTTTCTTGTAAAATGTTTTATATGTAAATTGCATTTCAATATTTGGCTTAAAAAATATTTTATATATATAATATTTTTTAATAATAGCAGTGGAATAGTAATGATAGTGGAAGAGAAGATGATATTGGGATGGTGGTTGTGGTGATGAGAAGGTGATAATGGTAAAATTGAGGTTACAAGTGAAATAATTTGATGATATTATAAGTAGATTACTATTTATAAAATATTTTATAGAATTTCATGAGCTGAAAATATTTTCAGTAAATAAACTAAGTTTGAAAATTAATTGTAAAATATATTTTCCATACCAGTTTTTTTATAAATATTTTTATGAAAAAAACACAAAAAAATATAATATTTTTCAAAAACAAATACAAGAAAATCTAAAAAATATTTTTCTATAAAATATTTTATATATAAAAAAACCAGATTCTAGATTTTGATATTTTCGATCGTATATGTGATGAAAGCCCGTCCCTTCATTATAACTCCAAAACAAATTATTTTAAGTAATCTCCTCCACTTAATCTTAAAACTAGCGTTTAAGATAATTTATTAAATTGATATGGAATAAAATTAAGATTTAATCTTCATTAATTGGAGTAGAAACTAATTAATTAGAAGATATTCCTTATCATCAACGAAAAACAATGATCATAAAAATTATTGCTTGAACATGGCAGATCATTTTATTAGTATAATTGTTTTTTTTTAAGTAAAAGGAAATGATAATTAAAATTAAGGTTTATTAAAATTTCATTTCGTATAACTTCGAGATATAATTTTGCCTTCTCCTTCCTAATTAATTAATAAAGAAGCTAACCCACTCCACTCCTAATCGGTTCATGCGATTATACACAGGCTTGGGCCTTTAACCATCAAAACGACAGTCCTGGGCTGTTGTTTTAATTGGGCCCTTTTCTTTCCTTCCTAATTTATTACAATGTAAAATATCATCTTTAACGTAATAACCATTTTTAATTACTAGTTTTGTTTTCACCAAGGAAACGAAATGATGCAAAAACACTAGTTGTGGATCACTGACCAGCAGCAGAAGCCTCAGCTGGGAAAGTTTTGGTGACGCAAGGAGGCTCCTTCATGCACACAAGATAACAAAAGATTTTCACGTCATAACAGGAACACCTACTAACCTTTTCCAATTTTCCAATTGACTGGTTAATTTTGCATGCAACTCATCACCTACTCAATCTATTTCCGCTAATCAGGAAGTTTAACTAACAATTCTGCAATCGGAATCTCGCAGTTTCAAGTAAGCAAATAGTTGAATCATGCCCTCCTATCAACATAGAATGGCCTCCACGGACATCTTCAATTGTAACTCCTCAGTTAGATACTGGAAACAAGCAATTGGACGCGGGAGCAACATCCATTTCAAGTTTTAGTGTTATAGATCCTTTTGTTGATTGGCCTTCAAGACCTAGTGGCACTTCTAGTGGTTCTGGAGCTTCTAACAATGGCATAACAGGAACACAGCCAAATATTTACAGTTTAAATTTGATCACAAGCACACCCAACAACATGAATTTCCAGAACAATGTAAATATCAGCTAGGCCTTCAACAACTAAAGTTAATTTGATCCATTGAAGCCAAATCAAGGCACTTCTGCTTTGAATTCTAGTAGTTTGAATATTGGTTCTACTCCCCAAAACTTTATTGGTTTCTTGAAACAGAAACAGAATAAATCGATTTTGGATTCTTATAGCAACACGAAGTCAATAGATCTTGGATCCATATTCGATTCTAGCAAGAATGAGCAGGCTGTATCAAAACTTGCTCCACTCGTTTCAACTATTAGAGGAAGAGGAAGAGGAAGAGGAAGAGGGAGGGGTGGCACATCAATCTTGAGGTCTAGCCATGCAAAGCCACAATCTGAACAACCCCCTCTTTTAGATTTGCTATACTGAGTTAGATTACCTAATTGTTCAAGATCCAATTTTGTAATGGTTATGCAGCCACAATAGGTATTGGAGATTGTTATATTGATTATTGATTGAGGTTGTGAGTTGTTTGTAGCATGATATTGAGAAAAGATGATTTTCATTAGTCATGGAACCATAATTGAGAAGCGAAAGGAGAGAAGGAAATGAAAGACACTGAAAAAAAAATTGATATCACAATTATTATTTGTTTTATATTATATATGAGGGCAATTTATTTTTTTAATTTTTTTTAAAGAAAATTTATTCAAGATGTAAAGTATAATTTCTTAAACTATTATAGAAAAATAAAAATACAATAAAATCTTAAAAGGTTTTTTTTTATAATTATCTCTAAATATAATCATCATTACTTTTGTGTAGAAGATATCAAATTTAATTCATATAAGCTCATGAAAAAGGCTAATAATTTTTTTACACACTATTAAATTTGTTGAGTTATTTTTCTTGATTGATACAATATTAATAATTTTATATCATAATTATGATTATACTATTAAAAGTGCTAAAAATTATATTTTTAATGTCATTGTTTAAATTGATGGTTTGAAAAAGTTTATTGGTCGGTCTATGATTCTAGATGATGAAGAAGATTCATCTAATAATTTTTTGAATATTAAAAAATTTAAATTTAAATTGAAAACTTGTAATAATTTGAATTATTTTGCAATTAACTAAATCTCATTTCATGTTACATCTATTTAAGAGTCCGTTTGTTAATGAGGTTGCGTCTGTGTTTTGTTTAAAACACAGATACAACCTGTTTGGTAAAAAAAACACAGTTTACTGTGTATGGGTCCCACATGTTTTTGCGTCCGAAACACAGGGAAAAGGAAAAGTAGCAAAGAAAAAGAAAAGCAGCAAAATGCTACTTCTTATGCACTGTTCATGCTAATTAATTAGCATGAACAGTGTAGCCAGCTCTACTGTTCCGATTGGACCGGTTCCGGTTTAAAACTCAAAATGCATTGAACCAGGTCCGACCCAGTAAAATAAAAAATATTTTTTATTTTTTAATTGTGTTTTATTCAAAAAACTAGTGTTTAACATTATTCAATGACACTACATAAATTAGACAGAGATCGCTTGATGACGTAGCATTTGCAGAATTTGATCGCAATCCCAATTTTGTTCCTGATTATATTTTACCTGATGTTGTTGCACGCTTAAGAAACCAGAAAAACTAAAGTCTTTGTCAGATGTATTTCGTACGTGATGAAATTGTAGATAGTTTAATAGAATAATAAAAAATATTTTATATAAAATATTATTTATTTCATGATATAATAACAATAGTTAAATCTACAATATTTAAATTAAAAACCATCAATATTAATATATATATTTTAAAAATTATTTTATAACCTCAATTTCAAAAGCATTATTAACCAAAACACATTAAACTACTTTTTGTTCAACCTCAATTTCAACCACAGTTTTAACTAAATATACATAAATATCAAATCAACATCAACTAAAAGTACTTTTTATAAAACAAATTTTTTTTTAAATCACAACCACAATAGCTACTATAATACCAAATAGACCGGCAAACCAACTTTCATTTGGTAAAGAAAAAAAAAAGGCGCTACAATGTATATTTAAAATATTTGATCCTCTTCCAACTTAAGAGCTAATACGCAAATTATTCAATCTTATGAAATTTTAATCTTAAGAAAGAAATTGATGAGACGCTCATAATATCCACAGAAAATAATATTTGTGTTTTATCACTATGCAATGAAATTAATTAATTAATTAATCACTCGATGCTGGAAGACATGTATTATGAAAGTAATTTCTAATTACAACGATGGCATAATTAAGCTCATTGTCATTGAAACTGTGATATTACGAGTGACTTGAGAGTCAACTTATGTCATTGTAAAACTAACAAAACATTCAAAAGTCATTTTAAATCATTTCCCACTTTGATGACGATATTGCATTACGCCATACGATAATGATCTTCGACAAATTACCAAGTCTATCACAAAACCCAAGTGGGAGTACAAGAAATTGAGCAAATATATTATTTGTTTCTTTCTAGGCAAGTAGTTGCCTAAGGTTTAGCTATACTTCTAATATTTGCAAGTAGTTGCCTAAGGTTTAGCTATACTTCTAATATTTTTCTCTTGTAGTTATATTTTTAAAACTAGATACGGTTTGGTGGATCAATTCAAGTGTGGTCAGCCTAGAATTAGAATCAAAACGAGTTTAAAAAAATAAAGAAAAGCAAAAAATTGAATTAACTTGATTACTTGATTAACCCAGTAAGATCCAGTCAAAAATCAAGTTGCAACTCATTAACTATTTATTTATTTTTTAATAAAAACAACGTCGTTTGATTTTATAAAAATTAGAAATCGATCCAGAATGATTAGGTAAAAATCCAATAACCCAATTGAAACATGTAACTCAGGTTTTGAAACAGGTCGATTATCGAACCAAGTTTAAAAATTATACTCATAACTAGTTAATTTTTTTATTATCTTAAAAGTAGTAATAATGCACGAAGTAGTCTTCTTTTTTATTAAGTGGCTCACCCACCAAAAAATTTCAAATATTCGAGAAAGTAATCACAAATTTAAAATATATATGAATGTAAAGTAAAGTAATCATAAGACTTGAATAATTCAACTATCTTCAGATAGCGAAGTCTTTAAAATTACTTCTAACAATCTAGTAAAATCACGAGGAAGCCTAATCATTTAACCACTTCAAAAGATAAAATTGCAAATTATGGAGTTGGGAATGTAATCCCTAATCCAATGAGTACATTAATTATACAAAGAAAATTGAAAATGAGTCATCCATCGATCCTTTTGCACGAAACCCTAATCCAACTAAATCAAATGGCATTTTTAGGGGATCTAGTTAGAGCTTAATAACTTTGTATGAAAAAGAAAGGATCTTAATTAACTTTTGTGATCAAATATCATTAATCAAGTTCTCCGATTAATTTGTGAGTTGGAATTTGTCTATCCATTAATTTCCTTAAATATTCTCGTTGTATATATAGGATATGAGAATGATTACTTCTCTCCAATTTTTTTTTTTTTGGTCAATGTAGTATATAGTACTGAAAAGAAAATTGATTCTGTATAATATATAGTACTGATTAAAGTTGCTACAATTTTTATAAGATTTATAAACCCAAGACACCAGCGGATGGCTTCCTGGAAATTGCAATAGGTGATGGATATTGAGCGCTACCTTATTATTAAATCAATATTTATATCATAGTCTCTTCAATATTAGGACAGGAAAGCTTTCGTTTTTCTCTGGCCAACTTGCCCACAAATCATTATCGAGCCAATGACGGCAGCGGATTGACAGCAATTTCCAACGAGGTCATTGCCAAGTAACTTACCCTGCATTTGCCCCGACTTGAACGCTCTTTCATCAACCATTAATTGTCTTTTTTAGATTAATATGGATGTTTAGTTAATCTTGCATGATTTTTGATTAATTTTATGGGTCCTGAAGTTAATGATTATGTAAATTTTCAATAATTCTAAGGTTTGTGTGACTCAAATTGATAATTTTTAAAAAGTAAATACAGAACCTGGCCAATTAAATTATATTTTTTAGAGTTGCCATTAATTATTAATTAACCCGCTCATTAGTTAATTATTGAGCTGTTAGTTGCTTTTCTAGCTCTTAATTGGACCTACAAGATAGTAATTAACAAAATAAACAAGAATAAACAAGCTAATTTAGGCAAACCCCGCTACTGGGTAAGCCAGCCTTGGTTTAACAGTTGAAAGAGCAATATAGGTAGGTAGGTAGGATTGAGCTTGGAAGGTAACATGTAAAAGCTCATTTTTACGCTACCATTTCATTCATGCCGCCGAAATTAGCCCGTGTCGCCATTTATTTTCTTCAAACGCATTAATTTTGACATCCTACGCGGTTTCTTATGCCAAAAAGATTCATGGGTTCCAAGCAAAATCTGGAATAGTATTAATATATAGTTAGTTAATTAAACAAGTAATATGATCCTTAGCCAATAAGAAGATTTTGTATTCTTCGTTAATAAGATATGTATTTCTAGGAATTTTGATCTGGCTCACGTAAAAAGTAATTAGATCCATACTTACAAGGAACCTTTGACGTGTGAGAAATATGATGGTAATATAAGCTTGAATCGATCTAAGTTTAGATTCCACACAATGCAGTTAATTATAAGTAATATGAAAATATCTCTTTCTAGAATATTAATTTTTATGGCTTGAGCAAATAGTAGGAGCTGCAATTTGACATATAATTAGCAGCTGCTATGCATTTTCCGCCGATTTTTTGTTCAAGTTTTGTCGCTTAGAAGCAACTTGAAGAAAAGAAAAAAGAAAAGGTCTGTGCTCTGTGGGGCCTTCGTATATTATATTCTTCCTCATCCCTCTTACATGCCTTGCCTCCCAAGTAGAACGAGCGAAATGAAACGATGCTTCCTGCGCTCTCTCTATATATAGACCCACTTCTCAATTCATTCTCCGTATCCTCATACATACTTAGAGTTCAAGATATAAAAAAACAACTAGAGCTAGATTTCTAAGATTTCCTAAGCCCCCAAGATGACTGTAAGATATATCTTTCTCTTGCTTTCTATATATAT